>NW_027187338.1:8583845-8617033 GCF_028583685.1 Petaurus breviceps papuanus
TTAGCCTAGGGGCAGGGAAGATCTTCCAAATTTGCATTCCCATTACAGAAGGCGAAGGTGAAAGAGGGGACATCGGAGAGGCCTAGACAAAGCAGCCTACGGAGGCTCAAAACTTTGGGTAAGCACCAAAAGGCATTCAATAAGTCTTCTGGGGGAAATAGTTAGGATCCGGGCCTCGTGATCACTGGAAATCCTTCCCATTATATTTGATATAAATCTTTTGAAAGAGGGCTCCTTTCAACATTCTTGGCAGTCGTCTTTCCAGAGACACTTAGGTAACCTCACAGGGAGCCAGAGCTTGCAGGAGAGAGGGGGCCTCCAAAGTAGTTGAAACTTCTCTGGCTTGATAGAGGAATTTGTTGTTTGATTCTGTCTCTGGCTGTGCCAGGCAGATCCTAGTTATTGGAAGTTAAAAAACTTAATTATGGTAGGTGTGACTAGATCCAGGCATCTCTCCCAAGGAAGTAAGGAAAAATCTGGTTGTATTTGAATTCTTAAAATTATTAGAATTGGGATCTCTCTCTAGATTTTTTTTAAACCAATTCCTACACTTCACCACTGGGAAGAGAGTGGAGGCAATATATTTTTCACTCCTGTTTATACAGATGTTTCCTCATCCTTTTAATTTGTGTTTGCAAAGACTACATACTATGTAAGCAGTTTCCCCTTGAACCAGGACTCAGTTCCATACTGATCTGTCCTTGATAAAAAGTGGGGTCAGTGTAGTGTAGTAGAAAGAGCTTGGAGGAAGAGCTCAATCTCCCTAAGTTTGTCCCTCATTGGCTTTGTCACTTAGTTACTACTTAGGCCACCTTGGGAAAGTTTCTTCTCCTTTCTGGGCCTCAGTCTTTTCTTTTTTCAAAAGAGAGGATTCTACCGACATTCTACTCTCTAAGGACCTTTCAACTCTAAATCTAATGATCTTGTGAATAGAAGGGATGGGGTTCGATGTTGTTTGAGCTTAGTTAGGTGTATTATAAACCTTGGTTTCCTCATCTGTAAGGTAGGGATTTTTCACAGGGTGATTGTGAAGAAAGCACTTTACAAACCTATGAGCACTGTAGAAATGGGATATATTATTTTGCTAAAGTTTGTAATGACAGATCTCCTTGTGACCCTCTTATGTTTCAGTGGTTGAAGGTATTATTTTTAGGTAGAAGTCATGTTTTCTATATTCAGACCAATTTTAAATGTAAACTCTGGGCCTTTTTGTTTACCTTCATTTCACTCCTTGTAGTTACGAACTGATATGAGCCAGGTTCCGAGCTTAGGATACAGTAGCTATCATTTCTTTGGTTAATGGGGAAATCAGCCTTTTAAAGTTGGTTTTTCTTTAGGATATGAGTATTCTCTTAAATTCCTCTTCTCATAAAACCATGTTTCATGATAATATAGTGAAAATCTGTGGATATATTTTTTAAAAGAATTTTTGCTCTTTTTTCCCAGGGGTCAGCGGTAGGAGGGTGGTTTATAATGTGTTTCACTTCCTGTCCTATTAGGTTACTTCCTATAAAGCCTGGTCAGTTCAGATACCTCCTTTCCTTGGCTGGAAAGAACTTGGGTTGCATGCGTCTTGGTGAGACTTGCATGGGCCTCTCTTTGAATTAAAACCCTTTGGATGAAATGGAATGGATTAGCTTGGAAAGAGCAGTCAACGGAGTCTTCTAAAACAAGCTAGGAAAGAGCCCAGTTCTCTTTGGAAACATTCTGGCATTTGGACTTTGTTCCTGCTGTTGGGAGAATACTATTGCTTTTTACCCTCATCCATCCTGAGAGTGAGTTAAAGCACTCCAACAACACAACACAAGAGCTTCCTCATTGTTTGCTGTAGTGATGTGGTACAGATTCAGGAGTAAAAGCCATTTTACAAACCTCATATTGATAGAGTGCTTCCTTCACAATAAACCCATGAGATACACGCTGCAAGTCTTATGTCATCTCTGTTTTACAGATGGGGAAGCTGATGACGCTGAGGCTCAGAGAGATTAAGTGACTTCCCCAAGGTCACACAAGTAAGTGTCAGAGCCAGGACTGGAAGCCAGGTCTCTGCTGACGAGTATAAACCCAGCACTCTTCCTTCCTACTGCCCTGCCCCGCCTGTCAAGTTAGGCAGCCCTACAAAGGGACCATCAGCCACATCTAATGGAGCTCTTCACTTGACAGAAGAAGAGACTTGAGACCTACAGAGAGGAAGTAACTGGCCCAAGGTCATGAAAGCTAGCTGGTTGTTGGTATCTAGAGCTGGGCTGACAATCTAGGCCTCCAGGGTTCTTTGGCTTCCTTCTCCAGGAAGCCTTTCCCAATCCATCTTTGTTCTAGTTCCTCTCTCTGTTGAATATTTCACATTCATCTTGTCCCTGCAGAGCTGTTTGCATGGTTGTCTCACCCATCAGACTGTGAGCTCCTTGAGAGCAGGGACTGCCTTTTGTCTCTTTGTATCCCCAGCACTTAGCACAGGGCCTGGCACATAGTAGGCATTAAATAAATGATGATTGATTGACTGACTGACTGACTATGCAGGTTTGCCTTCAGCTGTTATGCATATCATCCACAACTAATGATGATAGCTAACATTTCTGTGGCATTTAGGATTTAGGACTGAAAGGAACCTCTGAGATCATCCAGTCAAGCCCCCTCACTTTAGAGGAGGCATCCGAGGCCCACCCACATGGGGAAGGAATCTGTTCGAGTTTGTACAAGCCAGGATTTGAATCAGACTCCAAATGTGATGCTCCACCCTACTTGAAGTTTTACAGAATGCTTTATTGATGTTCCCATTTAATCCTCCCAGCAGCTACCTTGTGGGGTAGATAGTATTGTAGGTATTATTATTCTAATTTTGCAAATGAGAAGCAGAATTGAAAAAGGCAAATGACTTCTTCACTTTTGCAGGGTTGATGAGTGACAGGCAGCCAGGGAGTTTTGACTCCCAGATATGATTTAGATTTGTTTTATTTGGTACCATCAACTTCTTTATTGGAACAGTAAAAATAATAATATTAATAACATATATCTATGTTATGTAAAGATTTGCCAAGTACTTTTCTGGTTTTTGCCTTTTTGGAGGGCAATTGGGGTTAAATAACTTGCCCAAGGTTACACGGCTAGGTTTTTTTTGTGTGTGTTAAGTGTCTGAGGCCAGACCCGAACTCAGGTCCTCCTGACTCTAGGACTGGCGCTTTACTCACTGTGCTACCCAGCCGCCCCTGCCAAGTGCTTTTCTTTCAGCCTGTGAGGTAGAGGTAGTATAAGAAATATGATCCTAATTTTACAAATAAGGGAACTGAGGATGGTTTCTAAAGGCTTCATGAGCTGGCCACATACTGAGAAGGACAAGGGCTATCTAAGCCTCCTTTCTTTATCTGGACTGTTTTTGATTCTTCACCCTGACCCTGACTTTTTTTTTTTTTAAGTACAGTCAAACAGTGTTGCCTTCTAACCTCTTATACGCAGAAAGGCACATGAACAGATGGAGAGTGTAGTCAGCTGAAAGGTCCCAAGAACAAGAATCTGTTTATTAGAATCCTAAAGTTCTGTCTATCATGTTGTTGTTAGCCTGCCCGTTAGGGGACAGCCTGGAGTGGTGGAGAAAGGACTGAACTTGTACTTGGGAGATGTTTTTGGCTTCTAGCATTTACTAACTGGGTGATGCATGGCATCCCCTTTCTTAGCCTCAGTCTCCTCCTCTGTAATATAGAGGCAGTAATGCTAGAATTGCTTACGGTCATATTTTATGGTAAGTTCTATGTCAGCTTTAGGTGGAGATGGTGAGAAAGAGATGAGGTGTGGGAACTGTGTGGTGTTGGAATCAGGAGGCCTCAACTTCAGACCTGGTTCTTCCGCTTGGACTGGGTACTTAGGGCCTGCCTCAGTTTCTAATTCTGTAACACGGAGGTGAAAATCCTTAAATTATCCACCTCACAGAGCTATTGTGAGAATCTAATGTGATAATGGATAAAAAGTGCTACATAAATATAATTGTGCTAGCTATTATGATTGTTGTTAAAATCCTGTTATAGTAGCATAACTCCCCTTGCTCCCCAATTAGGATGGGAATATCCTGGGTCTTAGTCATTTCTTTTCCTAAAAGCTGAGAATCAGCATGAAGACTAATGGTGGCCACCTGGCTGAGACAGCCCAGAGACTGGACATCCTCCCCACATTAGAAGGAAGTAGAAAATATGTATTCAGTGCACCTGTATGGGAGTCAAGCTTCATGAATAACATAGTTGTCAGGGAAACTAGTTTGCATAGTCCCTCCTTAAAATAATAAATTCTTTAGAGCCTAATGTGATGAGACAATAATACACATTACAGTTCCTTAATTCTCCCTTTGATGAGAAAAATGGAGATTTATTTAGGGGAAGAGAGAGCCACGAACCAATTATGATGAAGCCCTCTTGAATTGCCCTAGCAGAAAGAACCTTGGTTTTGGAATTGAGAGAACCTAAATCACAATCCTGACTTTACTGCTTATGACTTGTGGGACCTTGAGCAAGTTTCAGAGGGGCCTCAAGTTTCTTCAGGTGTAAGATGAGGGACAGACACCCCTTCTCCATCTAGAGCCTATGATCCTGCCCTGATTTTGTCCTTTAGCATACCTGTATATGTGGTCTAAGATTGAAATTCTGCTCTTTGGCTTTTTAGAGTTTTGTCTGAAAGTTTCAATTATCAATGTTTCTGTGCCTTGGGAAGGCTATCAAATATTTTCTTAGGGAATATTGAATTACTAGTTTGGAGAGCCAGTGTGGCAGAGGGACCAAGAGACGTATTGTGGAATTTAGAAGACCTAGGTCCAGACCTGACTTTAGCATTTAGTAGTTATGTGACTGTGCAAATCCTTCATTTTGAAACTCAGTTTCCTTATTGGCCAAATGAGGGAGTTGCAGAAAGGACTCAGGTATGAACTAGAGTAGATGATTTCTGAGATGCCACGAGATGGTTTCTAATTCTCCTTTGAGCTCTGTAGATTATATAATCATTGTAAATGCCTGAATCCAATAGTAGTTGTTGAGAACTTAGTGGTATGTTCATAGTTCTAGAAACTCAGTTTGTTTTGGAATCAATTATTTCAGCTTTCCACCGAGTAGGATCTCTAGTCTTTAGAAATTCTATAGTTTCCCAGTTAGATAAAATTTAAAATTTACTCATCAGGTCAGTTCCCACTGGTGTTACTCTTATATCTATCTGCCTGTCTCTCATGTTTCTTCCCTCAAAACCCAGTTCTACTTCTGTGGTGCTCAGTGGAACTTTTTTTTTTTTTAAGGGAAAAGAGTTTGCTGTAAATGCTGTTATGGCTCTGTGCCTTCGGTAAAGGGAGGTCAGAAGGGAAAGGAGTGGAGGGAGGCCCCCTCTAGTGTAAAGGAGAGCTAAAAGAAAAACAGCTTGGTAAATACTGAATTTTTAAAAATAGTGTAACTTAGCCTGGGATCTTGGACTGCTTGATTCAGAGGAAGAAAGGAGACTAAAATGACCACAGCAAAGAGAATGAAATTATAGAATGTCAGGACTAGAAGGAATCATAGGACATAATAGACTATCAGAGGAGGAAAGGCCTTTACAGATCCATTGGATTCCTTTTTTTCTTAGCAGTAACACTTTCTCTGAGGAAACCATTCTCAGTCCTGAAATACTCAGATTAAGAAGCCAGTTTTCACTGATAACTGGGGTTGTGTTACATATTTCTGAATTTTGAGGTACTACTAAATTTGGTCATTTATGTGTATAGGATTGAGGGCTGAATGCAGAGAAATGTGGTTCTGAGTCTTGGGCTTTTAGTTAGTTGTATCCTAGTCTTGTGGTGCTCCTTTGCAACCAGAGCCTTCCAAGTTTCATTCCTATGGAGATGTTAGACAGTATTTCCCTGAATTTACAGTTAGAGAAGTCTCTCGATACATGTCTCTTACTTACAAAGGCCTAGGCTGTTGGACTTGCTTGCTTTGAATTCCTGCTGAGCTGAGTTGGGGCTGGCACTACCCAGGTTAGCCTTGCAAAGCCCCAAACAATAGCATCTCACATAAAAGCACCTAAAACAGACCACAGGCAGTAATTTTACCACAAATCCTCAGCAAGTAATTTACAGCATCATGAACAGGAGAACACTAAAGAGTGGCAGGTACACACAGATAGTAAATTACTGGAAGCTGGATGGGTTGGTTTCATCCAGGGGATTTAGCAGGGCTTTCAATATGAAAGGCTATATTTAGATTCCGAGTAGAACATAGTGCTCATAATATTAATTTCTAGGCTAAGCATTTCATAATTATCCTCAACATTAAATCTAAAATAAGGACAACATCAGGCTGATGATAGGGACTGTGATGGTCAACTTCAAGCCAGGTTATCCGATTGCATTGACCAAGTCTGCATCACCATTTTTTCCTCATTAGCTCATGTGACATGCACACACACTAATGAACACTGAGAAAAGGTTGGTTAACCAACATGAGAGGTACCATCCCTAGCTTTGTCAGAGTCCTGCCTTAGAAATGGATTCCTTTCTTCCCTCAAAAAAGTCAGGTAGAAAAGGAAGGCACATTGGGGATCATCTAATCTAGTCCACATGCTTCATCTTGAACTTGGGGAAACCAAGGCTCAGAGGAAAAGGGATTTGCCCAGAATCACTCAGATCAGTGCAGTGTGTTACACAGAATGCTAACCTGGGAGCTAAGGGACCTGGGTTGTAGTTCTTCTTGTCCCATATACTTAGTTTGTGACCTTGGGAAAGTCTTTTCCCTCTATAGTGTTTAGGCTACCAGACCTGAGTTCAAATGTGGTCTCAGACTCTCACTTGCTGTGTGAACAATGGGCAAGGCACTGCACTTCTGTCCACCTCAATTTCCTCAACTGTAAAGTGGGATTAATAACAGCCCCTACTTTTCAGGGTTATTGTGAGACTCAAATGAGATAATATTTGTAAAGTGTTCAATACAGGGACTGACACACAGTAAGTAGGTGCTTAATAGATTTCTTTCCTTCTTTCTTGGTTCCCATTTCCTTATCTTTAAAATGACTGTGTTGGACTAGATGACCTTTAAGGTTCCTCAGTTACAGGTCCTGGTAGTTGAAGGTGTTCTCCTTATTCTGCATAAGGTACCTCCCCACTTTTGGCCTCATGGGTTGTTAACTAGCCATATATAACATTGGGCTTTGCTGCAGCTCTTCCATTGCAAATACAATTTCCTAGCCATATTACCAAAGCCTGTATTTTCTTCAACTGCCTTACTGCCTTCTGATGAGGTAGGCTGTCTGACTGATGTAGTGGCTACATCTTGGAAACAAGTCATCTAGCTTGTGTAAGTTGATTCTGAATTTCATTGGTGTGGTTACTCTTACCCCTGTGGTTTCTTACCGTCTCTCTGTGACTTCTCTCTATCTCTCCATTGACCTTCCAAAGGTTTTGCTCTACTGGTCCTTTCAGTATTTTGTGAGTAACTGGCATGATGCCTTTTATGCTCCATTTCACACACAAGTCAATTTTGGTAATGTGTTGTACTTGACTTACTTCTACCAAGCATCCTTCTATTGATCTTGTATTTTGGTTCATGGGTTTAAGACAATAATAATAGCTATTTTATACACATTCCTTCAGTGAGCATTTAAGTACTGTCCTGTGTTGCAGACACTTCGTTAGGCACTGAGGGTTTAGACAAAAATAGTCCCTGCCCTAAAGAAGCTCACATTCTCTTAGGGCCAGGGAGAAGAGAAAACATGGACTTAGATAAGTCAGTACAAAACCTAGACAAAGTGTAGATGAAGTAATGTTTTGGGGCAGATGGAGAACACTAACAACTGGGGTGGGGTGATTAGCCTGTACAAAGATAGGAAATGTGTACAGGGAACCTCTGCTAGGACATTGTGTCTAAAATGTAGATTTTGTGGAGATGGGTTACTGGAAAGATAGGTTGGAGCCAGACCATGAAGGGCTTTAAATGTCTAGTGAACAAGTCGGGAACTTCTGAAGCTTCTTGAGGAGATGAGCAGCCTGGTTAGCACTGTGTTTTAGAAAAGAGATTCCTATAGTACTATTAAGGTTTTCTCACAACAACCTGTGAGAACCTGTTATTATCCCTTTTTTGCAGATAATGAAACTGAGGCTTGGCACGGTGAAGTGATTTTCCAAGGGAATACAATTGGTCAGTGTCAGAGTAAGGATTCACATGTTGACCTCCTGACCCTACTAAAGTCCTGTACACTTTCCATACCACCTCATAGCAGTGTCACCACCACTACAGTATGCCAGTGGCTGTGATTTCAATTCATTGTGAGCAGTTTGGCCAGATGATCCTTCCCTAGTTTGCAGCTACGGAAACATCTTTTGACAAGGGAGCTAGACTGGGCTAAGGGCTTTCTTTGGAGCCTTCTGTGAAAGGATAAGTGTTGCTTCTCCTTTCCAGGCCCTCCAGGGAGTGAATATGATAGTGCTAGGCCTTTCCATCTCTGTTACTGGCAGCTTCAGTTTGCATTAATTAACATCATATCCTCCAGTCTGTGTGCTGAGATATAGACAGTAGGGGTCACAGATTACAAACCACCTTAGTGATCGTCCAGCCTCCTCCCTTGATCTGTGAGGCCCAGAGAAGCGCCTTGATTGTCCTAATATCACATAGCTAGCCATCGCCCAGTCCCATGACGCAGTCAGAGGGCTTCTCTGTCTTTGGAATCTTGAGTCCAGTATTCTTTCCCCAGCACTGTACTTCCTGCAGCAATTTGGAGAAATGTCAGCTTTTTTACTCCAGGTTATGCCCATTTTAAATCTCTAAGAAACACGATCAGAAAACTCAAGGTATCTTAAGGAATTTTACCAACTAGGTAATCAGGAAAATCCAACTCTCACGCATGGTACTTGAAAAAGTTAAATTGGACCTTAGTGATCATATCGTCCAAATCCTTCCTTTTACAGAGCTGAAGTTCAAAGGCTGCTTTGATTTGTGTTCCAGGCTGAGCAAGAACTTGCAAGCTCTTATTTTTAGGTTGCATTCATCTGAGAATGGATTGGCCTTTTAGTAGGAAGTAGCACAGGTATGGAGGAAGAATGTTCAGTCTTGTCTCACTCTTATGCTGACCCCATTTGGGGTTTTTTTGGCAAAAATACTGAAATGGTTTGCCATTTCCTTCTCCAGCTCATTTGATAGATGAGGAAAATGAGGCAAACAGGGTTGAGTGACTTGTCCGGGGTCACACAGCTAAGTGTCCTGGGACCAGATTTGAATTCAGGAAGAGTCTTCCTGACTCCAGGGCCTGTGCTCTATCCACTTTGCCTCCTGATGCCCCAGGGGAAGAATACCTACCTGATTAGGAGACTGTTCTTGCCTGATTTCTGCCATGGACTTCTGATTTGGAACAAGTAGAATGTAAACTTCTCAAAAGCAAGACTGGCTTTGGTTTTAGTCTTATCCCTGGCCCCTACTACACTCCCCTGCACATGGTGGACACAGTAAATTGAAAATATCACTTCCCAAGGATTTGTTTCCTTGTTTGGAAAATGAGATAATCCTGCTTTACACTCTCTTGGGTCAGTTGTGAGGATTAAATGTGATAGCAGGTAGAAAGATGCTTTAGAAAATGTACAGATGCCAAAATGTTACAACTGGAAGGGACCTTAGAGATTGTCTTGTTCAACTCCTTCATTATGTAAATGAGGACTCTGACTCCCAGAGTATGGAGTCATTTGACATTATTACTGCCTGGCATCTGGATGTAATAAGCTTTGTTGGAGTGGTCCGTTTAGTTCAGGCATTGCTTATGCTCCTGCTGTGTGCAAGGCACTATACTAGGTGGTGGAGATAAAGGGAGAAAAAAGAAACAGTCCCTAAGGTGCTTGTATTCTTTTAAAGGATACAGCATTTAAATATGATTTGAGGAGTAGGGGAGGATCAGGAAAGATGACATTTAAAGCTGAGCTTTTAAGGAATTTAAAGATTCTATGAGTTAGAATATACTTTGGAAGGATTTGACTTGTCCATTCTCTTACAATAAAAGTTTTTATTAGAAACAAAGATAGAATTTGGTGGGAATTTCAGGTTGTTAGTGAATTAGCAGAGTTCAGACTCATATTTTCTTCCTACTTACTCTGTCCATGTTTTTTAAATCAGCCCTTCCTTTAGCAAAGCAAAGTTTTAATACCACAACACTTTGAGGTAGGTTACCCAACTGACAGAATCTGCCATTTTAAAATGGCCCCCCCTATCAAATCAGGCTTTATTGGTGATTTTGTTCTGTAAGGTGGAGGATGGGAGTGGGGAGTGAAGAGTTAGGCAGTGGCAGCTTGTAAAGGAATGATGAGTACTTTTATGTTACTGCACACCTAAGAAGTTACATTTTCTTTCTTTTTTTGTTTTTATTTTCAGTTCCAAATTCCCTCCCTTGATCCCCCTCCTCTCCATTGAGAAGGCAAGAAATAACTTATATTTACGAAGTCATGCAAGACTTATTTCCACATTAGCCATGTTGTGGGGGGAAGCGGGGGAGAATAAAGAGAAAGAAATGAAACAGTTATAACTTAAAGGTCTTTCTCCCTCTACAAATTTTAAACACATGTGCTTCAGAATGTGACCTAGGGATGTCAGGGAGCTAACTGTTCTTAAGGAACATCCTACAAACACCAGGGGAAGACTGGTGGTAGTCCTTGGACCTTGGATGGAGGAGAAAGCAGATGATTTAATAAATTTGCAACCAGAGTAGTAGTCTGCAAGTACTCAGGAAATGTAAAATTAAAAAACTCAGTTCAATTCAACAGGCATTCATTGGGCATGTAGTATGTTCAGTGCCTCCTGGACACCCTCATTGTGGTGAGGAGGTGGCCCCGGGTTTTAGAAGAATCTGCTGGTGGAATAGAGGCTCGGTCCAGGTCTCACCAACCTCAGAAGTTTGTGTCTGATTGTGAGTGTCATTTAAGAACCCCCCTCAGAAGTTGGATCACTAAAGGAGACTTTTTTTTTAGCCATAGAAACTCAAGAAGATTACTACTGAACTGTATAGGTCCTTGATGTGGAAGACATATGGACAGCTTTGTGATGGATAGGGCTGGTGGGGAACCTTGTAGAAGACTTTGGTAGTATTTCTGTGGCTCTGAGAATGGAGTGTCATGTATTCTAATTATTTGTGTTTGTGCTGTTTAGTTTCATGAAGATAGGAATTATGTCTTTGCTCATCTTGACATAAGAAGGGAGGAATTTCAGCTGGCAGAAGTGTCATGGAAGATCAGTCCAGATGTGGTCAAAAGCACTGAGAGATTGACAGAGCAGGGAACAGGGGATGAATGGAAGCAGGACAGTAGTAACAGAAAATGAGAATAATTTAGGTAGGAAAATGGAAAGGAGAACAGGTAGATGGGTGAGGAAGTAGGTACTTGGTAGGAAAAACATCCCCAAGTATTTGAGAGCCCCTGTTCAGAGAGTCTGTGTACAATTAAGCATGTGAGTCAGCTAACATGTTTTACTTTTTGCTGTCAGATTACAACTGAAGCAGGTCTCTTAAGAGTTGACACTTAGCTCAAGAAATTTTGGTCACAGATTGCAAATGAATAATCAGGAAAATGCTTTCAGATTGGTACTGTCCTCACTGTCTGAGCAGCTTGGAGGCCTTTGAACCTCTGAGTAAGCCCCAAAATGGAATTCCTTTTTGTCATCTCCCTTGAGGCTGCTATCTCTGGACTCTGCCTCCCTCCACCTCCTCCCACATAGCAAAGAATCCACAGTTCCTAATGTCACTGAATGGCCAGGTGTTAGAGGGAGTAATAATGCCTGCATTTCTGCACAAAGTAGCTCATTTGATTCTCAGCTATCCTTGGGATATGGGTCTGGGATTATTATTACCCATTTGAAGCATAAGGAAACTGAGGCTGAAGGGGACCTTAAAGGTCATCTAGTTAAGTGAATAAGTGACAGAACCAGGGATTTGAACAGGTCTCCTGGCTCCACATCCAGTTCTTTCCATTATACTCACAGCTGCCTTCACATACATATTTCAAGAATTATGTGTCTGGTGATCTTGAGATAACAACTGATTAGTTCCTGATGGTCACTGTAGAATCCCATTTCCTAGTGATTTCTGCTTAGTGTTTCCTATACTACTTATTTTAAATTCCTTTGTTGGTTCTAGGCATAACAGATTAAAGTAATGCAGAAATAATTTTCTGTTTATAAATCAAGGGAAACCAATTCATATTCTAATACCATATTTTCATTCTTCTAGCCCTGGGATGCAGTCCTCTCCCCACCTCCACTCCCCTTATTTTCATTAGTTGTTATTGTTGTTATTTGTTGACTAATCAATTGACATCTGAGATGGAGAGAAGCTGGTTGGATCACCTATGAGGCTCCTTGTAGGGGACCAGTGTAGGATGACTTCAAAGAAAATCCCTTCCTATCCATTTATCCTGTTCCTCAGCTCTGTGTCTCATGCTAAAGGATGTTCCCTATTTCCTTTGGAGAAATAATAAGATTTTTTAGTAATCGGAAATTACTTCCTGTCAAAACCATATCTTTTTCACACCAAAATTCCATCATTCTACCATTGTTATCAGGCTATGAAGTACTTTTTCTTTGAGCCTGCTTATATAATGTATAGAAAAGACTTGCAAACAAGTATGATGTAAATATGAGCTATTTTTATTATAGAATCCATTGTCTCAAAAGAATCACAGTTGTAGGAGACCTGGTGAGTATTAGTGGGTGACAGCAGGCAGCGGTATGTTACCAATGATGACTTGCATATGAAAATTAAAATAAAAAACCTCTGTCTTCCCCCATGAAACTCTGAGGTCCTTAAGAGCAGGGACCCTGTTATTGCCTTTCTTGATATCTTCCCCAGAGCTTAACCCAGGACCTAGCCTATTGGAAACACAAATGCTTATTGTCTACCTTACTAAGTGAAGAGGAGTTGTGCTACACAGTGGTGAGGATTCGTCCCATACTGTTTTGAAATGTTGAAGCATAGCTTAATCTCACTCTGTTAATTTTACTAATCCTCCATGAAATCGGAATGCCAGCACATGATCTTTGAGAATGGGCAAACTTCCCTGCCTGTCATCTAGGTTTAGATTATCTATTATCTAGGGTTTAGAGTCAGGACAGGGTTTCCTATCTTTGAGAACCTTTTATCTGTAATAGTGCTGTATTCACGAGCACCATCTTTGCCTTTATAATAGTCCTGTGACCCGGGTAGAGCAGCCCGCCCCTCCCCAGCGTAAGACTATAGAGACTTGGTATCAAAGAAGTGCAGTGGCTGTAGCCATATGCAGTAGCCAAAGGCTGCCCACAAGGTTGGAGTCTAGTGGGAAAAAGACCCTAGGATACTTGAGAGTCCAGGGCTTCTGACCCTTAGTCCTACAGGCCCTCTAGCAAGACATATACCACTGGCACTCATGTCTGTAGGACTTGGATATCTGCAAAGAACTTACTTCAGAACAACCCTGTGAGTTAGGTAGTGTCAGTATTCTCTTCACTGTACATTTAAGAACATTAAGGCAGAGAAGTTCATGGTTCCCAAGAATGTTAGAGAAAATGAAGTGCAATCCCTTATTGTACAGATGAGGAACCAAGGCCCACAAAGGTTAGGTGACTTGCTCAACATCATAGAGCTAGGAAAGAGTAGAGCAAGCATTTACCGCTTGTCATGAAGAGCACTGTACAAGGCACTGCAGACCCAAGAATGAAATAGTTGCAGCCCTCATGGAGCCCATCTTTGTAAGGGGAATAACAGTGCAGGAGGTCCCAAAAGTCCCAGTGCAATTCCAAGCTATTAAACTTTAGAGTAGCACTGAGACTTTTGGGGGCAACCTGTACATAAACACGTAAGTAAGTCAGGGTCAGGAGTGGGAAACTGCAGCCTCTGGTTTCAGTCAGAGGGCCACACTTGAGGACCTAGAGGGCCACATGTGGCCTTGAGGCCACAGGTTCTCCATTCCTGGTCAAGGTAAATTGAGGTAGGAGAGAGGTACGAATCACTGATCAGGAGAGTGAGGGGTGGCAAGGGACAAAAGATGTGCATTGCAGGTATAAGAGACAAATGGGAAATGCGATGCAAAGTCAGAGAACAGAAACTAATCTAGTTTGGCTGTAACCTTTTGTGCCTGAAGGGAAATAATAGAAAATAAATCTGGAAAGGTAGATTGGGACCAAATTTGGGAGAGTTTTCAGGTGACCCAGGTGTTTTGAATCCAAATCCAGTGGTCTTTCCACCACATTGCACCTTCTCTCTTCACTGACTAAGGTAGTAATAGAAGAAAGAAATGGGAGGGGGGAGCATGAGAAGGGAAAGATAGGAAGGAGGAAGAGAAGGTATGTCTAGTGATGTGACTAATTCCGGCCTTCTGGAGCCGAGTCACACTGCCACAGTTTTAAATGCCAGACTGGTGGGCCCAGTGACTCTATGAGGTACTTTCTAGCTTAAGATCACTGCTTGTCTAGCTTAAGGACACTGCTTCTATATAGAAGATGCAAAGTGAGGTTTAGTTGTCCCTTACTTCAGAGCAGGCAAGCACCTTTAAGCAAGGTTCTTAAATAAGTTCTTCATTTAGGCTTCTCTACCTCTTCTTCCTTTTCTTTGAGTTGCCTCTTCTCAGCGGCTGGGGGTGGGGGAAATTCAGATCCTTCTTTACTATACAAAAGCATTCTATGCTTCTCTGCCTTCCCAGGCCTCCTAAGTGTGAAAAGACTTGCAGGAGGAATGGAGAGCAACTCGTCTTTCTGGCCTCTTATTCCCGTTAGAACAGGGGCCTGGCCTCTCCAAAAGTGGTAGCACTACCTGTGTGCATGGTTTAAATGGACCCTCTGTGCATACAGAGCGTCACTTTGCCCTCTGGTTCCCCAGAAAGTTTCCAGAGCCATGTCTCAGAGTCTAGAGTATTCCCTTCTTGTCCAGTTTTTGGCAGTATCTTGTTGGTCTGTATGTTTGCACTTAAACTGATAGTACTTGGCATGGTGATTATACCCTTTCAAAGAATGTGGGTCTTCTACAAGCCTTTTCTCCTCCCTCCTTCCCAGTTGGCCTACTCTGGTTTCATTAGTTCTACTAGTTGCGGTATATTTATTTTTACCAGCCTGATCACAACGGTATGGTTTGGCTTAGAGCCCAAAGATGGTGGTGTTGAGGATAGTAAGTGGAATACGTTTGGTGCTTAGGCATCTTTTTTTTTCTTGTGAAGGTAAATCTGTTGCCAGTGTGAAATTTTATATGCCTTTGTAAGCCAGTGCTAAACAGAACAGGCTCTTGGTCTTTGGGGAAGCAGTTTTCAGACTTTAGGAATGGTTTCCCAAAAGGCAGTTTGAAAAGCAGGTTCCCAGCTTAGCCCCTGGGGTTGGAGCTGGGTGTACTTACTCTCACATAGAACAAGTGGCATTGATCAGTGACTGAGGGGCTGGTCTCCAATAGAGCTAAGTTACACAGACTGTCTAATAGGTTCTCAGAAAGTGTGGGGAGGTCGTTCTCTGCCATATAATGGTTTGAAAGTAATAAAGTTTCTGGCGATAAGCCTAGCATTCTCTTGCTTGGTTCAGCAGAAATCTTAACAATGTTTAATTAAAAGCTCACTGGGCTACTGTGTTTATCTCCTTGTTCTCCTGCCCCTCTCCCCCCCACCCTTTTTTTATCATGACACTCTGCTTTTCCCTAGGCATTCAATCCTTGTGTCATAGAGTGCACAGGAATCAACTTTCCCTACTAGAGTACCACAGTCCCCTTTGTTCTATGTGAATAAAGCTCCTAGGAAAGACCAGGGGATGTTTGGTAAGTTCTGGAAATCAGATTTGAATCTATACTTAGAATTTAATATCTGCAAAGAGGCTGAAAATACCAAATCCAACCTTGGTTTTATTTTGGAAAAGTTAGCCTAGGGCAATCAATTAATAGTTCCTTTACCAAACCCATTTATCATAATGATCTGACCAAAATCCTCATTGTCTTGGTAGACATGCCAGATGGATGTAATCTCACTGGGGCAGAGTTAGGGGAGAGAGAGAGAGTTTGATGCAGCAGATGTCTCCTGCACTTGTTGCTCCAATGCCATCTCTGACATTTGGTTACGGTATGACCTTGGAGAAGCTTCACTTTGCCTAACTGTGAGAAGGAGATTATCATAGTTCCCTCCCCTGCCTCACAGGGTCACTGTGAGTCAGATGCTTTTCAGAGTGCTACAGACAGTCACAGGGGGTGCTGCTATTATTATAAAGGTAATAATTTTCATTTTTGTAATGCTTTACATTGACACACACTTTCACATACATTATTATCTCTTTTATTATCAATAATAACCCACCCATATATAAAGCATGTTAGGGTTGACAAAAAAATTTTTTTTTCCCAGCAGCCCTGTGAAGTGGACTGTAGAAGGGTCTTGTTTTACTGGCTCAGGGACAATAGAGCCTAAGGCCTGGAAAGTGACCTTGCAGGTCACCCAGTCCAACTCCTTCCCCTTTTGGGTGAAGAAAATGAAGGCCCATACATAGGAACAGACTTGCTCACGGTTAAAAGCCAGGTCCTCTGACTCCAGTCAGGTGCCCTGTCCACCTTATCATGCTGCCCAACCCAAGGACACATAGCTAGTAATTGACAGAGTGAGGATGTGAACAGAGGTCTTCACCAAGTCCATTGTTTGTTCAAGTCTGGCCCTAACACCATCATTCCTGCCCTCGTGGTAGGGGGATAAGGCATGCGAACAGCTGCTATAGAGTAGGATATGAGAAGCACAAAAGTGACCTGTGAGATCTGAGAAAAAAAGGAAAAGGAAAGATATGTCCTAGCAGGAGATAGCAGTGGCTGCCTCATGGAGCAGATAACATTAGAACTGAGCACTGAAGGACAAGAAGGATTTCCATGGGCATAGGTACAAAAAAAATGGTACTTGTAGTGGCATAGCTTGGGCCTTTTGTTTTCCATATAGAGTGTGGAAAATAGTATCTAAGATGGTAGCATCATAGAAGTTAGCTGTGGCACCTTAACTTTTCTGTCCCTCCCATCTGTTCTCTACCCATCCCCCTTCTTTTCTGTTCCTCTCTTTCCTGATGATTAGTCTACTCTATTATATAAGCCTTTGGCACAGGCTCTAGTATCCCAGGCAGCAGTATCCTATGGCATGCTAATCTTTCTTGTTGGAGCACTTTTCCAACAAAAAGCTATTTTTTTGTTCTTTTTAATATGGAGATGCTTAGTAAAGATTTGTGCATCTCCAAGAGAGGGACTAGATCATGGGATCCTAGTATTTGAGAGTTCAGAAGATTATAGGATCATAGTACTTAGAGTTGGAAAGGGACCTTATTGATCATCTAGTTCCCTAAGTCCTTATTTTACATATGAGGAAACTAAGGCCCTTAGTGTCTGGGCCAAGGTCAACATATAGCTAAGTGGCAGAGCTGGGATTTGAACTGAGATTCCAGAAATCTGTGCTTTTGATTGAACATATAATATATTTGTGGTCTTTCCTTGCAAAGGAATTGAAACAAATAAAGATCATTGAAGAGTCATCTTCCGAAAAAGGAAGGAGAAAAAGAATCTTTGTACCATCACAGGATGACAGAACCAAGATATCATTTGGTGAAGAGAGTAGAAATGAGCTCAGAGTGAGACTGGACCTTTGCAGGAGTCCAGGAGGGCCTGACCGCTTTGAGGTTAAACCAGAGGGAGGCCCTGGGTTTACAGTCAGAATACTCAGGCAGGTTCTGCATCTGTGAAGCTGGGTGACCTTAGGCAAATCCATTCTTTTCTGGATCTTGGGCTCCTCATTTTTGCAATGAGAGTATTAGAGTATATGATCTCTTAACTCTGGAGCTCAGGGTGGAACAGTTATAAAACTCAGAGGTCAGGAAAGTCAAACCCACATGGCCAGCTTACACATTGCTTAGATTTCCATAGTGCTTCTCAGTAAGGAGCAGTCTGTCTTCCTTACTTGAACAGTTACTGTGGTTCTGAGAATTTTGGATTCATCTTAGGCTTGGTGCTCTGACGTGGAAAAGGGGTGTGTGGGTTGGTAGGAGGTTGTGGGGATCAAGGTAGGCAGATCTAAACCAGCTTTTAAAAAATGTAAAAACTGTTCTGCATGTGATAGAACAGGGACATGGGTGGGAAACATCTTCTCTGAGAGTAGAACAAGTAGCAAGTGACTCATATCAAGGAATAGGGCATCATAAAAATTTTAACTTAACCATGTGTACAATAATTATGTTCCTGTACAAATCACAGAATATATGGGGTACTATGTAACTGGCATCTCATTTTTATTGACTTCCTTGATGCAGCAGGCAATGGAAAGTGAAAAGTTTTTTTTTAAGGGTACACTAGCATAAGCTTTTGTTAGAGACTCCTTTAGTTTCAGTAAGTCTTCGGAGGCTTGCATTTTGCATTCAGCCCTTCTGACTCTTCTATCTCAGCCCTTTGGGATGTGGGCTGGGCTGAGAGGAGGGAGTGATTTGGTACCTCAATACAAGGCAGTCTTACCCATCCTCCCTCCTCGAAAAAAAAGTCATTTTCTCATCATGACCTTCCCCTCGTTTCTTTTATAAAGAAATCTGTATCATGTTGGGCCTGCACTGGCTATAAAATACATTGATATGAAAGGTTATGGCTGGGGCCTGAAGGTAATATGTAATCACGTCTTATATTCCTTTGTATCCCTAAGGCTTAATGACTTTTGGTACATCTTTTCAGTATTTGGGCATGTCAGTGTTAAGGAAGATTTGATGAGCCTGTCAAGGGCAGGAGCTTCAGAGGTTTCCAAGGGAATCTTTAAAAAATGGAACACTTTGCTGCTGAGGTGTTTTATAAATGACACAGTTCACTCTCTCTCCTCTAGTTCGAAAAAATGTTAACTGGCTTGGTCACTAACAGCCAGGTCTCCTTCCCTTTGTGGGGTTTTTGGTTTGGTTTTGGGACTGTTTGAATCATCTCATGTCACGAGCTTTGTTTCCCTGTAGTTTTTTTCTTCACGTCTTCCTGTAAAGGGATTGTCAAGTCTGATCAGAGGATTTATAGGTAGACCAGATCATAGATCACCTAGTGCCATCCTTCATTCTGTAGAGGCCATGGAGGGTAGTAGAGTGAGAAGACCTGACTCAGACACTTAGTAACTTTATTATCCTGGGCAAGTCCCTTCAAGTCTCTTTTTTCCTCTCCTTTTCCCCAAAGAATAGGGATATTTCAGGACCCTGCCTCTACAATGAAATCATTCCACTCACTCCTCTGGCACTTTTGTCTCTTGGGGATCTCTGTGTTAGATCTGCACCTTTTTGCCTTTGGAAAGTAAGTGTTTGAGGCAAGAACAGTACTTGAACCCAGGTCTGGCAGTTAAGCCAGACACTGCTGGACTGCTGCCTATTACCCTTTGTGAAGATTACTCTAAAAATATAGTAGTCTAACCTTTTTTTTTTCTTTTAAGGATCTTTCATTGGTATAGGAAACTCCTTCTACTAATATTTGTTGACACCTGCTTTGCACCTTAGAGTCTAAGAGAGTTGCCTGGGGCAAAAAAAGGGGGTTTAAGTGACTTGATTGAGGTCTGTAACCAGCATGTGTCAGAGAAAAAATGAGAATCCATGTTTTCTCTTTCTACTACGCCAGGCAACCTCTCTTTTCTGAATTTAGTAGGAAGATTATATATATATATATATATATATATATATATTTTTTTTTTTTTTTTTTGGCTTTTTGCGGGTGAGAGGGTTAGGGCAATTAGGGTTAAGTGGCTTTGCCAAAGTCACACAGCTAGTTTTATGTTAAGTGTCTGAGGCCGGATTTGAACTCAGCTTCTCCTGACTCCAGGGCCAGCACTCTATTCACTGTACCATCTAACTGCCCCTTGAAAACTTTTTTTTTTTAAACAAGCATTTATTAGGCAGCTAGGTGGCACAGTAGATAGAATGCTGGATAGAATGCCTTTCTCAGTTTCTTCCTGTGTAAAAGGAGTATAATAATAGCACCTCCTTCCCTGAATTGTTATAAGGATCAAAAGAAATAATATTTTTTTTTGGGAGGGCAATTGGGGTTAAGTGACTTGCCCCAAGGTCACATGGCTAGTTTTTGTGTTGTGTCTGAGGCTGGATCCAAACCCCCCTAGCCGCCCCATTTGTAAAGCTCTTTGTAAATCTTAAAGTGCTATATATACTAGCTTTTATTATCTTCTTCCTTCCTCCTTCCTACCCCTAAAAAAAGAAAAACCTGTCAAAACAAGTATGCATTGTCCAGCAAAACATTCATACATTGACCATTTCCAAAAGTGTATGTCTTATTCTGTATTTTTAATCCATCACCCCTCTGTCAGGAGGTAAGTTATGTGTTCCATCTTCAGTTCTCTGGAATTGTGGGATATCATTGCAATGGTCAGAGTTCTAAAATCTTCCAAAATTGTTTTTTGTTGCTTATAAGTTCTCCTAGTTCTGCTTATTTCACTTGGCATCTGTTCATAGAATTCTTCGTTTTCCTCTGAAACTGTCCATTTCATCATCTCTTATGGCATAATAATATTTCATTACATTCATGAACCATAATTTACTTAAGCCATTTACAGTAGATGGAAACTCCTAAGAAGTAAAATTCAGATGCTAAAAAGCTTTGAGGTTCATGCAGCCTTTTCCTTAGTGACAACTCTGTGGAGTAGGCAGCATGAGTATTATTCCTATTTGATATAAGAAGATACTTAGTCTCAGGAAGGTGAAGTGATCTGTACAATACCTAATTCTTAATGAACTTCCAAGCTGGGCCTTGCATCTGTGCCCTCCTAACATCTATGTTAGTGCTCTCTCCACTGTACTAAACTGCCTCCACAAAATTTAAAGGATGTCTTTGACTTTTTCTTGCTGTTAACAAAACGCATATGATTTCCCAGGGCAGATGTCTTATTCAAGTGAAAGTGTGTTTTTTTTTTTTTTTAAAGCTATGACATGCCTTCCTATTTCCAGGAAGATTTGGTAACTTTGGTATCTTGTGTGACCCATTTTGTGACAGTGTGTGGCTCTAAGCCAACCATTTTAGAATCATTCATGGACTCTGAGACTCCCCCTCACAGATGTTTTTATGCTGTCAGACCACTTCCAACACATTAATGGCAAACATGGCAGAACACGAAGGAGTTAAAGCAACAACCTGTGTAGCAGCTGGGTGGACAGTACCAGCAATGTGTCAGAGCACTTGTTGAATGTGCTGGTGCCTTTGTTAGGTCACATTGGCTAGAGGTCAGGCCAAGCTCCCTTACCAACATCCTACTAAAGGAAATCATAATTGGAATGTTGTTGGAAACAGTTGTGACCTATGTCTATGAACTGAGTTAGAGATCTGGGTAGGCTTTTGTAGATGCTACTACTGTTGAATTTATCTTTTCAAAATCTGAGTCCTTTGGTTGGTGTAGGGATGCTAGACTTCTTTTTCTTAAAGGCTCAGTTCAGGTACCTCAAAACCTTCGCTCATTCCCGCCAAGTGAAAGAGATTTCCAAAATTGTCCTGGGACATTTTCTCTGATTCTGCTCTTTTTCATTCTGCTTTGTACTCATTTGCGTCTATGCAGTTGTAAGCTCCTAAAAGGTCTATTTCTTTTCTTGTTTTCTGTCCTTTGCACACAGTAGTCACTTAGCCAATGCATTGAATTGTGGGATGGAAAGCACAAGAATGGGACCATATTCCTGACTTTGCTACTAGCCTCTCATAAAATGACTTGATGCTTCATCTTCCCTATCTTTAGGCCAGAGGTCCAAAGCTGAAATTCAGATTTGGTTCAAGTCATTAATCTGAGGCATTATCAGCAGACTTTTCTGATGGTTTGGTTTATCTTGCACCCATGTGGATGAGAGGCACCCCTAACAAGAAAGGTCTTCCTCCTTGAGAAAGATTGTGTTTTTGATTGGGCAGAATGGTGGTTCTCTTTCCACTAGTCGATTTTGCCATCTCTTAAGAGGTTACTGAGGAGAATCGGTCAGTCACCAAGAGTTCTTTGAAATCCAGTCCAGGTTGGGGTGATATTTAAACAGTGTAAATGATAAATGAACATGCCATTTGGAACCTTGGTCAGCCACTTCCTTTTGGGTTAGGCAGTTAATAGTGTTCAAGGAGAGAGAAGATGATCAGTAGTTAGGGCATGTTATAATTAGGAATTCACATTATAATTAGGAATTCACATTTTAGATAAAAGAACTTTAGATTGTCAGAGAACCTGGGTTCACGGTCCAAAAATACTGCTACCCTAGTGGTATACCTTAGACTAGTTACTTTAGGAAGGAAGGAAATAGCTAATTATCAGGTGCCAACTATGTGCCATACACTATGCTCAGCATTTTAGTAATATCTCATTTGATCATCACAACCACCCAGGAATAGGTGCTTTTACTATCCTCATTTTACAGTTAAGGAAATTAAGGAAGACAGAGGTTAAGTGACTTGCTCAGAGTTACACGGAGTGCTTGAGGCTGTATTTGAACTTGGGTCTTCCTAACTCCAGGCCTTTGGGTTTCCTTTTATAAGTTTTTTCCTTTATAAAATGAGGGTTTTGGGCCAGGTGCTCTCTTAAGGTCTCATCTAGCCTTAAGCCCTATATACCTCTGAGGTCTTTGCCAACTGGGATTTTGTAAATCATCCTTTTCTAAAGGTGGATTAGAATACTGCCCTCTGGTGGTGCCTATAGGGCCAGCCTCATTCACTCTCTCCCAGGTATCTCCCACAGGCTTGAGGAACTATCCGTGTTTCCCCGATAATAAGACCTATCCCGACAATAAGCCCTATTGAGATTGCTACTGTAGTGAAGGTGATCCCCTGCGCTACACGCTACATTACGGTACCCTCTGTATGCACCGTCCCCCCCCCCTCCTCCCCATCCTCCGTGAAACGCACGCTGCGCTCCGAGCTGCATCCAATCAGAGCTGCAGCAGTGAGCGCGTCATCCTGTTCTTCCCCAGTGATTTGCTTATTGAATAAAGGTACATTTTTTTGTTCACATTTACCTGTTTATTAAAATTACTGTCAATGTTCATTAAAATAAGCCCTCTGGTGTTTTTCTGTCCAAAAAATTAATAAGACAGTGGCTTATTATCGGGGAAACACGGTAGTTAACTCCTTTACTTTTAACACCAGAAATTGACTCTGTGGTTTTCTCCATTACATCACCACACACTAATGTTGTTATTCCTGTGCCTAAATTCTTTTAAATATTGGACACTTTATCCTTCCTAATCCTGAACTTTGGGTGAGTAAAAAAATTCTTTAAGGAATTTAAAATCAAAACCCTTCACTCCTCCTCTACACTGTATTCTCAGGATGACCCTAGGCAGTGCATGGATGGGTGGTAATTGTCCTTGTTTAATTCCAACTTTAATCCCTTCCTGACCCCCCCCCCCCTTTCCCAAATGAGAAGTAATCTGCCCAGCATCTGTACCAGCACTTGCTGGTCATGTAGCATCCTTTTCTACATCTATACCACACAAATACAGGAACACTCAGTCCCTCTGAATTGAAGCAATTCTACTTCCTCACTGCCAGCAGCCTGTCAATGGTGTGAAACGTTTCCAAATGATTCCTAAATACAGGAATTCTTAGGTTAATGGCTTGAATTTCTCTTCCCTTTATGTTTGCCATCTAAGTAATAAGAATTTGCCAGGTAAGCACTTAAGACACCTGGAGCTATTCACTTGTCTCTTAAATATTGCAAAACGATAGTCATGTGTACAGAGTGTAACTAATCCATGGCCTCTTATTCACTCTTTCTCTTCCATACAAAAGTAGTTGCCCAGAGTGCTGTTTTTGGTCTTCTGTTGCTACAATTCCCTATTGTTTCTTGGTGATCTAAACCTTGAGCTGCTTTGGGATTCTGATACCTCAGTTGTTGGTGTTGGCTCAGTGCTCCACAGCAAGATTCAGGTTGGGAAGGGACTGGGATATGGTTATAGGTTAGTAACTTTGTACCCACTTTCTAATGGTAGCTCTCAGACCCTTTTGGTAAAACCATAAGAATCACTCCATGCCTTAAAAAACAAAAATCCTAAATGCCAAAAGAGATTAACCATAAGGTCTTCAACCAATTGATGAGGTTCGGGTCTTCCTTCTGAGGTTCTTGGCTATGATTTTTATTGCAGTTGTTTTCTCTTGATTCTGTGGCCTGGTATAGGAAAAACGTAGTTTTCCCCAGGAAGGTTTATCCACCTTACCAGGGCAGATTTTCAATGGGATCTTTTCTTTGTAGACCAGAAGCTAAAGACCTCAAATTGATATTAAAATGGGTTATTTTAGGGGGGAGGAGGTGTAATTCTAGCTGACATTTACATGATACTTTGTGGCTCACAAGATGCTTTACATAGTTTCATTTGACCTTCAGCACAGTTCTATAAAGTAAATTGTACAAGTATTAATATCCTTTTTATGCATGAGGAAATTGAGGCATAGAGAAGTTAAGTAACTTGCCTAAGAAGGAATCTAGATTGAAACTCCAGTGTCCTGGAAAGAACTCTGTTGAGACCATAGTTGGCTAGTTTGAGATCCCCCAGAATTCTTTTGTGGAAGCCATTTGAGTTTGAGTTCTTGGTAGTTACTGTAATACAGACAGGTGAAGAGGGTAGATCTTCCTGCTCTCCATGTTACAGGGTTTATCTGGTCTGGGAGCCTTGCTTCCTCCACACAGAAACATGTTTTCAACCTGAACACATGAGTTAATAGATTAAAATTTCACAAAGAGGTGAATTGGGATCTCAAAGAATCTCTTTTAACAGCCTGATCTTTGCAGTACCTCTCTCCTTATTTCTAATACTTTGGATGTATGTTTATTCCACAGTTACCAGAATGTCTGCTGATGGAGGGTTTGGCAGTACCAGCAGCAGTGATGCTCAGCAGAGTCTACAGTCCTTTTGGCCTCGTGTCATGGAAGAAATCCGAAATTTGACAGTGGTAAGGAATAGGAGCAGCCTTGTTTACATTGACAGACTTGAAAGATAGACAAACTCCAGGATGATGAAATATAGTAAAGATAAACAAAATCCTTTACTTGGACTTAAAAAACAATAGCAACAGTATTGTATAGGTAAAGGATGGGGCAGCAATTCACATGAAAAAGACTGGGAGAGATCTTAGTGAACTTACATATGTCAACAATATAACACAGCAACCACAGAAAGCTGGTGTAATTTTATACTGCGTTTTTAGAGATGCAGTGTCCAGAAAAGCCCAAGTGATAGGGTCACTCTGCTCTCTCTTAATAAGCATGGAACATTTTGCTGAGTTTGAGCACTATGTTTTAGGAATTGACTGATAGCCTAAATGGGTCTAGGAGAGACTGTGCAGGATGGTGGTGGTGGCTTCCTGCTATATGAAGATTGTTGGGAGGAACTGGAGATGTTAAAGCTTGGAGGGAAAGAAGACTTAGAGAAGAGACTTGATCTTTCTGCTTTAAAAAAAAAATTTTTTTTAAGCATTCGGGGTTAAGTAACTTGCTCAAAGTTACACGGCCAGTTATTTCTGGGTGTGGTGCTGAGTGTCTGAGCCCAGGATTCGATCTCCAGGTCATCCCGACACTGGAGCCGGTGCTCTTACTCACTGAGCCACCTGGCCACCCCTATGCTTTTAAAAATTTTAAGTGCTGCATCATAGGAGAGGGATTAGATATGTTCTGTTTGGCAGAAATAGGAAAAATGCATAGAAGTTGTAAGAAGGTTGATTTTGGCTTGATGTAAAGAAAAGCTTCTTAACACATGGCGTGGATTTAAAATAGAAAAAACTGATTTGATATAGTGAGCTTCCTAACACCGGCTGCTGTCACATGGAAGTTGGGGAGTGCTGTGGAAGGGATTCCTGTTCAGATACATTGAGGTCTAAATAACTTCTGAGCTTCCTCCAACTAAGATCCTGTGATAAAAGTGCTAAAATGTGTATAGTGAGTAGCCTGGAAAGGCATCTTTTATTTTAATTTCAAATTTGTTTCCAAAATGCAACACAAGATTAGAAAAAAAAACAAAACAAAAAACTGCCTTCATCTCTAACTTTTAGATAGAAGCATAATAAACTATTTAAAGTAGCAAAACCTTCCTCATAATAACCCTGTCAGGTAAAATACTCTAAGTATTTTTATCCCTATTTTACATATGAGGAAGTTGAGTTTCATAGAGCTGAGAAAGGAAAAAGATAGAAAAGAGCAGTCTGTATAAGTTCAGGCTGGCCTTTTCACACTGGAGTCATGTGACTCAAAAGACAGTACAGCAAACGCTCTGGGAAGACTACTCTGGCTTGGCAGGACAGAGATCCTGGGCCTACATCCTGGTTAGGAAGACCTGGTTTAAATCCAACCTTAGAAACTTACTGGCTGTGTGAACTTGGGGCAACTCATCTAACCTGCTTGCCTCAGTTTCTTTAACTGTAAAATGGGGATAATAAATAAGAGAGGTAGATACCTCTCAGGGTTATTGTGAGGATCAAATGAGGTAATATTAGTAAAGCACTTAGCAAAGTGTCTGGCACATAGTATGTGTTATATAAATGTTAGGTGCTTATCATCTAAACGTTACCTGTTGTGTGATTTTGGACAAACATCTTTACCCCTGAGCATTACTTTCCTCCTGTGTAAGAAAGAGGTAATAATACCTGGATCACAGACTAGGGCAGAGGCATGTATAAGTGCTGGCTCTGACCTTCTTTCTCTCCTTCAGCTATGATTATTCCTTGCTCAGTCATGTTCATTCTTTCCTGGCTGCACCGAAGACCCATTGAGAGCATGTGCAGGAAAACATATATAAGTTGAGAAAGCTCCATAAGCAGTGTAAGTGGTACTTGTACCATTGTCTTTATTCCTCTTGCTCTGACCATCTTATTATCATGGCCACTGGAGCCTGAGGAAGCCAGTTATGTGGGAGCTTCTTTCAGAAGGTATTTTCTCCACAGTGGTCTTAGCCAGATCCATCATAGACTTACCTAAAGGATTCTCGCTTCCTTTGTAATAATAATCCTGGCTTAGATTTTTAGAGGGCTTATTTCTTGACCCCAGGATGTGTTTCTTCTCTTGGTGTAAAAGATAGGTCAATTAAGAGGAATTGACTTCTCTCTATCTCTGGTTTTAGACCCTGCAACTCTATTCCTCTGTAATAAACAGAATTTGCCTGTACCAAAGGTCTTATGGACCTCAGGTGACTCTTGAGTTTTCAGAAGCTGCACCAACAGTGTATGAGCTCTAGCTGGTTCTCTCCAGTCAGAAAAGCTTCCAGCCCAGTAAGAGATGCCTAACCCTGCTGTCGTAGTCAACCTAAGAAAATTCAGAAAGGTACATTACCAGAAAAATGGTGGCCACTGGAGTAGGAATTTTTTCACCCAGAGGAATTTAAGAAAGTTGTAACACTAATTCACAAATTGAAGTGTTACTAGGCACAAATAACCAGTAAGAGAGAACAAATAATAGAAAACAGTCTTATTCCCTTAGCTTGGGCCTCTGTTATTTAATCTGTAAAACAAAGAGGTAGAACTTAGATGACGTCTCTTCCTAATTTCTATCCGTGATTCTGTGAACTTTTTGTGAAACTTGTGAAAAGATACTCCATGTTGAATATTGAATTTCACACTTTCCCTCAAAATCTATATTAAAATATATGCCTAAAATGAGTATTTTCTGATTATTCCTGTAATTTTTCTTCCTTACAACAAGATCCCATATTAGGAGATTGACTTCTGGGTTCAGGTAGACTAACTAAAGTCTCTCAGGGCTTCAGATTTCGAGGCCATTGTGCTCTGTGATGTAGCACTCATCTTTCCCTAACTACCTGCAGGTGAAATGGAAAAGAGGCTGAAGTGAAAGAAAGTGAGTTAGTCAATTTTCTTTGGGATTGTGCTCCCAACAAACTGTGAAAATACCTTTGAGTTTGTGAGTCACTCTCAATGTTGATTGTTGTTACTGGAGACCATCAAGTGTAAAAATTTTAGGGCCAAACCCCCTCCATACTTCTTGGTGCAGAGTCCTGCTTAGACTTTGATATTGCATACTTTGACATTCAGGTGTAGGAAAGTGACCAGAGGAGTTTGAATGTTCAAGCTCAGACCTTTGCCTTCTTCTTTGACTTATGTCAAGTTTTGATTATGTCATACTTTCTTTACTTTTGCAAACTTGTTTGCTGACAAAACAGATTTCATTGTTGACGTAGGCCTAGGATTGAGGCAGCCAGTATATTATAGAGATGTTAAGACTTACTTTGGATCGTTCTGTTTTGTCAGGGAGGGGGAGGATGACAGCAGGAAAAGGAGATAACATTTGAACATTAATTTATTGAAAAATGAATGAAATTTCCATATAAAAGAGACCCCACCCTGAAGATAGTCTTCTTTTTCATCCCAGACTGTTGTATTTCTAAGTCCTTGGCATGCAACCTCTTGTGTGCTACATTTTGTTGATGAGTATAGTCCAGAAAGGTCATATATGAAGTTGTTTCTCCCTCCAAATGAGAACTATCTTTTTTCTCTATCAAAAACAACAGTGGTTCTCAGTGGTTTTGATTTGAGGAGCCTTTTACACTTTTGAAGACTGACCCCCAACAGCTTTTGTTATGTGAGTTTTAGCTATCCATATTGATTGTATTAGAAATGAAAACTGACAAATTTTAAAATATTTCTTCATGTAAATAATAATAAACCCATTACATGTTAACATAAATTGTACTGTTTATGAAAACTATTTTCCAAATCGACAAAAATATAGTGAAGAAGCATGGCTGTGTTTCACACACTTTAGTAATAAATCTTTTGAGTGTCTGGCTTCATAGAAGACTACTAGATCTTTCCCTCAACGTGGCGCCGAAGGCGAAGAAGGAAGCTGTTGTCCCCCCCAAGACAGAAGCCAAGTCCAAGGCCTTGAAGGCCAAGAAGGCAGTGCTGAAGGGTGTCCATAGCCACAAAAAGAAGAAGATCCGAACATCCCCCACCTTCCGGCGACCCAAGACACTGAGACTTCGAAGGCAGCCCAAATACCCTCGGAAGAGTGCCCCTCGCAGAAACAAGCTTGATCACTATGCCATCATTAAGTTTCCCTTGACCACCGAGTCTGCTATGAAGAAGATTGAGGACAACAACACCCTGGTCTTCATTGTGGACGTCAAGGCCAACAAGCATCAGACCAAGCAGGCTGTAAAGAAGCTGTATGACATCGACGTGGCCAAGGTCAACACACTGATCCGGCCCGATGGAGAGAAGAAGGCCTATGTCCGTCTTGCTAAAGACTATGATGCTTTAGATGTTGCCAACAAAATTGGAATCATCTAACTTGCTGTGTCCCCATTCCACCTACGATAAAAATAAAGTTTTCCAGAATAAAAAAAAAAAAAGACTACTAGATTCTCATACCTGCTTCTGCATGCAGTCTTTTACAATATGTGTTTTAGTTGAACTATATGAAGAAAATCTGGCTTCACACAGACAGTTGGAAAGGGGAGAAATATTTTAATAGCCTTTTCAAATGATTGTGAATATTTTTTGATACTACCACAAAACTTGAATTGTGGCAGGACCTTCAAGGTAAGTTGCAGTGTGGCATCTGAAACCACATCAGTTACCTTTTCCTTCTGTGTTTGTCACATTAAAATCCATTGGTCTGTCATATACTTTGAATGGATTTTTTAATGACTTTGTAACATCATGTATTGATCATTTAGAAAATATTGATTTACCGAGTTAGGTAATTCTTCCAAATGTTGACTTACTTTATTATACAATATAAAAAAATTACATTACTTAATATTACCTTTCTCATCAGAAAAGTCGGTATTTGGAAGCTTTCAAGCTTACAGTGGTTGATACAAGCTTTTCCAAAATTCTAATTTTCACTTGAAAGCTCTAATTTTATCATTTGTAAGAAAAACTTCCAGTTGTTTTCCTTCAGGTGACAGGCTTACTTCATTCATTTCCAGGAAAATTTCTGCCAATTACCCATGTATGAATAATGATAGTCATCCATCCTCTCAAGTAAAAATGGTGTTCAGTGAAAAAAATGTCCAGTTCCACTCACAACTCAAATCACACAAATTTTTCCTCAAGACCTTGGTATGCTCAAAAGTACATGCTTTACATTTTGCCACACAGAATATTAAAAAAAAATCCATTCAAGGGTCAAAATTCAATAAAATTGATAATTTTTATTTCATCAAGGACATTCTTAAGTGAACCTGGCATTTTTTTCTCCTTCAGGTGGGTGGCAGTAAAGAGTACATTGATTACTAGTACAGTTTGGTACCACAGCTTTGATTTGTTCTAAGACACCAGCACATCTACTCAAACTATCAATGCAAATGTTAGTATAATCATTTCAGGATAAACCATGATATTCAAAAAAAATTATTCAACACTTTGAATGTTTCGGCACTGCTTGTTCTTGTTGCTTAGCATTCACATAAAGATCTTTTACGATAATTAGTTGTATTCCAGAAGAATGCAAGCACAACATCAAGTCTTCCCATGTCTCTAGATTTATCCATTTGTAAAAAGTACAGTTCTGCAGATTGAGCTATTAACTCAGTCTTCATGTTTGCAGCCACCTCTTTAATTCACAGGTCATGTAACCTCTGAAAAACTCCACTGTGAACTTGTGAGAAAGAAAATAATATCTTAGTATTCTTATGAAAATCGTTTTTGACCTTGAGCATCCTTTGACAGGGGACCGTTAGGGACCCTTGGGGCATACTTTGAGCACCAGTGACTTAGAAGGTCTCTAATTTGGGGATCTACTCTTGGCCCTGTGTTGTTCTATATTGGAAAAGCAGAGATGAGATCTTCTGTGGTGGATGGCTAACATGGAATGTCTGAGTCAGGACCTAGAAAGATAAACATTGGCCAGATGTAACAAATTAAATTTAATAGGGATTAATTAATAAATAAGGGATTAAAGCCTCTCATCTGGGTTCAGAAAATCAGTTTTTGAAATATAAAGTAGGGAAAAGGATGTCTAGCTAGGGAATGTTAGTGAACCTCAAACTTTGCACAATTCAATAGTGTGATGCGATTGAAAAGAGCTGACAGGATCTTTGGCTAACATAAAGAAAGGTTTTCTATCTAGTCCTTGGAAAGCAGCAGTATTGTACTGTGCCCTGGTCAGAAGCCATGTGGGATAAGTAGAAAATGTTGGCAATCAGGAGAGCATCCAAGAGGGCTCTTAGAGTGGTGAAGGGCTCTGGAGATTATGCCAGATTAGAGGGGATTGAAGGAAATGCGCATGGTGAGCATGGAAAAGAGAGAATTCGGTTAGTATTTAAGGGCTGTTTCATGGAGGAGGAACTAGAATTAGATGTGTTCTGTTTGGCCCCAGAGAACAGAAGTAACAGTGGGTGGGAGTTGTAAAGGGGCACTTTTCTAAAAGTGGAAGGGGCTGCCTCAGAGATTACTCACTTTTTCCCCTCTTGAGGCACCTTCAAGTAAAGACTGGCTGACCACTTTTTGGATCTGTGATGGGGAATTCTTATTCAGGTACAAGTTAAACTAGGTGGCTGCTAGAGTCTCTTTGATTTCTTTTTTTTTTTTTTAAAGCAATCCGGGCTAAGTAACTTGCTCAAGGTTACCCGGCCAGTTATTTCTGGGTGTGGTGCTGAGTATCCAAGCCCGGATTTGAGCCAGGTCATGCCAACACTGCGGTGCTCCCACTCACTGAGTCACCTGGCCACCCCTAAGCAATTGGGGTTAAGTAACTTGCTCAAGGTTACATGGCCAGGTATTTCTGGGTGGGTGCCAAGTGTCTGAGCCCGGGATTCGATCTCCAGATCTTCTCAACACTGGAGGCGGTGCTCTTAACTACCTGGCCGCCCCAAGTCTCTTTGATTTCTAAGAAATGTTAAGTCCCTAATCCTCCTTTGCCTTAGGCTTGCAAAGTGCTTGCCTTGTCACAGCTCTGTGAAATAGGGAGCACAGAGATCACCATCCCTATTTTAGAGGAAGAAAAGTAGCTTAGAATTATAGGAAGATAGATCTTTAGAATAGGAAAGGGGGGTGGCTAGGTGGCACAATGAATAGAGCACTGGCCCTGGAGTCAGGAGGACCTGAGTTCAAATCCAGCCTCAGACACTTAACACAAAAATTAACCCCAATTGCCCTCCAAAACAAAAAAAAAAAAAAAAGAATAGGAAAGGACCTGTCTCTCCAGAATCCAGGCATTTTCTTTGGTTACCCCTCCATGCATGGGCTTCTCTCCCCACTTCATATCTGCTTCTTGGCTTCTGTAGCTTCAAATCACAGCTCAAATCCCACTTTCTACAGGAAGCTTTTCTCGAGCCCCATTAACAAATATTTATTATATATTGTAATATATAATAAAATAAAAACCATGTAATATATAATAAATATTAATAAAACTATTATGAATGAATAATTAATAAATAAGCCTCCCATTCATCCTGTCTGTATAACTTGTTTGTATGTAATTGTGTGCTTGTTGTCTCTTCCGTTAGACTGTGAGCTCCCAGAGGGCAGGGACTTCTCTTATATTCCTCTTTTTCCCCAGTACTTAACACAGGAGGTTCTTAATAATACTTATTGACTGTCTTTAGAGATCAGTTAGTCCAAACCATGCAGTTCTATAGATTCGGGAACGGAGGGCCACAGAGCGGCCAACTTCCCTAGGGTGGCCTGGCTAATAAGGAGCAGAGCTAGGACTTGGACCCAGGCCTGCTACTGCCAAGTCTATTGCTCTTCTGTTGTATCTCTGTTCAGTTCTAGGCACATCTGTCTTTGTCTTAGGCCTTTCCTTCTAAAATCACAGAACTGCAGTTAATGACATTTCCTCTTCCAAAGCATTTGAAATGAACAACAGGAAATGATGGTTCCAGTCACTAGGGCTGGAGTGCCCTGCAGAAGAGATTCAGCCTTACCCCCAGCTTGGCCATCACTCTCCTTTTCCTCCTAACAGCTTTGTAATTGTCTTTAAATCCAGATGGCTTCTCATTTGAGTGGAAATTAGTTAAAAGCCACAGCACATGAAGATTGTGAAGCACTCTACAGAGATAAGATAACGTATTCCTGCTTGGTTACTGAGAAGAATAATCAAGGGACCTCTTTTTGGAATTGAGCATTCAGCTTCCTGTACCTCCTGGGAGATAGTAGAGAAAAAAGGCCAGTTTTGCCCTTTGGTTATTGCTGCTAAAAGCTGAGTTTCAGAAAGAAAACATTTCAGAATCTCATTCTCCTGCAGTCCCCCCCCTTTCCTCTCTCTCTCTCTCTCTCTCTGTCTCTGTCTCTCTCTCTCTCTCTCTCTCTCTCTCTCTCTCTCTCTCTCTCTCTCT
>NW_027187338.1:8617043-8636883 GCF_028583685.1 Petaurus breviceps papuanus
TCTCTCTCTCTCTCTCTCTCTCTCTCTCTCTCTCTCTCTCTCTCTCTGTCTCTCTCTGTCTCTCTCTCTCTCTCACTCTCTCACTCTCTCACACACACAGATGTTATATCCTTGACTCCTCTTAATTGCTGTTCTAAATTAGTCAACTTCTCCAGAATAGACAGTGACATGTGTAATGTTGCTCAGCCAGATTGCCATGCTGTTGCTGGACTGACAGGCAGAAGGACAGTTACCAGACCTTCTCTGTAGTCCAAACCCTTCCTTCATCATCTTAGAATTGTGAATCCTCAGTCCCTGAAGAGAATGCATAGCATTGTTGGAGTAGGGAACTCTTGAAGAGAAGCCTACATGTCTCATCACGATTTGATACTTCAGAGGTACTTGAGCACAACTGGGACTAATTGACTTTTCTTTGGCTCCCAGCTCCCATTTGGTTTCATCCAAAGGTAGTGTTGTGTATTCACTTTGTGAGACTCAGCAGTTTTGCATCTCAGGAGTGCCATGACAGCTATTTTGTAGGGGTGGTCAGATAAGAGAGAATTAACTCTTCCTTCACTTCCACCCTCCCACCCCCAACTTTGCTGGCAATTCTTCCTTCTTGAAAACTAATGTTAGAGTTTTTAGGTGCATCAATAGATAAAAAAAGGAGCCCTGATCTTCTCTGAGCTTGGATTGGAGATAGGGTAGTATTGTGTTATAATAGCATTAGGCTCTATAGACCATGTTCACAAAGACTGGGTGTACTAGATTGACTACCTAAGACTTTTGAAACATCATGGATTAATTTGGTCTATATTAGGAGTCCCCACATTGCAGGTTTTAACCATGAACTTTTTTTTTAACGTTTTGCTGATGCCTTTTTTTTATGCCACAGTCATTTCCCAATATTCTCTCCCCCCCCATTCCAACACTGAAGAGTTCAGAATTTTTTTATGTTTAATTTTAATTCTATTCTTTCTCAATTATTTGTAAGCAAAAATGTTTAACAATTTTTTTTAATTTTGACTTTCCAAATTCTTCCTTCCTCTTCCCTCATTGAAAAGGCAGGCAGTTTGATATAGTTGTTTAGTCATGAAAAACATTTTCCATATTCCATATTTTCAAAATTATAAACCCTCCCTCCAAAAAAAGCCCCCACCCAAGAAAAATAAAGTTTAAAAAAGTATACTTCAGTCTGCATTCAGACTTCAACAGTTCTTTTTCTGGGGATGGATAGCATTTTCTGTCATAAGTCCTTCAGAATTGTTTTGGATCATTATATTGCTAAGAATAACTAAGTTATTCACAGGTGATCATCTTTATAATATTACTGTTACTTTGTGCAATATTCTCCTGGTTCTTCTCATTTCACTTTGCATCAGATGTTCAATAAGTCTTTCTAGGTTTTCCTGAAATCATCCTGCTTGTCACTTCTTCTAACACAATAGTATTCTATCACAATCATATATGACTTGTTTAACCATTCTTCACTTGATGGGTATCTCCTCAGTTTCCAATTCTTTGCCACCAGAAAAGAACTATTGTAAATGTTTTTATACTTATAGGTTCTTTTCCTTTTTGTTTTTTATCTTTTTGGGACACAGAACTAGTAGTAATTTTGCTGGTTCAAAAGCTATGTAGGCATTATTTTATAGCCCTTTGAACATAGTTCCAAATCGTTCTACAGAGTGATTGAATCAGTTCACAATTCCACCAGTAGTGCATTAATGTCCCAATTTTTTCACATCCCCTCCAACACCCGACATTTTCCTTTTTTGTCACATTAGCCATTCTGATAGGTGTGAGCTGGTACCCAAGAGTTGTTTTAATTTGCATTTCTCTCATCAGTAGTGATTTAGAGCATTTTTTCATATGACTATAGATAGCTCTGATTTCATGTTCTGAAAACTACCTTTTCATATGACTTGTATTCTTACAAATTTTACTCAGTTCTCTATATATTTGAAAAATGAGACCTTTAAAAACTTTCCCCGTTTTCTGCTTTTCTACTTCTAATTTTGATTGCATTGGTTTTGTTTGTTTTTTAATTAAGTATAATAAAAAATGATCCATTTTACCTTGATTCTCTTGCTATTGACCTTTTGTTCTTCCAGATGAATTTTGTTATTTTTTTCTAACTCCATAAATAATTTTTGGTACTCTGGTATGGCACTGAATAAGTTAATTTAGATATAATTGTCATTGTTATTATATTGACTCGGCCTACCCACGAACAGTTGATGTATTTCCATTTGTTTAGATCTGACTTTATTTGTGTGAAAAGTGTTTTGTAATTGTGTTCATATACTTCTTGGCATGTAGACTCCCAAGTATTTTATATTGTCTCTAGTTATTTTAAATGGATTTTCTCTTTCTGTCGAGTGCAGGATTTAGAATCTGAGGACTTAGGTTTAAATTCTGGTTTTGTTGAGATGACTTTGGGCAAGTCATTTAACATCTCTGGGACTCAGTTTTCTCACCTGTAAAATGAGGGAGTTGGACTAGATAACCTTTGAAGCCCCTTCTAAGTCTGGATATGTGGTCCTTAAGAAAATCAGTTAAGCAAAAACAGTCAACAGAATTACGGTATGTTCCAACAGCAAAGTCTGACAGTGTGAACAGCCAGTCCATGCTTGTAGTCTTTTTTTCTTTTTACCAAGGGGCAGGAAGTGTGTTTTATTTGGTCTCCAGGACCATAATTATATGCCATCATATTTTTTTCAACAATAGATTTTTATTGATATTTTGTTTTTCTATCACCTCGGTTTCTCCTATACCTTTTCTTCCCAGAGATAGATCCCTTATAATACAGATCTTTTTTTTTAAATTCAGAGAAGGTCAACAACACATGCAATGTACCGTACTTGAAGACTGAGCTCTCATTTGCAAAGAGGGAGAAGTTTTTTATCATAATTCTTCTTTGAGACCAAGTTTACTCTTTTTATTTTTGTAACATCCAGTTTTAGTTTTCTCTACTATTTAATCTTGAAGAGAGTTAGCTGGTGTGGCAAAGGGCTAGAAGTTCAGGAACCTGTGTTTTATTCCTTATTCTCTCATTAATAATAACTAATGTTTATGTAGCATTTTGAGATTTTCAGTGGCCTTTACTGCAGCCTTGTGAAGTAATTAGTCCAGTATCACCTTATTTTATAAATGAAGAAACAAGTTCAGGGACATAAATGACTCACCATGTGTCATATGAGTGGCAGGTCCCACAGGTGGGATTGAAACCAAGAGTTCTCAACTCCAAGCCTAGCACTCTTCCCTGTGCTACTTAAGCAATTTGGTGACTGTGGGTAAGCCCTTTTCCCATATGTGGACCATGTTCCACTAACAGGACTGGATGGCTTCTATGGTGCTTTCTTAGCCACAAGCCTCTTGAGATAGCCAGACCAGTTGCTGATGCAGGGAAGGAAAAGAGTGTATCTATCAGCAGTGCTCCCCTTATATGCTCCAGACAAGAACATGACCTCTTCCCAATCACTGCAAAAACTCAGGAATAGCTTAGTGATCTCCAGATTTGGGAAAAGGATAAAATAATTTTTATTTTAAAAAGTTGAGGATTCCCTAACTTAGAATGAAACCCTTCTGCCTTTTCCCTTTAGTTTTCCCATATATAAAATCAGGTTAATAGTAATATTTTCATAGATTACCCCCCGCCTTCATGCCCTACTCCATAATTTAATTCAGGAAATTGATTCATTATCTCTGAAGTACATTGAATTCAGTGGGAAAATAACACTACTATGAAATGATATTTTATACTTATTAATTAGGTTTGGTTTGCTATTAGTAACCAGATTTAAGGCATTACAAACACTACACTTTTTAGAGCTAGAAATGTGAACTTAAAGGTCCCTTAGTCTAACCCTGTCTACTACCCCACTCCCACCTCCCCCATTTTATAGATAATGAGATCTAGAGGAGGGAGCAAGAGACAGAGCCAGGATTCACATACCTTTGATTCCAGATCCAGGCCTCTTTCTAGGACTAAACTTTAGGGTTTAAGACTTCTTTAAAAAGCTTATTTGCGGAAGTGTGGCCTCAGCACCTGAGGCAAAGGAAATAGCCTTTCTAGAGTGGTATACTCCTGTGTGGTTCCAGTTTTCTTTGTGGAATTACTTTGCTACATTACCAGGAAATGCCACAGAAGTAGAAAGACCAATTACACTTTATTTCTAAGATAGATATTTGTTCTCTTCTTCTCTTGTCCCCTCCCAGATTGTCAAAAACCAGACTTGAATGTGTCTGACAAACTTTCAAGGCTAATTAGAGAAGTCTTCGTGGAAAATGTTAATGCCTAAGTTCAGAACAGAAAAAATTTGGAGTTGCTATTTACATTTTTTCATCTGGGTGCATCATGCGAGCCCCAGAGTTACACGTGGGATACAACAAAGTCAGATGTCAGGGGTTCTTGTGTTGAGCTGTTAGATATTCTTTCTTCTGGAGTCAAACTGATGAAATTGGATAACAATGTCTCAGTGTCTTTCTTTTACCCAAGTTCTGTTTTTTAGGGGGCTTGAAAATATACTTCACCTGTGCTTCTTAATTATGCTGAGTTTTTGGCATTGGTATTGTCCTTATGGGCTTGTGACAAGAATCCCCAAGCTAGCATATTATGCTTTAATGAGTCACGTTTTTAGCTACTTAGAGACCAATCATTTGACACCTATCCTCTGTGGAGATTCTGCTGATATTCACTAATCTGTAGCCTTGCTGTTCTTTCTCCTTGCTGCTCTAAAATTCACAATTGATTTTCTTATTTCTAGAATTGTGTCTATCATCAGGCATGTGTGCAGATGTCCCTGATTTTTTTTAATGCTATAACTTTAAATATTTAAATGATGCTAGTCAGAAAAGACCTGCTCACAAGAATGTGGGTACCTGTATACACACACTCAGACACATGCTCATACACACAGGCACACACAAGTACCCCTCTGAGCCCTTTTCATAAAGCACAGAGTACCTTATTGATTCTTCATATCTCTCCCAGTGGTTTACACACATGGTTCTAAACATTGTGCTTCCTACTCCATTGATCTGTCCTATATTACATGAGTAGCTCCCCCGGTCTTTCCCTTAGGGGGCATAGTTTTATAAGGTGTTATAGGTGCCCCTCCCAACTCATCCCTTAGTGATCTCCTCTTTGGCATTAAGGCTCCTCCCACTTAGCTCTGCAGGTCTTCAAAACCCAGACCCATAGTCCATTGCTGGGTGCATTCCTGAAGCTTTTCTGACTGGTGGAGGCCCTACCAGAGTTGTTGCTCTCCTGGAAGGGCTTCCAAGAACCCAGGCTCACCTTTACCCCTTGATGAGGGGTCAAAGCAGGCCTTGGGCAGTAGTCCACACTTCAATGCTTAAAGAACACTTCAGACAGACTGACTATATGACATCTGCACCTACTGAACAGCTACTTAACATGTATTTGGATTCATTTATGTCCTGGTCTAGAAGCCCAAACTAGCATGGTGTGTCAGATGGCATGTTTAACCCGAAGTTTAAGTGGCAGAGCCTTCTGATTGGCAGGTGTACCCACCTTCCAGTGAGGAAGCTGCAGAGATGAGAATTCTATTAGGGTTGCTACACTTCTTGTTTTGGGATGAGTGAGACAGAAATTTATCAGGAGCCCCTGTAGAACCTGGCCAAACAGCCACTGGGTTATTGCTGATGGGCATTGACACAGGAACCATGCCATCCCACTTGTCCCAAAGCTCATGATCGTAAAGAGGGGTTAGTGTGGTACTCTGGATACCTTTATCTGTTAAGGAAGCTGTCTTTGGAAAGTAGGAGTCTGGGGGAAAGGATGCAGAAAACCATGTCCCTTGGATGGGCACAGGGGAAGAAAACTCACCCACTTCCACACATATACAACTAAACACTTCATTAGGAGACTGATGAAAGTTTGTCATGCTATATATGAAATGTAAATGTATTTCCAAGGTTTTTGGAGTGAGGGTGGAAATCCCAAAAATTAACTTGTCATTTGTTTTTATTCTAATTTCTTTTCTCCACAAGCCACCCAACCTTCCCCCAGTGGTTTGACCATGTTTCTGATACCTTCCCTTGTCCATAGTTTTGATCACAGTGAATACATGTATGCCTCTTTGATTGTTTGTTTCAGAAAGATTTCCGTGTGCAGGAACTTCCCTTAGCTCGCATTAAGAAGATCATGAAACTGGATGAAGATGTAAAGGTAAACTTAGATAACTTATTTTGCAATGTGAAGCTGAAAGTCATGATCTTAAACATTTCCCATGGGGGATGAGCTGTTCTTTGCCCCAGCGTACAAGGTTTAATTAATAACAACCACAGATACGTTTTTCTCGGCACAGTTTGCATTTGGAGTCAGAAAACATGAGTTTGGCTTTGCCTTATCCTGGCTCCGCTCTCAGGTTTTTTAACCTCATTGGACCTCACTTAATGAGAGGGTTGACCTAAATGACTTGTAAGGCCTCTTCTTGCCCTTAGGATCATGGCTAGTTCACAAATGGAAACATTATAATGCCCTGAATTGCAGTGGTTTTTAGCCTAGGTCTAGTCTGGCCCATCCAAGTGCACTTAAAAAGATAATGGTGAATTACTTGTATTTGAATCCTGGTAAGATCACTGAGACCCTCACTATTTGGAGTGTAAATATTTCCTTTCAAGCTACAGGGATGTGACCAACATTGGGTATCATTTGATCACCTATTTATCATCTTCAAGGGGTTGGGCTTGAGAATGACCAATCATTGGACATTATAAGCTCCTTGATAGGATCTTCTGGTCTGTGTAGTTGAATAGATTCACTGCAGTTGGGTGCAGTTGAAAGTAGCTTTCTTGGGATTCTTTACTGACCTAAAGGCCTCCTACCTTCAGAGTTGGAGGCAGGTGCTAGACAGAGCACTGCATCAGAAGGGAGAACCAGGCTCAGAGGCCTGGCTCCTCCCAGCCCCTTATCAGCCATGTAACCTCAAGTATGTTTTTGACCATCTTTGGACATCATTTTCCTCATCTGTAAAAGGAGGGCATTGGAGTAAATGATCTCTGTGGTCCCCTTTTGCCTCACACACTACAACTTTGTGACCCTGTTTTAGACAGCAACATCTTTCCACAATAGCAGAAATAATAGTAAATCTCAGGATAAATCTTAGGAATATGATTAGCTATTTCATCCCATTTTTTTTTTTACAATTAATATTTTATAAAATTTTATTGCTGCCCTTCATTATTTTGTTTTTGTTTTTGCTTTTTACAACACAGGCATTTCCCAATATATCCCCCTATCCTTTGTAACAGAAAAAGAAAACAGTCGAGCAAAATTGACTGACAGTGGTACCACATCTGGCAGGGTATGTAACATTCCATACCTGTTGCCCTCTGCTGCCCTACCCAGAAGGATGTGTGTGTGTTTCATCCTCTGTCCTCTAGGACCAAGATCAATCATTGTGTTTAATTCGAGTTGTTTTTATTTGCAATGTTGTAGACACTGTGATACTGATCTCTTGATTCTGCTTTTTCATTCTGCATCAGTTCATATAAGTCTTCCCAAATTTCTCTAAATTCCTTTATCCATTATTTTCTTATAGTTCAGTAATAATAATTAGACTCATGTACTACAGTTTTGCTCAGTCAGTCCCTAATAAACACCTACTTTGTTTCATTTCATTTTTTTTTAATGTAATGTAATGTGTTTTTTTTTTTTCATAGATTCATAAAGTATCAGGGCTAGAATCCCTTCATGAAGACTTAAGGGTTAGAGAAATTGATGTTTTTGAGGTCACACTACTAGCATAAAAATTTTTGCACCATTTTGACTTGGTTTGTCTTGGATTTCATACCTTGTGAGCTCTTAGAAGGCTTTATGGTAGTGACAGCATATTATCTATTTGTCTTAGAAAGATCATACTCCTGACCCACCTATAAAAGGACATTGCTTTTAGGTTGTGGTTTCTAGGAGATTCACTTTGTTTTTTGGGGGGGGGGCTATCACAGAAAGTACTGCTATTAATATTTTTATTATCATCACATTTTCCACATTTTATCTCATTTCCTCATAGCCTCCTTATGAGATTGGTAGGACAAAGACTTTGTCCTCCTCTTACAGAGGGGGAAATGGACACAGAAAGATGAGGTGTGACTGATTGGTTAGGAGCTGACCCAAAACTGTAACCCAGTTCTTCTGATTCATGCCTATGCTTCTTTCTGGGTACCTAATCTTTAACCCTTTTCTTAAAGAAAGGACAGCAGTGTCATCTTCTCACATTCATCCCTCTACAGTTTGCTTCCTAGTCATCTCTGTCTGGTTCTGTTCCCCCTCCCCTAGGCCCTAAATTTCTTCCTTAGGGGTAGGAGAGGAGGTAAATGGAGTATTAGTGGTCATGGCTATGAGACTTTCAGAGAACCCTGATTTCTCTTCTAGATGATAAGTGCTGAAGCCCCTGTGCTTTTCGCCAAGGCTGCCCAGATATTCATCACTGAGTTGACATTACGAGCCTGGATCCACACAGAAGACAACAAACGCAGGACTCTCCAGGTAATTGGCAGCAACTTCTCCAAACCAGGCAAAATCTAGTGTCTTCCCTCCTCTAGTTTGCTTAGCTTATGTGGTTTTGGTCCAGAGGCAGGACTTTAATTTTTCTTCAAATTCATCTGTTGCCTTCTTTCCAGGGAGAACAATGTAGTGCTGTCAGTTCTCTTGGAATAACGTTAATTTTTCCTGTTCTTGTGCTTGCCACCATGTAATGACTACGACACCTTACCCTTTTTGCCCTTCAGGCCAAACACAAGAGCTCATAGGATAATAGGAATTCTCATCAAATCCTGGGAAGTCAGCATTTTGGTGATCTGTCAGGTCCATGTGGGTGAATAGCATAACATGGCAGTCAGTACTACCAAACATAATTCACATTTATATAGCACTTTCAGGTTTGCAGAGTCAGAAAAACTGATGATCTTAGGCTGCATTAAAAAAAGGCATAGTATCCTGAACAAGAGGAGTAAGAGCCCTATCGGTCTCCCCTGGTCAGACTCCACCTGGAGTGTCCAACACTGTTTTAGCCACCACAAGCTGGAACAGATCCAGAGGAGGGAGGGCACTGGAGATACCCTCATAGGAAGATTGCTCGGAGGAACTGGGAATGCTTAGCCCAGAGGAAGGAAGATTGGGGGAACTAGAACTAACTACATGAAGGCTTACCATGAGGAGGAGATGATTAGCCTTGTTCTCCTTGGCCTCAGAAGGCACAACCAGGAGTAATGGACAGAATCTGTAGCAAGATAGATTCAGTATTCCAGTTCAAAGGCTGTGTTCCTTTGTAATTCTCTGATTCTGGTTGGAGCTCTCATTTCCTGTGGTGGAAATTCTATTATCTTTTCAGTAAGGGTGAACACTTATTTTCTCCCTCACCCCCAGGAACTAATAATCAACAGCAGTACTTAGTACTGCTTCTTTTTAAAAAGCTACGGTCTGGATGTGGGCATCTCAGTTTGAGCCACTGTTAGGCTAATTCAAGAACGCTTTCATTTCCCAAGTGGTCTAGAACATTATGTTCTGTGTGTAGAGGTGGTGGCTCTTCTCTGTCCCACCCCCTCCCCCCATTTTCCTTTTCCCTCCACAAATTATATTTAGGAAGTTGGCGTCACCAAGGATGTGACAACACAGCACCTTTGTCTTACTGACCCCTGGCAAACACTGTCTGATGTGCTCTGCTTTGGGTTTGGAGAGTTTGTAGCTCACATTTTAGCAAACTACTATCTTATCAAACTCACTGTTGGCAAGAATGTTGGACTGGAGTTTTGCATTTCAGTGGCTTGGGGCCATCACAGTGAAGTGAAGGAAAAAAAAAACCCAGAAATTTTCCATTCTCTCCCATCTTGTTTAGAAGAGTCACCACACCATTATAGTGCCGAGCTTGGGGTCAGATGAGGTTTGGGATTTTGTTTTGCTTTTTAATAAGGATACCCAGAAAATGGGCACTTAACATGTCTCCAGTCAGACAGAGATTTAATCTACCCTGCGTTCCACATTCAACATCTACCACTGACACTTATAGCAGCCTCTGTCTTAGGTATTGCACTAACCAAAAGCACACTGCACATTTAAAGAACTTTTGTCCAGGTTGGTTGAAATTGTCACCTTGCTTTAAGGAATAGTATATAGAAAACAAAAGGGGCAGAGTGTGTAGTGGTTAGAGTGCTGGATTTCAAGCCAGGCAGGATCTGAACTCAGGTTCTGCCTGGGACATTTATTAGCTACTGAACCTGGACAAGTCACCATGACCCCTCTGAGCCTCAGGCAGCATTCTGAGAATGTGATCTATAGATAAGTTGTCCTCTGCATTGGTGGAAGGAGTTTTCCGCCTGTGAAATCTCGGGTCCTGGAAGCTTTGACATACATAGACCCTAGAGAGGACTGAACCCTTGCCCTGGCCTTCCACAGGATTGTAGCTCTGGTAGAAGGGCTTTTGTGCATTTGTATTCCAAGATGTGCCGTTCTTTATTTAGTTCCTGAAAAAACGTGCGAGCTTATATGACCCATTTGAGGGACTGCCTGGCTACAAGGTATCTGCCTGATCAAAATGTTTTCTATCTATAGAGATTTAGTCTTTGGAAATGGTTTGGAAATAGTGGGCACCACGATTCCTCCCATCTCACCGCCATATGTGACTGATTACTTGAGGCTCTACGTCTTCATGGGTTAGGGAGATTAGAGCAGCATAAAAAACATGGGGGCATCTATGAAAAATCATTAAACCATAGCTTGGGAATGTACCCTTACCTGTCACCTGTTCTCCTGGGATTCTGGGGGTCTGGGTACATAAGGCAGGTCAGCCTGTTGTTAGGCCCATGTTTCATTTTTTTCCTCTCCTCCTCCTTCTCCCTCCTCTCACTGTTGCAGAGAAATGACATTGCCATGGCGATTACAAAATTCGACCAGTTCGACTTTCTCATCGATATTGTTCCAAGAGATGAACTAAAACCTCCCAAGCGTCAGGTGAGCTGGAATAGAATCATGTCTTCATTTCTAGGGGGGAAGAGGAGAAGTTCAAAGCATTTTGAATGTTCTTAACCAAGTAAACTTATTTCCTTCAAGATTGATGTAGCTAATTGTATTTTTGCTTCTCTTTTCTAAATGGCTTCTTTTTGCTAAATTGAAATCACCCTGGAAGTTTCTGCCTGGTCTTACTTTGTCCAGGGCCCAAGTTGTAACTCTACAGAACAGAGTGGAAAGGGAGGGAAGGAATAAGAGAAATCAAAAAGAAGAATCTGGGGTGGGAGGACATTTTACAAATAGAATGCTCCTGGCACTAGCTCATTATAACAACTAGCTCGATATTTTACAATTTGCAAAGCACTTTTCTTACAACAATTCTAGAAGATAAATAGGATAAGTAATATGATGATCCCTATTTGACAGATGAGAAAGTTGAGGCTCAGAGAGAGATGAAGTGACTTGCCCAGAGTCACATGTCTTACAGCAACAACTCACTTTTCTATAGTGCTCTAAGGTTTACAAATGTTTTCCTTACAATAGACCTTGTGAGAAGATAGTGTTAAGGGAGCTAAGATCCAGAGAATTTAAGTGACTTGCCTAGGGCCACACAATTAGCAAGTGTCATAGTCTAAGACTCAAGCCCTTCTAAGGATTTCCAAACAACACTATTTCCAAGACCATGCCACTTCTCTTCAGTGATAGATACAAAGGCTTTTAGAGCTGCCAAGAACCTCAGAGATCTACTCAAACCCAGGTGGGGCTGTTGAGGCCCAGAGGGTGAAGCGACCTCTCCTTTGTAACACTTTACTAAGTATTAGAGCCCGACCTCAGACCCAGACTTCTGACTCTATGTGGGGTCCTTCTCCATCCCTCCATCCTGGCTACACTGTGACCTTGAGATGTGGGAACATGTTCTGCATATTATGCCCAAGTGTTCATTTATTGACTTACGGCACACAGAAGGATCTGGTTTTTCACCCCAGGAAGAGCTAGCTCCCTAAACAACATCAAGGACAAATGGCCTGCTTTCACTCCCCACTCCTTCCTCTGCCCCTCACTGCCTTTTATGCAAAGGACAAGCATCATGCGTTGCCTATAAATCATTCCTCAATGTAATTGGAAAGACACTCTCTTCCTTTTGGTTTTAGGTACTTGGTTGAAATGTAAAGAAAAACAGTGGGAGAACAGCATGGTGTGATGGAAAGTGGTAGATTTGGGGTCTTGGGACATGGGTTCGAATCCTGTCTCTACTACTTACTGCCTCTGTGATTTTGGGTAAATCATCGCTCTCTGGCCTCAATTCCCCTTCCCCCTCAGTACAATGAGGAGGTTGGAGTGGTTGACCTCTAAGATCCTTTTAGGCTCTAAATCTCTGATGGGATAGTGGAAAGAAACCTGGTGTAAAGACCCGAGTTCTAGGCTTGTCGCCAGCACTTCACTTGCTCTGTGACCTTGGGCAGTGTTCTTCCCCTTCCTCTTGAAGACTCATTCTTCTCGTCTGTGAAAAGAGAGGGCTTGAGTCAGGCAGATTCCAAGGCCCCTCCGCTGTGGGTCTAAGCCTTGGTTCTTCCTGTATTTTTAATGTAAAATGTGAAGTGTTTGTAATGAGTGACATGGTGGTCAATGATTTCTGGCCACAGTCAGACTGAATCTGCGCACTCTGCCCGTCTGTCTCGGTCAGTGAGAATAGCAGGCCCTGGGAAGGCCTGAGTTGGGGGAGGTGGAGTGCAGAACCCTTCTGGCTCTGATGCGCCATGCCATTGGAACTGAAGGGGCTCTTACCCTCCAAGAGCGGCACTGCTGTGTCCCAGCTCTCTCTGGGCAGTCTTTGCCACTGTAAACATCCTTGACTGGAAGCTGTAAGGTGCTTGGAGGAGCTTTCAGTCGGATGTTTACAGCGGCAGGCTGCCACAGGCATCCCGGCCACAAGTAGGTGGGAAGCAGTGCTGCCTCAGGGAGCATGGGCATGGGCTTCTCTGGCCCCACTCCCAGGGGACACCTGAAGTATGTAAAAAAAAACTGTAGGAAGACATCAGTCTAGCTTTCCCATCCTGAGCAGATTAAATCCACAAACAGATCCTGCCTTCTTAGAATTTTTTCACCCCTTTCTATAATAAACGTTTTCTCTTCCAGTGAGGTGTGTGAGGACTTCTATTCCCATATTCCTCCTTGCTCTTGTTGGGGCTAGCAGACTATCTCGGACCTCTGTGGGGGTCGTGTCATTCTCTCTTCTGGCTCCTTCCAGGCTGCAGTCGGTGCCTCCTCCCAAGCACGAAGGCCCTGGCTCAGGCTCTTTTTAGAGTGCACAGAGCTGAAACAGCTTCTTCCTGCTCAGGCCTAGCTCTTTGTAGCTGGTGGAGCAGTTGATTGACTTCCCATTCAGGACAGCTGCTGTCTGGCCTTTGCAGGGCTGAGATTGCCGAAAGCCGGCCTGAAATTCCGAGATAGCACTTTTAATCCTCTGTGGGCACGAAGCTCTCCCTTGCTCCAATTAGGCTGGCACCTCTTGAGCTACTTTAAAACAGCCAACTCTCCAAATCTCTCCTTCTGAAAGAGGCAGCAGTCTGCTCTCCCCAGCAGCCCAGGAGCTGGCCACAGACTGCCCCAGCCTGGGCCGTGGTTCGAGGCTGCTGGCAGACAGGCCTCCACTGGGGCCTTTTGGCTTCTGGAAATTCAGAAAGGGAAGTTCAGGGAAAACAGAAGTCCCCTGGCCTGTGATCTTTTATCTGGCCCATATTTAAAGTTGAGTTGGAGGATGCTGTCTACTGAAACCCCTGTTCTTCCAGGCAGTGATTTCTGGGGAACAGCTTCTTTATCCCATTATATATATAGTCCTATAAACCACGCACATTCACTTTGGCATTTCCCCCCCTCACTGTGTTCCAAGTCTTTCCAATGGAAAGGAACCTCCCAAGAATAATGTGTTCTCATTTCTGATGCTTCACGACAACTTGGCCCATGTCCTAAAATAATTTCAGGTAATGGCTACATCTTAAACTGATAGCAGTCTCATCCTCATTACCCTGTTATGACATCTGTGTTATCCTGCAGTTTTGAAAGTGAGCACTGGTGACTTGAACAAGCTCGTTCTCTGCTCACTTCTTTGGGCACGGCCACATCAGAGGAAGCAGACCCACAAGCCACTGCTTGTAGAAAGAGTTGGATGGGCTGTTTGGGGTTTTGTCTTTTAAAAGGATCGTGTTTCATTTCACGTCAGTTGGTGGTACATTTGCCCAGTGGTGATGAAAGCATTCTGAGGGAGAGCAAGGCATGGAAGGATAAAGAAGCCCTCTTGGCACAGCTCTGTCTCCCCCACAGTACCCCAGAATAAGTAAGGCATGTGATACCGTCTCAACGCAGTCTCCAGTTTTAGTGATCGATGATATAGTATAGTTTTTCTTGGTGGAAAAGATACGTGAATCTTGTTTCAGCAGCTCTGCAAAAATATACAGATCACATGGCTGTCTTTTGGCCAAGGCGAGACTTGGTATTTTATCTCTGCTGCCACACAGGCCCAGCTGACAGGTTAATGTCTATTATTCTGGGGAGAAGGGGCCAGAGGTGTCACTGTTATGTTGCTTTGGCAACAGAGGCTCCAGAATGGACATAAAAGACTGCAGGCCTCTCTCCCTGTGCCCCAGTTTAAAACAGGTTCAGGTTTAAAGTTGTTTCTGCCTGGAGCACTGTGATACATTAACCTCGAAAGCCCACTTTATGAAGGCAGAAAGCTGGTTTCCTTCGTGTACAAGGGCTCACTTTGGGATCAAGAGTGTTGCAGTCCTCCCAGCAGGCTCTTCAGCTGTCTGGGCACCTCTCAGTGCAGGAGGGAGCAACCCACTCTGGGATTTGGGGCCTATCCCCTTCAGTGTTCACAAAGTCTGCAGCAGACTTTGTTGCCACAGACAGAGCTTCCCTTTCCATCAGGGAACATTGCCATCTTCCCCCAGCTTCAGATGTTCCAGTATGCGCAGAGGGAAGAGAGGGACAGCTTGGGGGTCACACACTAATAACCAGGCCACCATATCAGGGTCAGAAGGCTTGTGGCCGCTTTTGAAATGGACATTAACTTGGATTCTTGGAGAAAGTTGTGACTTTTCCCAGATTGTAACTTTTCCTTTCCCTTGGGGCTTGCGCCTCTTCCTGGGTAACAGGTACATAGCCCTTTGCTGAGAGGTATATATACAAAGCCCTTCTTCTTTATAACTTCACTGTTATTCACCAGCATGGGTCTTCACCCTTGCATCCCTTCACGTGACAAAGACCACCAGTTAAACACGTGTGCAGACATGTGCTTCACTCCACACTGTTGGCTCCCAGCTCTGGATCAACTCTTTGGTAGGAGAGGCAGCATGGGTCAGCAGAAACAACCCTAGGGGTGCCCACAGCTGACCCACCTCTGTCCCTTCACACCTTACTAAGTGACCTTGTGCAATCACTTTGTTTCTCTGGGCCTCCATTTCTACCCTGTGCAGTGAAGGGGCTGGGTTGGACTAGATGGTTTCCAGTGGAGTCCGTGGAGCTTGTACTTCCTTGTCATCGTGGTTGGGATCCTGATGAACTCTCCATTGCCTAGTGAGGCACGGGAACTTTGAAATGCTTGGGGAGTCTGGAGATGGGACCTGTGTAGCAGATTAGGAATGTCTCCTTTACCTTTAAGAAGGTCAGGAACATGATTTTTTTTTTTAATTGCAATGTCCATTCGTGTAGAACTGGGATTCTTAACATTTTTTTGTCATCATGGCAGTCTGGTGAAGCCTCTGGACCCCTTCTCAGAATGATGTTTTTAAACGCATAGGATTGCAAAGGAAACCACTTAATTTGAAATCTAGTTATTGCGAGGGTTTTTTTTCTCTTAAATTACAGGCCACAGGTTAAGAACTTCTGGTCTAGATTAAACTAGTGAGTTAATGAGGTAATGTCTTTATGTGACAGATTTCAGGTAATAATTTTTTGGTTTCTGTATCTCTGTGAAGCTTTTATTGTTGTTCTTGTAGGGTCCAGCACAGGGCCCCACCTTCCCAGAAATGGTAGTGGTGGGCTCTGGGCTACCTTTTGTTTTCTCAGTGGCAAGGGCGGCCTTGGACTCTTCGAGAGACAACCATGTTGTAGTGTGTGTAAACATCCTACACTCTCAGCTGTGAGCTCAAAGTGGCTGGGAGAGGGCTGTTTACTCCTTCTGCCATGGAGAACCCCAGATGAACTTCATGAGAAGACAGCTCTCCTTGTGGGAGGGGGCAGAAGGGCCTGACCAGAGGTATTGCACTCCAGCAAGGGTGGGTCAGGCCCTGACTGGAAGGAAAGCCATTCAGCAGGTCCCTGGACAGTGCTTTCATGGTTCAATACCGTCAATTTAGTAAACATTTATTAAGTGCCTTCTTCTGCAAGCCCCTCTGCTGGAATCAGGAAAGAAATGTGGGTTGTGATTGCCTACAATGAAAAAAGTAGCCCCGGAGAGCAGACTACCATGGGCTTGGCCTTGACATTGGAATTGCAGAACTGAAATGGCCATATGATGATGACATTGGAGCAGTGGGTCGCAGAATCCCACCAGATGAGTGGGACTCTGCCATTTTTGCTGCACCAGATTGAATTAACACTCTTCTTTGGATGGGGGTAATGTGGGAGAAAAGGATGAGGCCTCAGGGCCATGGTGCTTCATTGGCACCTTCTAGTTATCACTTTGGTCAAGTAACAGGCCTCAAGGATGCTTACTGACAAATCCTCCTGGTGCATGGGGTTTAACTTCAGTAATTATTTGCAACTCATCATGAAATGGATGATTACGCCGTAATTTGACTGGATGTTTTGTGGGGCCTTTGAAATCAGTTATTTTTAGTTTGATTTAGCATAGCCAGGCTCTTGGAATTCCACTCTCCCTTGGCTTTAGATGCAGAGAGATCAGCATCAGGCTGGGGAATGTGCCGAGCTGTTGGGGAAAGAGTGGAAATTCACCAAGGCGGCTGCTGCTCTGGCTCTTACAATTGCTGTTTGCTGAGTGTGTCCTTTTTTCCCTCTTACCTGGGTCTGCTTCCACCCCACAGGAGGAGGTGCGCCAATCTGTGACTCCTGCAGAGCCTGTCCAGTACTACTTCACATTGGCCCAGCAACCCGCAGCAGCCGTCCAGGTTCAGGGCCAGCAGACTGGCCAACAGACCACCACTTCCACTACCACTATCCAGTCAGGACAGATCATCATTGCCCAGCCTCAGCAGGGCCAGGTCAGTGAGCCAACTGGATTCGCATGATCCAAAAACCTTTTTCCCTGCATCTACAAGTCATTAGTTACTATGTTGTTGTAGGGGAAGGGGGGCAGATATAGAGAGGAAAGATTGGTTGCTCAGATACAAAAGACAGTCTCAGAAAACACTAACTCTCAAGTGCAGGAGGGGCCCTTAGAGAGCATTTAGTCCAACCTGTTGCTGAGCAGGAATCCCCTCTTAGAATATCCCTGGTCACCTAGAGCTGGAGAAGCCATATCATCTCCTAAGTCCGCCTGTTTTAGTTTGGTAAGTTTTCTTATGGGCCTCTCTACTTTTTCCACCCATTATTGCTGGTTCTGCTTTCTGGGGGCAAACAGGACCAGTTTCATCCATATTCCACATGACAACCTTTCAAATGTTTGCAAATAGCAATCATAACCTGTGGGTTGCTCCCAATGTCCACCTACTCGGTTCCCCTCTGCCCCCACGGTCTTATCTCCTTCAGGTTAAAATCTGTGATTCCTTTAACTGATCGTTGTTGTTATGGGATTGCCCTGGCCCTTCATAATTCCAGAGCCCTCCTCTGGATTGGCTCCAGTTTATCTAATGGCCCTCCTAGTGTGGTGTCCAGAACCGAGCTTAGATAAGAGCAGAAAATGAGTCCTCTTAACTGAATTCCATTCCCGACTCAGCTACTAACTCCCTGCCCTGGGAGCCTCCGTTTTTCCATCTGTCAAATGAAGGAGCCAGATGAGAGAATCAGAGCTTCTGAAAATATTATGGGGATCCACGTGTAGAGCTATGCTGACTGTGTAGAAAAAGTTAAATGCTTGCTCTCTGGGAGCTTTTATTCCAGAACTTGAAATTCAGACCCTTTAAAGGAATGATACCCAGTGCCAGTTTCCCTCTATTTCCCAACCCTACTGGTGTCAAGCAGCTGGCACCTGGCATCCTGAGGGGTGGTGAGAAGCAGTAAAGGAGACCGCCTCAGCTCCCAGAAGGCGGACTCTTCCTTCCTGGAGGGAGGGATTTCCTGGGGCATGAGGTCTCAATGTTGATTCTGTATTTATTCATTTTAATCCCTGATCCTTTTTATCCCAGAAAGTCTCAGTTCTAATACCTGAGACTCTGCAATGGTTGGAGCCACATCCTTTTCCAAAAATAATTTTTTAAGGGTCTTTTAAAGGTTGATCCTGATTGGATAGTCATCCCCAGTAGCTTTCATAGTAGCCAGTCTACCTAGGCAGCGGCATATACTATATATTAATTCATAGTAGCAGAATTTACAATGAGACCTCATTTTCCCACCTTGATTTAGAAATACCTCCCAAGACTTCTGAGGAAACTGTCTCTGATAAACAACCAGGCAGTGAGTAGTCAACAGGTTACCCATGGCCTCTTCCCCCTCTGGCTAAGTGACTTAGTTTATTGGCTTCTGAGGCTAAGAGGGCAGTCATATGTCCCTCCCCAACCTACTCCTCCAGCACCCCCAAAATCTGATGACCTCTAGAATTGTGAAAGTTTAACTGTAGGTCTTCTTAATGAGCAAAATAAGTACATTCCTATAGAATTAGAGGCAAATCGTAATTTAGCCCACATTATATAGAACTTTGAAGTTTACAAAGTACTTTCTATAACAGTTTTGTGATATAAGTTGTGTGGGTTTCTTACCCATTTTATATAGAAAGAAACTGAGTCTCAGGGAAGCCAAATGACTTTTCCAGGGTCACATGACAAGTCAGCACCACAGACAGTTTGAACTTGGCTGTCCAAGACCAGTGGCCTTCCCAGTATTGCCAAATCCACTTCCCTGAAATTTCAATAAATCAAATCCAGTTTTCCTACAATAAAATCGGAAACTTTTATCTAATGGAAAATTATCATAGTGAATTTTTCCTCTGCCTGGAGAGCCCTTGATGCCATCTTTATAAGATCTAAAACTTTCCTGCCCTTCTCCCATTTCTGAGTGGGTGATTAAAAGGTCTGACAGCCCTCCAGAGAGAAAGTTAGCACTGACTTACAGAGGGAATGTAGGACCTTTTGGGATTGTGATGATATTGGTGGAGGGAATTCCAGATAAGGACAGTCCCTCTACCAATCCACATAGATTCCCTCCTCTGCCACTAGAAGTAGAACAATTATTGTTGACTGAATCACTCTCCCAAGGTCTCAGAGGCAGGACTGAAACCTCAGTCTTCTTGTCTCCTAAGCTTGTTCTCTGCGCACTAAACTATGCTTCCGCCCAAAGCACTGTTACCTTAAAGAATTATGTTGTCATCATCGTCATCATCATCATTTTAGTGTGGTTACTCTGGATTATCTTTTGACATCATAATACTTCCAACACTTTAGTTTCCATTAATTAATAATATTATAGACCATATCAAAATCCTTTTTACAGCTTACTGCCTTCTAAGTCTGTGCCTCTTCTCAGAAACAAGGGCAGTAGGTTGTGACATCCAGCACACCCCATGAATTCATCTGAGAATTCTTAATGCTTCTTGAAAGCTAGCATGGTTTCAGGGGACAGTGCCCTGAGTCACTTTGGATGATCCAGTTAACTTCTTCCACTGTAGTTCTTTCCTTCCTTCCTTCCTTCCTTCCTTCCTTCCTTCCTTCCTTCCTTCCTTCCTTCCTTCCTTCCTTCCTTCCTTCCTCCCTCCCTCCCTCCCTTCCTCCCTTC
>NW_027187338.1:8636983-8665416 GCF_028583685.1 Petaurus breviceps papuanus
CTTCCTTCCTTCCTTCCTTCCTTCCTTCCTTCCTTCCCTCCCTCCCTTTTTGAGCGGGAAAGGCTGGGCATTTGGGGTTAAGTGACTTGCCCAAAGTCACATGGCTAGTTTTTGTGTTAAGTGTCAGACGCCAGATTTGAACTCGGGTTCTCCTGACTCCAGGGCGGGTGCTCTATTCACTGCACCACCAAGCTGCCCCTCCCACTGTAGTTTCTTGACCTGTAAAATGAGGGAATCATGGTTTCTAGGGTTCCTACTAGTTCTAAATCCAATATTCTGTGTTTGTGTCAAGTCAGTCAGCACCCTGTTTGAGTGAATCCAAATCAGAAATTCTTGAACATTTGTTTAGTTAGAGCAAAGATGCTTTAAGCTGGAAGGGGCTTTTTAGAAGTCATTGTTCCTTCCCCCTCATTGTGCAGAGGAGGAGGATCTTCTTTTTTTTTTTTTTTTAAAGCAATCGGGGTTAAGTAACTTGCTCAAGGTTACATGGCCAGTTATTTCTGGATGTGGTGCTGAGTATCTGAGCCTGGATTTGATCCAGGTCATCCCGACACTGGAGCTGGTGCACTTACTCGCTGAGCCACCTGGCCGCCCCGTGGAGGAGGATCTTCTTAAGCTCTTTCCTGTTCATGTCTTACATCATCAGCTCTCCCATGAAGATTCAGAGGGAGGGGCTGGTCAGAGATTTGGTCTCTTCTCACCTCCTGCCACATGTCCAAGCTAGAGAAAGCACATGTGGACTTAGAGGAGGGTGAGATTTGGAATCTTTTCCAAGCCAAAGCAACTCTTTTACCCTCTTGGATGAAGTTATTCATGCATTCATAGAATCTGAAATTGTCAGAGCTAAATGGGCCCAAGAGAGTGTTTAGTCCAGTCTCCTCAGTTTATAGAGAAGGTCAGCAAACTAAATCCAGCTGATTTCCACTGCACTGTCATTTGTTCATTCAACAAACCCAATAGATTCTTCCTATGTCCAGTGTTTGAACGCAGATGGGAGTTTTTATGAGAGCTTCAGCAGCTCCTCCTCATCTCTGGGCATGGGTGGGCCTGGAGGTGATTTGGTTCTCCTGTCCTTGGATTTGGCCATCTGAATATTTTTTTTTGCCTTTTTTTTTTTTTTTGAGGAGGGAAGGCAGGAAGATTGGGGTTAAGTGACTTGTCCAAGGTCACACAGCTAGTAAGTGTTAAGTGTCTGAGGCCGGATTTGAACTCGGGTCCTCCTGACTCCAGGGCTGGTGCTCTATTCACTACGCCACTTAGCTGCCCCTGGCCATCTGAATATTAAAGACCAAAGGAAATGTGAGATCAGGGCTCTGTACATGGTAATAATAGTGATAGTAACAGCAAACATTTATGTAAATTACTATTCATTATCATCCTCTCTGCTCAGTAAATACTGGCTAATGGTGTGAGATTAAAGGTACTTTTCAACCTAAATTTTGCTCCCTTTCTTTACCTTCCCCAGGTCTTATGTGTCCAGTAGCATCTGTAACTTCCCTTGTATTTTGTCCAGGTGGTCACTGAGCTGGGACAGAAAAGGCACCAAGAATTTGGAGGACAAGATCCATTTAGAGACTAAAATGACTTTCTTAGAATCCTATGTTTAAGAGCTAGAATAGACCTAGGCGATCATCTTCAAGCAGGTATCACTTTTTGTCAGTGGGGCAGCTAAATCCCAGAGGAGAAATACCTTTCCTGTGATTTATCAACTTTGAAGGGGGCAGAGCCATGGGCTAGAATCTGCGTCTTCTGGCTCTTGTTTGGGCCAGAGGAGTGGACCTACAAGGTTTAGCCCAACCTGGAGAGGGACAGCACAGGCTAGCTAGTAGCTCCAAGGTGACTAGAGAGAAGTTCTCTGGAGTTCAGGAGCCATTGGGTTGACACAAGAATCAGACTAACCTTCCTCTTTTGACTCCGACTCCTGATGATTTGGCTTTTTGTTTTTCACCCTTATTGGCAAATATACCAGCCAAGAGAAATGCAGTTGAGCAAAGAGAGTCTCTCCTACTGTTGTTATTAGCCTTTAGGCCATCTCTCTGTGGCCCCCGCAATTCAGCCGTTTTCCTGTCCTTTGCCACCAGACCACCCCAGTGACGATGCAAGTTGGAGAAGGCCAGCAGGTGCAGATCGTCCAGGCCCAGCCCCAGGGCCAGACGCAGCAGGCACCAAGCAGCACAGGACAGACCATGCAGGTGATGCAACAGATCATCACCAACACAGGGGAAATCCAGCAGATTCCGGTAAGCCTGTCCAGCCTCCTCGCCACCAAACGGGGAGGCCGTGTGGCCGGCCAGCCCTTTGCATTAGTCCTCTAGATGGGTTAGAGAGAGGTGTCTATGGAAGGCCATAAATACACTGGTTGCATATTCATGAGTCAGTTCCCAGTGGAGCCCGCAGTAAAGTATATTTTTGGCTTTCATTTAACTGATCCATTCCTTCAATGTGGACTGATTTTTTTTTTTCCCCTTGTGCCACGAGTATCTTATTTCTGAGGAGGATTGGCTTTTTGATTTGTCCTCTCTCTGCTCTTTTCTTTTCCTCCTACCCTCCCCCTGTCCTTTCTCCTCACTCTCCCTGTTCTCTTTCTTTCCTCTCATTATTCTCTTCTTTGTCTCCCCTATCTTCTGCCCATCTTTCACAATTTTTCCTTCCCAACTCCCCCTTCTCTCTCCCTTTCTCCTTTTATCTCTCCTCCCTCTTTTTATCCTGTGACTTAACAGTTCATTGTATTGTCACTTTACTACTAAAGGCATCTCTTATATTATAGCAAGTGATCTGTAGGGGCCTTTCCATTCCTTACCCCCCCCCCCCTCCAGGAGGAAATGTAGCTCATTTCAACCCGTTTACATTGCGTTGTCCAGAACTTTCTGGTTCCTTGTGACCATCTGAAGATACAGAGATTGATGACAGCCGAGGGGGAGGGGGAAGGGAGAGAGGAACATGGTGAGCCTCTAAATTCTGAATGAATGTCCACCTTTCTCCTCTCTGCATGCATATGACATCACTCTCAATCCTATCTTGGGCACACACAAAGACAAGGACATTCAAATGGGTGTGTTAGCAGTTGGAACCTTTGTGGTGACTCTGGTCCCAAAGTGGATAAAAGCCCATCGAGAGAGAGAGACAGACAGAGAGAGAGAGAGGTCTCCCATGGAAGATGAGGCAGTGGATTGAAACAGGTCTCAGAAAGCATCTGATCTGAGTGGTCACCCATCCTCCACCAAGACACTTCATTAATGGGGAAACTCGAGTCTCCCAAGGCAGCCTATTCCCCTGTTGTACAACTCTAGAAATAGGCAGCTCTGCCACTTCTCCCCATTGTTGCTAATCCTGCTCCAGGTGAAGCAGAACCAGTCTCATTCTTCTTTCCTGTGACAGCCCTTCAGAGACCTGGTGACTTGAGCCCCTCAGGCTGTGATGTTGGAGGAGCCCTTCCAAAGCCTACCTGTGTAAGAACCTGTAGGGGTCACTGAGACACTGCCACTGAGGTGGCATAGAAAGGATGCTCAGCAGACATTTGGGGCCCAAAGGAACGCTTCAGAGAAGAGGCAGGAAGGAAAGCCATCCCATTAAGAAGATTGTTTCCTTTTGGAGTAATTGAAGGGGACATAGACAAGGGTCCTAAGGATCCGGAACATGCTCTTTGGTGGAGAAGATGAGGTGGTTTGGGGCTCGTGGCTTCACTGACACAAGCCTTTAAAATAGAAACCAAGGAGAAACTTGTAGCTTTCCTCCAAAGTTTGTGGTTGGAAGTTTCCAAGATCACATTTATTATAAATCTCAGGGCATCTGGTCTCCTACTTGAGCGAGATCCCTTCTTTAGGAATACTTAGCATGGTGCCTGGTACATTGTGGGTGCCTAATAAATGTCTGTTGACTTGACTGACTTGTTAGACCTTCAGTGAGGGGGAAGTCTCCTTCCCTCAGAAGCCCATTCCCCTCTGTGATAGCACAGGTGGTTTTGGAAATTCTTCCTCTCATCACGTTGGCTCTGACACTCCACAGTCATTACTCCCATTTCTGTCACAGAGGGCCTCCACTCATGGTACTCTAAGATCTTTTAAGGCAGCTAATATGTTTCTCTGCGCTCTCTTCCCCATTTCTTCAAAGGTCTCCTCCTGTCCTTGGGAATTAAAATCCCTTTTGGAGATCCTTCCAGCTCTTTTCCCAGCCCTATGTCAAGACTTTTCAGACAGTGACCATCTCAATCTTTTCTAATTTGCTTTTCGTCCCTTGTTTTCTGGGCATTCATTGAGAGTCTGGGACACCACCCTAACACTGCAGGAAATGGTGCCTAGTCATACTAGCATGCTGAGATTAGGGCTAGGATTTTAGCCCAGTCAAGCTGCTGCCCTGAAGAAAGCTTCTCCTCCTTAAAGCCCTGAAATTTCCTGCTGTTGGGCACAGTGATTCCTTGTGGTCCCTGTCTAGCTCTCTCTCCTTTGGACCAAATGCATAAAGGCTGGTGGGAACCCATGGGGGGCTTCTGGCAGAGGGCTTAGAATAACTGTACAGACCCGAAGTCTCCAAGAAGTTGCTGCCCTTCACACAGCCCTCCTCCCCAGCTTCATTGCTTCTTCCCCTTCCTTTCCTCATCTGGGGCTCACAGCCCCACTTTTCTTGGGGGAGAGCCTCTTATTTATTTAACCCCACAGAGGGCAGAGCACAAGTGTCACATCAGCATTTTTCCTGCTGAAACTCAGCATTATGTGGAGACCTTTGGAAAAGTGACATTCCCTGCAGGGGAGTTTGATCCTGTAGGGAATTTAGGAAAGCTGCACCACAATGTAGAAGGCTCTTACATAACATCCCTAGGAACCTCCCTGTGCAGGTGAGTGGGGAGTCCAGAAGTGCAGGCAAGCCGATTATGAACCAGAAACCAAGCAGTCTTTGTTTCAGTTGTAACCAACTGCTTTTCTAAAGTTGCCTAGTTTATTTTGTGTTTCTTTTACTGGGTGTATTCATTTGTATGTGAATATTTAGAGCTGTAGGATTAACATCAGGGCCTCGGGGTCTGTTCCCTCACTTTCTGACCTCTCTGCCCCCCCCCGCCCCCCCATTCATCTGCAGCCTATAGGAAATACTGCTTCCATGGTTCGCTGTAGCATTAAGGCATAGGTCACACTCAGATCTAATTGCTGTACACAGTTACTGTTTTATCATCTGAAACTGAATCATGAGCATGTGTGAGTCTCAAGTCTTTTTCCAAAGCTTTGGTTGCCCAGGCCAGTATGAATGTTCTGTGAAAGTCCATTTTTTTATATATATATTCATTACCACCACCCACCACCCCCCATGCTGACATTTGCAGCATAGACCTACCTAGTCAAACCTAGAAGGTCTGGGGCCCCTAAAAGCCATCTCCTCCAGCTGTTGTTACCCCTGTCCCTCTGGGCAGTGGTGGCAGCCCATAGCACCCACTTTGTGTCTGGAGAGATATGGGTTTAGTTAGCACTAAGGTTACCGAACAGGGTGATGGCCATCTTTGACTGGGTCCCTGGCAGACATTGGAGCTCTTCACAGCATCAGATCAGTCAGTCCTCACCCCCATCCTGCCTTCTTCCCCTTCCTCCCAGCAAGCAGCCTCCCTTGGGCTGGGGCAGTAAGGGAAAGAAGAGGAGAGAAAGCCACTGGACTCAAGCTGGTAGTAGTGGTGGGTCTTCTGCTCTGCAAAGGGTGCGATGTTGCTGGCAACTTAGGAGATTCTCTGGTTTCATTGAAATCACAAGAATAGCATTTGTGCTGGGGCCATTTTAGTTTTTCCAAAGTCAGTGAAACCTTCCCCACCTTGCCCAGTCACTGTTTTTTTGCCTACTTTGACAACTCTTCCTTGGAAAAGACTGTCTCTGTTTCTGGGCTGAGTTTTCTTTGGCTCTAGTTCTGGAAATAATCACCTTCACATGTTTCAGGTTAACCCAGGTCTCTGTTTGTCTGTCTGCCCCATCTAGGTGCAGTTAAATGCCGGCCAGCTGCAATACATCCGCTTAGCACAGCCTGTATCAGGCACCCAGGTGGTTCAGGGACAGATCCAAACTCTTGCAGCCAGTGCACAGCAGGTTGGTACTGATGCCACCAGAGGCCAGAGGGGCTCCCTGGGGGAGGCTCGGGATCCAGAGAAGCCAGCCTGCTCATGTTCCCTACTCTGGTCGTTGTTAGCGTGGGCAGCCTAAAACTCATGGAGCATCAGGGGCTGTAGAGTCAGAGTCAAAACGTGTGTCTGAAGGGTTCTTGAAGAGTTATAAAATGCAAGCATCACTGGGATGCTTGAGAGACACAGACCAGCAACATGAGTCTGTGACCCAGGTTGGCAGAATTGTGCCAGGCTGCCCTAGCCCCTCAGGCCCAGAACCTTCTTTAGCTGTTCAGCAAGCCTACTCAGACTGAATCTTCCACTTGATTATTCCCCTTATGGTAGGCAGACACCTCTTCACTGGGAAAAGTTCTCCTTTCCTCTTCTGCTTTGTTTTGGGATTTCTAAGCCCCTTGTTCATGGAGTACAGGAGCCCTGTCATAACTGGGGGGGAGAACTAGGGGCATGAAGGGTGGTGGCATCCACTGACTGTATTTATCACTCGGTGCAAGAGAGAAAGTGAGGGTGTGAAAGGACATGGCTTCCACGGGTTGTGACGATGAAGGGAGGTGGCTGCCATGGGCTGTGGGCCCATTGCTGGAGGGAGAAAGGGGACATTGTTAATGGATCCTTTTCCCTTGAACCCAAAAAAAGCAGCGATCGTTTAAGAACTGGACCTGTCTGGTACAATTGTATCTTTGGTGATGCATCTATTGACAGTGGTGACAGGCTTAGGTTTCTAGAGCAGGTCTCCAAAGATCTCATTTGGGGAAATGTAAGGAAGGAGCCAAAAATGAAGCTTTCAGGTTCTGAACAGCCTCTGGGATGTTTAAAGAGCCCTTCTCCCAACCTAGGCCCTAGCTTAGCTTGATAGCATGTTCTCCCAATTTCCTGAATTCAAGCTCCATTCAGATGCCTGGTCTTGCTTCTGTGTGAGCCTCCCGTCTCCCTGAGAGAGCCGTTATGGTCTTCTGGGACGTGTGTGTGTGTGTGTGTATGTGTCTGTGTGTCTGGGCTGTAACAAAGGCTGGGAGGAGCTGGAGTGGGGACCATTCATCACCACACTGACCCATTCAAGTCCCCTACAGAATGCGGGGTAGTGCTGACACTTTACAGAAAATAAAGGCAAATTATATTTTCTTAGGGTCGTAGAATGCCAAAAATGGAAGGGCCTTTAAGCATCTTCTGGTCCCACTTCCTCATTTACAAATAGAGAGGCTGAGGGCCAGAGAGTAGACATGGCTTGTCCATGGCCCTGTCCAGCTTATGTGCATGGGACCCCATCTGCCTCTTCATGGACTGGAGCCATTCTTCCCTTGTCACAGCATCTCACATAGGCATAGGAGGCTGCTCAGGTCAATAAATTGGCTTTTAAATTCTCTTAAACCCACAGCCTGATTTATTACTGTTAACCCATGGATGAAGGTGGGGTTGGCTTGTGTGTGTCTGTGTGAGTAGTGTGCCCTCGTCTCCATGCCGTCCTCCCTGCCTTCCCCTGACCCTTGTGGAAAAAGAGCAGCTCTGGGTTTGCTGTGGGGCCTCTCAGCCAAGGCCAGCCTGCCAGCCTGCCAGGCCCTTTCTGATCCCTACCCTGGAATCAGACAGAGAGAAAAGTGTCTGTGGGTGTTAGCTGCCCCCTTCCCAACTGCCTTATTCCACAGTCCTGCTTTAGCTTTGCCCACAGCTATAAGAGCTAGTCCCCTACCTTCTCCAGCATTGAGCCCACCCCTGTGAAAGTCATGTCTGCCACCATCCCATCAGTTTTCCCCACAGGGGAGTGGGAGGGGGATGCGTGGATGATTGATGGGAAGGCCTACCCTAGGGTAGTGTTCGTGTAATGTGACCTTGGGGGTTCTTCATAGAGAACCCCCCAGAGTCTGAGGTTGGGGGTGGGCCATCGGGAGGCTCACATGGCTGAGTCTCTGCCTGCAGCTTACTTGGACACACACCCCCTTTTTATTTCCCACAGATTACACAGACAGAGGTCCAGCAAGGACAGCAGCAGTTTAGCCAGTTCACAGATGGACAGGTAGGGTCCTGGGCCCTGAGAGGGGAGGAAGTGGGGGGGGGGGGACATGGGAGAGAGGTTCCTTGGTAGGCATCCATCAGTCTGGACAGGCAGCTTCAGAGCTGCCTAGGGAATGGAGTGATTACAGCAGCTGGCCTTTCTCTCTGTTAGAAACAAATGGTGGACAGAAATTGCTAAAACAGAGAATGTTCCCTGAGGATCTTTAAGAACAGGACGCGCATCAGAATAATAGCTGGCAGGACTTAAGAAATCATCTGGTCCCATTATCTCGTTGTTGAGAGGAGGAAACTGAGACCCTGAAAAGAAAAGGGGACCTTGCCTTTGTGCCCGGCCCCTCCAAGCACAGGCATCCCTGAGCCTCTGAGGAGCCTGGAGTGTTTGATGGGGCCTGCCCCACACCAGCTAGGGCTTTCTGAGAGGGGAGCCCTTAGGCCTGACTTCCCCTGGGCTTCTGCCTGCAGGACCACCCTCTCTCCCCCTCTCTGGGAAGAGAATAGGGACAGGCAGAGGGCATCAAGGACAAGACCTCCCTTGTGGTGACCTGGAGGGCAGAGGTGAGCAGGAGCCACACTGAGCAGCAAGGCTTGATGGACTCACCAGTCTGCTTGAGTGCTGGGCGGTGTCATGACAGGCTCTACGAGGGGATACGGGGACTTTGACCCATATTTTATGGATGAGAACACTGAGGCTCAGGAAGCTGCAGTGGCTTGCACATAGTCACACAGTTAGCATCTGGAGCTGGGTCTCCTGACTCTGCAGTGCTGTCCCTTTCCACCTCGGCTGGGCTCTATACCCAGCTGTCCAGCCCAGCAGGTAACATACCTGCACCTGAGGAAGCTGTATGGGGCAGGACCCAGTGTATGGAGGCTCACAGGATGTGGCCAAGTGCTGGATTTCAAGGTGGAGCCTTTGGCACTTGTACAAAAGAGGAATGGCCCTTGGCTCTGGGAACCAGGGTCTTTCCTTGTCCACATCTGACCCTCCCCCTTCTCCAAGGGCCTCTGGTGGGGCCTGTATTTGGACTTGGGAGGGTGGGGGAGAGGAAGAACGGAAGAAAGGCTCATGCTGTGCCACTTCATCATCAGGACCAGGGGCACAGCGCTCCTGTGAAGCCTGATCTTTAGCCTTTGTTCTCAAGGGCACTGAGGGAGGCCAAGCTCTAAGTCACCCACAAAGAGCCTGCCCTGGGACCTGGCTCAGGTGTGGCCTGTGAGTGCAGGGAGAGGGTGGTGTTCTGGGGGTGGGTCTTCTGACCTAGACTGATATCCTTCTGGGTCTCTGCTTTTCCTTTCCTTCCCTGCAGCAGCTGTACCAGATCCAGCAGGTCACCATGCCGGCAGGCCAGGACCTGGCGCAGCCCATGTTCATCCAGTCGGCTAACCAGGCCTCCGATGGGCAGACCCCTCAGGTGACAGGTGACTGAACCTAGCTGGGACCTGGCCCAGCACAGCCAGTGCACGGGGCCATAGAGACTCCATTTCTGCCACTGTGGCCTGGCTCGAGTGTCCCACCACCCCAGAGCCTCCTGAGGGCAAAGACACTGGTGCACACGGCCCATACTGTGGGCTTGGAAATCGCCAACTGAGAGATGCAATATTTTTTCATTTCCTTTTTGTCTTTTTTTGTTTTTTAAAGGAATCAATATTTCAGTATGTTGAGCTATATGTCCAATGCTATTGAAATGGGAAATATTCAACAATAACATATTTATAGCATTTTCTTAAGGTGTGGCTACAAAAATCTGCCCTCCTCATGCCCCTTCTTCCCAAGAGCAGCTCTCCAGGTGTGGAAGTAAGCTCCCACAACAGCTGCCTTAACCTTACTTGCCACTTAAGGCGAATGTACCCACTCCCCTAGGTCCCTGGGTGGTCGGTTGGTCGGTTCTCTCCTGCCCCTGTCCAGAGCAAAGCATCTGCCTCTGGAAGCTGCAGAAACAGTCTACATGTTCAAAGATTAACTTGCCTCCAGGCCCAGTGTCTCATTTCTTCTGGACCCCCTCCTGTCCCAGGGAAACTGAGGCTTTCCTTATCTTCCCTCCCTACCTCCCTCCATTTTTTTCCCCTCAAGAAGCAAATTAATAATTGTGCTCGTCTCCTCCACTGCATGGACTTCAAACTGCATGAATTGAAATGCAATGAATAAAGCTCCTTTTTAGAGAACTCGGAGTCTGGGTTTCTGGGATGGGGGGAGTGGGGTTGCTGATAAGGCCCTCACAGATCTGGTGTTCATCCAGGGAGGGGAGAGGCGCTTGGGGATTGGCCTGCTTGAGACTGGGTTTGAACCAGGACAGTCAGACTTTGCCTGCTGCAGGGATACCTTGCTGAGCCCACACCAGCGCCTTTACTCACCCTGCAGAATTCTCATTGAAATGAGGTGGTAGAATGTATTAGAAGTTCTAGTCAGGAGTTGTGAGTTTAGAATATCTGGTTTATAGTCCTGACTGTTCCACTTAATAAAATGTGACCTTTCCATCCTCTGGGCCTCAGTTTATTCATGTGAAAAATGGGAAGAGGACCCTTAAGACTGAATGATCTTTGTGCAAAGCAGAAGCCACTCCTCTATCTTTAATAGAATTTTCTTTAAATTTTTATTCTGAATTTAGTATAATAATGACAAAATACCCAAATAAGCCTTTCCCCCTGATTTGCCTAGCTCTCCAAGCCAATCAGTTTCTTGAAAAAGGCTTATCAAGGGCGGCTAGGTGGCGCAGTGAGTGAAGCGCGAGCCCTGGAATTGTGAGGACCCGAGTTTGGTTCCAGCCTGAGACACTTAACACCCACACAAAAAATACTAGCCGCGTAACCTTGGGCAAGTTACTTAACCCCAATTGCCCTCCAAAAGGCAAAAAAAAAAAAAAAAAGGCTTATCAAAATCCCTAGGATTCACATACCTTTTTCCCTCCTCCATGGACCTATAGAGTTCTTTATAAATCACAAAGCACTGTGCCAGGACCAGGTAATGGACTTCAGCAGACCTTCTCAAGAACTTTGGTGAAATGAAGGAAAGACACAAAATGAGGCTGCTGTGGGTTTGAGGAGGGTTGAGAAAGGGCATTGGACACCAGGACAGATGACTCCCTGTAAGCAGGAGAGACCAGCAGAGCTTTGTGGGAGAGTCATCCTCAGCAGGTGGAAAGGGGCACTGGGGGATGGGAGTGGGGGGGACCTAGGCATAGGGAAGGCAGGCCTCAGGAGTAGGAGCTGAGAGCTGTTACTCAGCAGAGATCCTTTCTGGACCAGGAAAGGATAGGACTCCCTTGGAAGCACTTCAAAACCAACATCACCAGGGGGACCTCGCTTTGAACAAGCCTCACCTTGGACATCAGTCTCCCAAACAAAAACCAAGTAACCTAGACTTGTCAGGGTTCTTTATAGACAAGGGTCATTTTGTCCTCCCTCTGCCTACAAACTAGCTCTCTCCTCAGTCAGAGAGGTAGCTGTCCTACCATTGTCTCTTTATGTGCCCAGTCCTGTGTCTGACTGCAGGAAACGGGAAAGAAGCTCTTGTCCCTGCTTCTGAGAAACTGCTGACTAGCCATTACCTGGATAGTTTCTGAGTCTGTTACACTGTAAGAACATGTTTCTTGGAGCCCATGAACCTGGGACCCAGCTGTTAAACTGGTTGGGCGACCTTGGCCAACTCCCTTCCCTTCACATTCATACATGATAAATGTGAGTGTACATGTGTGTATACACTAGCTCTTTCTAGGAAATCATTTTGAAAAATCTTATAAAATCCGCCTTTCCTCATAGCTTCTCTGTGTCTGTTAATGGCACCACCATCCTCCTTAGGGTCATCTGTCACTGCACCTTGATTCAAATCCCAGCTGTAACCACTTGTATGATGGCAAATGATTTACCCTCCCTGGTCTTTGGTTTCTTCATCCGTTGAATGAAGGAGGTTGTGGATATAAGGGGTGAAGGATGCAGAATCCTAAGACAATGGGATTCCAAGCCAGAGGGTGCCTTCTAGACTCTTGTTCTTGCTCTTGAGAAAATTGTCTTCTTTTAGAAGACACACATAAATGAATGTTGATTAACAGCACGTCTTCCTTTCTCCAGTGGGTAGTTATTTTTATATTGTTTCCAGAACTAGAGGTAGAAAGCCATGGGCAGGAAGGATGTTGGGAAACAGCAGAAGGAGCTGGGGAGCCGGGTTGGACTAGAAGTGGTTAAGATCCAGGTCCTAGGAGGAGGGAGAGTCTGGAGCCCAGCAAAACTGGAAGATTGCATTGCACAATGACAACAGGAAGGTAAATAAAATATTTAAAAATTTTTAAAAGCCCTGAATTATATGGACATACCGTGTTTCCCCGATAATAAGACCTATCCCAAAAATAAGCCCTCCCCTTACTGTGTAAGATTCCTCTAAAATAAGCCCTCCCCCCGAAAATAAGCCCTATTGAGATTGCTACTGTAGTGAAGGTGATCCCCTGCGCTACACGCTACATTACGGTACCCTCTGTATGCACCGTCCCCCCCCCCTCCTCCCCATCCTCCGTGAAACGCACGCTGCGCTCCGAGCTGCATCCAATCAGAGCTGCAGCAGTGAGCGCGTCATCCTGTTCTTCCCCAGTGATTTGCTTGCTGGCGCCATTGAGAGCAGTGCCGCGGAGGAGAGCTGAGGCAGGACAACATAAGCCCTCCCCTGAAAATAAGCCCTCTGGTGTTTTTCTTTCCAAAAAAAATTAATAAGACAGTGTCTTATTATCAGGGAAACACGGTATTGAGCCAAGTGAGCCCCAAGAACAAGTTTAGAAAACAGCCCCCCCTCCTTGGCAAAAGTGGGGGACTATGGGTGTGGAATGTTACATACCATCATACATTCAGCTGATGTGTTGGTTAGCCCTGCTGAGCCGTTTCCTCTGTTCCTTGTTAACAAGGAATGATTTGCTGGGCTGAGGAGGAAGGTAGTGATGAAGAAGCAATCTTATCAGTAAAAATATTAAGTTGGTTTGAAGGCCTTTCCTGCTGTTTGCCCTGGGCATGTCTTGAGGTTTGACAAGGCACAAGAATTTCTAGTTAGGTCTCAGCTCACTGGGACCATTAAGAGGCAATGTGATATATATAGTGGAGAGGGTGCTGAACCTGGACCCAAAAGACCTGAATTCAAATTTAGACTCTGACATGAGCTATGTGCTTCTGGACAAGTGTAAAATGGACCCGGTAGTCCCTTTCTATGACAGAAGAAAAATGCTTTGTAAACCTTAGAACTAATAGGAGCTATTGCTATTGTAATCACCCGTCTTTCATCTCTCCAGTGCAGAAATCTTCAATGACTTTCCTTTTTTTTTTTTTATGGAGGGAGGAAGGGAGGGAACTAGTGGAAGGGGAGGAAGGGAGAGAGGAAGGAAGGATGAAAAGAGGGAAGGAGGAAGGAAGAGAAAGAAATAAAGAGCTTATTAAGGACAATAAGTTGCACAGCTAGGACCTGGTAAGATAATGTAAACGCTCTTTTATCAGAACTAGGGAACCCAGGGTTGAGTTCCAGGTGATGGCCAGTGTGAAGGGCAGCACAGTGAGGAGATGCGTGGGAAGGACAGGATAATCTTCAAACCCTAGCCCCACTCTCTTTTCCTACCTGCTTCCCCAATACACCCTGTCATACACCGTTCATACCAGACTGCTCACCCTCCTCGCCTAGAACAATACCTGTGAGCACCCCATTTCATATCCCCAAAATGGCCTCAACCCAGCAGCTCTGTAGGCTGAACAAGTTCCAGCTCAAGTGATCCCTCCTCCAGCCCTGATTGCCACCCCCACCCTTTCTCCAGCTGGAAGAGGATCTTCCTCCTCTGAACAATTATAACTCTAGAGACCTTAAAGGATTCCTGAAGTACTTTCCTTAACAATAGCCCTGTGGGGTATGTAGTATAAAAATTATCACTTCCATTTGGCAGTTGGGGAAACTAAGCCTTAGAAGGTCATAGGATCATAAGTCTGGAGATGAAAAGAACCTTGCCCCTAGAAAATGAGCCCATAACTCCCAAATCCAGGGCTTTAACAGACTCTCTAATTTCATCCTCAGCCCATCTCACCTCCACCTGCCAAAATCCTTCTCTTCCTTTTGAATAGTTCAGAAAGCCTTCCCTGGTTCCTTCCCTCTCTCCCTGAATTCCTTGAAACATTTTATGCCTCTCTTCCCTGCTGTTGGAATTACAATGAGGGAAGTGCTCTGTAGACCTACAGCAACAGAAGACGCTCGTTATTCTTCTGTAGTTGGAGGGCTCAAAGAACACTGGCCTTAGGAGCAGGAGACTCGAGTCTAGTCCTGCTCAAGTCGTGTGACCTCAGACAAGTCACTTGGGCCTCAGTTTCCTCTTCTGTGAAATAGGGACAAGTTGAGCACCTGCACTCTTTCCCTGCCAGGGTCATTAGGATGGGAGCTCTCAGTCCACCTTAAAGCCACTAGAGGGACCATGTCCTGTTGTATGTGCTGTACTTGTGAGTCCCTGAGAGCTTCCTGAAGGTAAGGACTGCTTAATCAGCCTGCTTAGTGCGTGGCAGCAGGGATAGGCACCTGAGAATATAATATAACCTCCCGTCTTGAGATACCCCCTACAGCTTCCCGTTTAGAGGCATGATCCCATTGGCTGTGGTGGGTGGGGCTCCCAAGTCCCTCCAGCTCCTCTGTGAGGCCCCTCCTTGAAGGGTCACAAGTCCTAAAGAAAGTCAGGAGGAGGGAATAAGCATTTATTAAGCACTTAATATGTGCTAAGTGATTTACAAATATCTCATTTGGTCCTCACAACAACCCTAGGTGGTCAGTGCAGCTGCTGTGTATATTAGGATCCCCATTATACAGATGAGGAAACTGACGCAGACAGAGGGGAAATGACTTGCCCAGGGTCATAAAGGTCGTATGACCACAGAGGAGAGATTTGAAGGCGTCCAAACAAGAGGGAATCTGCTACACCTCCCAAGGCAACTCACTCTTCTTTGGGACAGCTCTAGCTGTTCACTCAGTCTTACAACTTCCACCCACTGGCAGGCAGCACGGCATAAGGGACTGAGAGGGAAGCAAGACCTGAGTTCAAATCCTGCCTTTGGGTACTTACTACGTAGCTTTGATCAAGCTGCTCCCTCTCCCATCTGTGAAATGAGGGAGTGTGACTACAGGGCCCCCGAGGTCCTTTCTACGCGGAAATCTGTGATCCCTTGGATCCTGATTGTGCCTTCTAGGGCCAAGTTGGAAAAGTCTAATAATTCTTCCGCACAGGGGATAATTCTTAAAATATTTGCATACAACTAGATACCATGCCCTCCCTAAATTTTCTGTTCCCCAGACCAAACAGTCCAAGTTATTTCCGGCTATTCCTTGGGCCTTTCATCATCCTGGCTATTACCTTTGCAGAGGCCGTCCCCTACCATGAGGCACTCCCTCCTTAGCCGGCCCTTCCCTTGGACCCCCTAAAATCGACTTATAGCTACTCTGCCTCATTTCCTGTAACTGGAGGACAGACTTGATCCAAGAGCTTTGGAGACACATTGTTCGTTCCTCCCTCCAGGGAGGGAGGGAATAAGCATTTATATGTCACCTACTATTTACCAGGCACTGCGCTTCATAACAGATATCTTTTCATTTGATCCTCAAGACAGGCCTGTGAGGTAGGTGTTATTATAATTTCCATTTTACAGTTTAGGAACCTGAGTCAAAGAGAGGTTAAGTAGTTTGCCCAGAGTTGCACAGCTAGTGTCTGAGGCAGGATTTGAATTCGTGTCTTCCAGACAGGCCCAGTGCCCTGTCCACTGTGCCATCTAATGGCCTCAGTTCCAGATTTTCTTTAGGGGGAGGTCTATGGAAAGAGACACATTGGAAAGTAGACATCTAGGAGGAAAGCTGCTTTCTCAACATATGCCTGATTCCCAGCTCGCCTTCTAGAATACTTTGTTTTTTAAAGGCAATTGGGGTTAAATGAGTTGCCCAGGATCACACAGCTAGTAAGTAGCTGAGGCCAGATTTAACTCAGGCCTCCTGATTCCAGAGCCAGTGTTCTATCCACTGCCCTCCTCCTAGACACTTTGGGGAATTTCTCCTTGGATGAGATTGGGGCCTTTCTCTTGGTTGAACAAAGACATTTCTCTCCCAAGGAAAGAACTCATTCACTCTGTGTATTTTCTGGCATATTCAGCTCTGTAGAATTTCACTGATTTCTCTTTCCCTTACATGAAAGGATTTACTAAGCCCTCTTTACTACTTGTGATGGTCTTTTGTGTTGCTAGCATGTAGCGGGAAGGAGTCACACCTATGAGTTGTAAATTTGGGATTATCCCAAACTTAATTTTCTTTTACATCCCATCATATCCCATTATATTTCCCTTTGAAGGGATAGAAGCCAAGAAAACAACTTCAGCTTTGAAAGCTCATGCCCCTAAACTGGGTTGGGACAGGGGAGTGAGAAATAATTCTAGTCCAATACCCCCTCTCTGAGGAGAACAGAGTGGCCAGCCTCATGGCAGCCTTTTCCTGCAGGAATCAGCATCTCCCTTGGGGAGAAGTAGACCAGATTCCTGAGATCTCTATCACTTTCTCCCTGGGAGCTAAACGGAGACGACCCACACAGACATACTGTCCCAGTAGCACACACCTTACATTCTGCATCTAGGCATATATGTGTGTTGTTTTCTCTGATAGAATGTCCTTGAAGGCAAGGGATTACTTTGGGTTTTGCTTTTGTGATCCCACATAGCACAGTGCTTGGCACATAACCAGTGATGGATAAATGCTTTCTGATTGGCTAATTAATCATGACTCATTTGTATACTCCCCAGCTTATTCACATCCTTCCTGACATAAAAGACCTGGAACTGAACTAAATAATCCAGATGTTGTCTGATGAGGACCATCATCTTCCTCCTCCTGGACTCTGAACCTCTCTTTATGCAACCTAAAATTTAATCCTCTTTCCATCATGGATTTAGAGTTGGAAGGGACCTTTGAGGTCTTCTGGTCCAAACCATTCATTTTACAGATGAGAAATCTGAGGTCACCCAAGGAAGTAAGAAGCGGAGGCAAGATTTGAACCTAGGTCCTAGGAACCTAACTCCCCAAACTCACTTTTTCCATTTCCCCAATGCTTTTTGGCTACTGTTTCATAATGTTGGCTCATACCGAGCTAGGAGTCCATTGAAACCCACAGATCATTTTCAGGTGGATTACTCTCTAGCCAAATGGGCCCCATTTTCTACTTTGAAGTTGAAATTTTGAACCCAAGTATAAGACTTTACATTTTTCCCTATTACATTTCATCTCATTAAATTCAGCCCAATGTTCTGGCCTTACAAGCCAGTTACTGAATTTAAGCCTGACTCAGAGTTCTGAGACAACAATTACTCATTTTGAATTTGAGCAGGCATAAAATACTGGCATGAATGTAGAACATAGCACACCTCTGTGATTTGTCTATGAAGAACCGAAGAATCAGTGAGCTATTAGGTTAATAGCTGGGGAAGTATGGATACCAGAACTGTTTTTATGTATGACTATGGCACAAGTATAATTTACCTGATCATAGAAGATGGTAACTAACCATAAGCTAAGGTGTGATTATTTATGGAGATAAGCCAGAGTCTGAACCCAAAAAGAAAATGGAGAATTAGGAAAAGGGAGGGTGGGGAAAAGGATTCCTTCAAAGAGCAAAGTTGGAGAGGCTTTTGTCAGAAATAAAATAAAGGCTGTCACTATTTCCTAAAAGAGTCTAAGTATACCTCAGAGGAAGACATGATGAATACTTTAGTTATTGTTGAAGACTGTTCACTTCATCAGAGAACCGCTGGGAAACAGTGGATCAATGTGCAACAACACATTCCTTGCCTTCAAGGAACTTACCAAGAGGAGGTGCATAAATGAGTAAGCTGCAAAGAAAACTGTGGCCAAGGCCACAAGAGAACCAGGCAAAGTGTGGTGCAAAATTTGAGTGTGAAAATTTCCCTTTCAGCTGTGGGGCAGAGGCATCAGGAAGACAGTCCAGACAAGGTACCTGAGCAAGCCAAGCCAGATGGGGAGGGCATGGGCCCAGGACAGCATTATAGACACTTGGGAAACACTGCTGGCCTTGGAGTTACAAGCCTTGGCAGCTCACTCCTCTACCTCACAATGTATGGGGAAGGGACAGCTAGATGGTGCAATGGAAAGAGCATTGGCCTCAGAGTCAGGAGGACCTGAGTTCAAATCCTGCCTCAGATATTAACTGTGTGATCCTGGGTGTCACTTAACCCCACTTGCCTGAAACCGCCCCCCCCAACAAAAACAAGGTACAGAGGAGGAAAGTACTGTAGTGACCCTGAAAGTACTGTAGAAATTAGAAATGGATCTCACTCACTCACACACACCCCCAACCTCAGGACCATGGGGTTATCATTTGACTGTCCCACATCCCCCTCTCCTATCCAATCTCTTGCCAATGCCTGTTGATTTTACTTGAACAACGCCTCTCGCACATGTCCCCCGCTCCCAGGGCCACCACCCTAGTTCCTCCCAGCCCTTATCTCTTCTAAGCTATTACAGTAACTTGCTCGTTGGTCTATTTCCCACTGAGCTGTCAAAATCATCTCCCTAAGATACAGTCCTCTGCTCAAAGACCTTCAGTGATTCTGTCACCTATGGTATAAAGTATATATTCCTTAGTTTGGCATTTAAGGGATGGCCACCAGGTGGCACAGTAGAGAGAGCTCCTGGACCTGGAGTCAGAAAGATCTGAGTTCAAATCCGGCCTCTGACATTTACTGGCTGCATCTCTGTCTGCCTCAGTTCCCTCAGCTGTAAAATAGGAACAATAGTCCCTTTCTCCCTGGGTTTTTGTGAGGATCAAATTCAAAAGGTCTTAGAGTAGTTTTAAAGCTTTCATAGCTTAAATCAGTTTAGAATAAAGCTTAAGCTTTCATAGCTTAAAAGTTTGACTTAAGACTTTGGGGATGCTGGATATCTATAAACCTTAAGGCACTATAAAGTGTCGGGCATTGTTGTTATTTCCCATTACTTTTCCTTTGTATACACTGTGTTCCAGCCAGGCTGACTCCCTGGCTGTTCTTTAATTTCACCCTGCTGTCTCTGGCCTTTGTGCGGTCATGAGAGCTGTCTCCACTGGGAGGGGTGTATTCTCTCTTTACCTCTGCCTCTCAGCGTCTCCTTCCATCCAGGTTCAGCTAAGGTGCCCCCTCCTTCATGAAGCCTTCCCAGATTCCCCCGCCCGAAGCTAAAAGTCTCTTCCTGCTCAGATTTTCCTGGAGGGCAATGGCTGCCTCTTTCTTTTATCCCCATCAAATCCAACCTCATACTATATTTATATGCTGTATCCCATATCTCTGCCTCTCATTATGTCACAAGCTCCTCGAGGGCAGGGTTACTTTCCATATTTCTAGTCCCAGAACCCAGAAGTGTCTGTGGAATGATGACGATGATGATGATGGTGCAGTACAGGCAAATATCTAACAGCTCCTGTGACACTTTTTTAAAAAGTTAATCTGCATTTTTCACATTTTTCCATCACTTTCTTAAGTTTGAACAATCAATAAAGCAATAAGCCAAGCCCTAATTTGTAGCATTTGCTGATTCTGAGGCATAAATGCTTACTCTAAAAATGTATCAGGCATTTGAGCTGGAACAAACCATCTCTGAAAAAGAATAGTAATTCTAGCCTCAAAGGGCCTGAGTTCAAATCTCACCTCTTGATACCTGTGTGATCTTGGGTAAGTCACATGAGTTTCCTCATTTGTAAAATGACGGGGCTGGACTGCATGGCCTCTGGGGTTCCTTCCAGTTCAAGATCTAGGATTCAGGAATGATCACCTGGGTCAAGGCTGTTTGTGACAGATCCAGGACCCGGGCCTTCAGTCCCTGGGCCCAGCCCTCTTTCCTTAGTACCCAATTCTGCTTCCCTAAAATTAGCTCTAACTTCAGGGAAATCATCTCTTTTTTTTTTGGTGGCAGTGGGAAGGCAAGACATGGTTGGAGGGACACCTGAATTTGTTCCTGTAGCTCATTTCTCTTGACCAGAGGATAGGAAAGAAACACTAACAGTGGCCCAGACAGGGGCAAGGGGGCTGCTGGGCCTCAGTGGGTCCTGGATGCCACTCTGCTCAGATGAAGCCAGAGAGCTAAGGATGAGGACACTGGCCCAGATTGCCTCTCAACGTTCCATCTCCAAGAGGGTCCCAGACTGTAGCATGGGGATGGAGGTTAGACAATAGGTGGGGAAGGGGGGGCATGTTCTAGGAAGGCTCCCAGAATCCTCACCTTCAGGTACCCTCCACTCTGGCCAAATCAGTCCCCCCCCCCAGGCTTCTGAATAAACATTACACTTCTATTACCCAAACCTTTGCCTTTGTATTGGGTTTCCCAACCTGGAATGACTTCCTTCAACCCAACCCAACCAACCCAACTCCCTCCCCAAACAGACCTTGCAGATCATCACCCTCATTTGACATGTGGGGAAACTGAGACCCACAGAAAGAAAGGGATTTACCCAAGGTCACACAATTAACAGAGCTGAAAGAACTAGAAACAAAATAGATACCTATGAATTGGGGAATGGCTGAACAAATTGTTGTACATGTATGCAATACATATTCATATACATGAATATTATTTCCATTAAGAAATGATGACTATGTGGAACTCCAAGAAACCTAGAAAGACTTACGTGTATGAACTGATGCAGAGCAAAGAAAGTAGAATCAATATACCAATGCAATATACAAATATAGAAAAAAAAATACAAAAAGACTGCAACAATGTAATCAAAAGGACAATAAAACAGAGTACTTGTATTACTTGCAATTATGAGGACCAACCTTGCCCTTGCCCTCTCTTGTGGGAGAAGTGGGGGACTATGGGTGTAGAATGCTGAGCAAAGTGTCGGATCCAGTCAAGGTTTTAATAACTTTTGCTTGACTTTTGTTTTTCTTTGTTATTTGGGAAGAATCACCAGAGGGGAGGGGAGGATGAATGCAGCGGGTTACACCCAAAAATGACTGTGATGTGAAGATTAAAGGCATCACCAAACTTTAAAAAAAATAATCAAGCACTTTTCTACCTCCCACCTCCCAAACCCCCAAATCCCAGTTCAGGCCTCTTCTCACACCAAAGCTGTGCCCATCCTCTCCTTGAAGGTAGGGAGCCAGGCCTAGGCCCAGAGTCTGACCTCCAGCTCCCTCTCCCACCCCCATCTCAGACCTCTGGAATCAATGAGGGTTTGCTTTCACGTCAGTCTGGGTTGCTGATCTCAGCGGGCTGGGGGTGTCACTGACGTTCCCCAGGCAAGGCTGTATCAGCAATTCTGCCTCCTCAGAGGCATTTCTCTGCCCCTGTCTGCCCTTGGTAGACTTTGGGGCAGGGGGGTGGGGGGGGATGGTTTGGGAGTTGGGGGGGAGGGGAGGTAAGACAGGCAGAGATGAGAGGGAGGAGTGGGAAAGGCATCTCTAGGTGGACCATGGACTCGTCTGCTTGAAGGCCAAGGGCTCTATTGTCCGATCCTTGGGCGTCCTTCTCACCATCCTTCAGGGTTGGGCTGGCCCAGGGACCTCAGCTGGGGTGGGACAGTTTGAGTTCCATGATGACAGAATCACTCCCTTGCTTGAACGAGCAGACTAGAGTCTCTCTAGCAAAGCTGTAACTAGGTCTAGGCAACTGGGGCTTTGTCTCCGAGAGAGCAGGGACCTCTCTAGCAGGAACTGTAAGTATTAAAAGGATAGAGTCAGAATCTGAACTCAGATCCCTCTGCCTCCAAATCTCTTTCCACTCAGTACACTGTGATCCCTTTATTTTACATAGAGGGAAACCGAGACCTAACACTGCTTTCAATGTCCTCCACAATTTGTTCACTAAGCTTCCTGTACATAAGGGCGGCTAGGTGGCGCCATAGTGCATGGAGCACCAGGCTTGGAATCAAGAAGACTCATCATCGAAGTTCAAATCCAGCCTCAGACACTACTAGTTGTGTGACCCTGGGCAAGTCACTTAACCCTGTTTGCCTCAGTTTCCCTCATCTGTAAAATGAGTTTGAGAAGGAAAAGGCGAACCACTCCAGTGTCTCTGACAGGAAAACCCCAAATGGGGTCATGAAGAGTCAGATACAGCTGAACCCCAAACAACTCCCTGTACAGTCTTCCGTCCCTCCCACTTTCCCCAGCTCTCCCTCACATATTGCTTGGGCTGTCTCATTTGTTGCCTGCTGAGGTATCACTTCTCTTTTCCTGATCACTCCAGCTCATGCTCATCTCCCCTGATTTCAATAGGCTTTCCACACACGGCAGAGGGAGAAATCTTCAGAGATTGAGTTTTCTCCTCCTGTCTCTCCATCATCCAGGACAGTCCACAGCTAGACACACAGCAGTTAGGGGAGTATGAAGAGAGGATCACAGATCTAGGCATCTAATCTGACCTCTTCATTTTATGAATGAGAAAGGTTAAGTCAAGGTCACACAGCTAATAAGTGGAAGCATCAGGATTTGAACCCAGGTCCCTCACTCTACACTCAGCACAAGGATGTTAGAACTACATAAACAATCGTCTTGCCCCTTGCCGGAGGCTCCCTGGAATCCATCCACAAGTCTTTTTCCTTGAGCCACTGGACTTTTTTGCCTTCTCTGGTTCCTGAACCTCAGGGGGAGATCCCCAGTCTTCCTGACCTCTTGGACCCCTGGGCCTGCTTAGCTTCCTGCACTCTGGGACCTGCCAACCCAATTCTTAATTACTTTCCCAGCAGTGTGAAGCAGGGGAAAGAGCGTTATGTTTGCAGACAGGGAATCTGGGACCAAATCCTCCCGCTGTGACTGTGTGACCTTGGGAAAGAGCGGTGTGTCCTTTCTGGGCCTCAGGCCCCTCATCTGCAAAATGGGGTCTGTGGCCTGGATGACCTCCCGATCCCTTTCTAAGATCGAAGCGCTGTGCCCTGGTAATGGGAGACCCGAGTCTTCCCTTCCTTCCTCTGTCCTTCTCTCCCCTGCCCCCTGAACATTCCAGACACCATCAATGTGCTTCTTGGGTAGATTCTGAGAGGATACTTAGAGGCATGAGATTAACCCCAAATTCGAAAGAGAAAAGTAGCACACCCCGGTCATTGGAAGGATAAGAGCCCCCCGCGCCCCACCCCCACCCCAGCCCCGGGGCAGTTGGCTTTGACTCTCTCCAGCTTCACTTCCCCATCCACTTTGGCCTGATCCCTGCTGTTCTCCAGCTCCCATTGCCCCACTGCTTTCCTTTGGGGTCTCCAGTCCAAGCTCATTGGTCCTTCTCTTTGGTCCAGGCTCTTTCTCACTCATCCAGGAGGCCTTAGGGTGATCGAGCTAACAGGTTACTTTGCTATTTGTTATCTCACCCCTATGATCACATAATCATGGCTTATCTCAAGCCTTTCTCCACCTTCCTTCCCATTCTCTTTCACAACAAACAAAGAATACTATTGGGATACACAGTTCCCCTATCACCTCAAAATGGAATATTTCTACTCAATTGAATTAGACTCAACAAGCATGTACTAGGCACCTATTAGGCACCCGGGATACAAGGACAAGAAAAAACAAAACAACCCTGCCCTCAGGGACTTTATAGTCTCCTTGGGGGAAGTGAGGAGAGGGGCAGGTACATGAGAACAGTGCAGAGATCCTAGATGGAGAACTGAAAGGGTCCTTAGAGACCATAGTCCAAACCCTCTATTTCTATAGTTACAAAATCTGTGATTGTGTAGATGAGAAAACTGAGGCTGGGGGCGGGGTTGACCCCAGATCATTGGCCCAACATCACCCAGATGATAAATACAAAATAAGGTTCGGAGAATTTTGGGGATGAGGTAAGGTGGGGAAACCCTTAGAACTGGGGGCAGGGGAAGCAGAAAGGCTTCATTTAGGCAACAGCAGCAGAGCCAAACCCTGAAGCCAAGTAGAAGTTCCAGGCCAAGGTATCTGAGTTTGCTGCCTTCCCAGCTTGCTTGCTCTGTGACCTTAGACAAGTCTCTGCCCTCCCCTGGGCCTTAGTTTCCTCATTTGTAAAATGAGTTGATTGGACTTCCAGCTCCAATGTTCTGTGATCCCATGGGATTTCCCTTCCCCCATGCAACACCCTCCACCATCAGCTTGACTTTCTCTCTTGTTTTGACCCCACCCACCTACCCAGCACTCTCTGAGATTCCCTTGCCACCTAACCTCCCACTTAAACCAGCTAGACTGTGGCTGCACCAGCCCCTCGAAGTGACACTGAGGCAGAGGGAGGGCCAGGGGAGGAGAGAAAGCATTCCCTGAATAGAGTGTGGCCTGAGCAAAGGGGTGGAGGTAAGAGAACATTGCATCCACAGAATAAGGGGTAAGTCAAAGGAGAGTGGGTGACCTCTGGGGGCTGAGGAGCATACCCTCCTTCCTTAACAGAGCTGCTCAGTAAAGACTTCTGGGATGTTTAAACCATAAAAAAAAGAAAAGAAAAATGGTGCTGACAGAATCCTGAGCTGGACAGGATCTCAGGGCTCTTTCCTAACCTGCCCAGGCCTCCCCTCCACCTCCTCTCTCCCCAGTGGTCTCTGACCCCCAGCCGAGGAGAGGCTCTGGGGCCAGTCCATTCCACTTTGGGTCAGTTTTCCCCTTTTCCCCTTTCCTGGTCCCTGTAGTCTGGCGGGGGGGGGGGGGGGGGGGGGGGGAGGAAGGGAGAGGCTTCAGTCAAGGAGACAAAGGCAGTGGAACAGGTGAGAGCTGATGAGGACTTGTCCTTTGGGTGGTAGCCCTGGGAATGAAGAGGAAGGGGCCTCTTCCACAGGATGCTAGACAAGAGTCGGTAACTTGCACAATATAGGGAATGATGGAGGAGAGAGGGGAACTGAGGATAGCATCAAGGTGACCTGGGTGACTGCAGGGATGGCGGAGCGCTCAACATCCTCAGCCTTTACATCATTCTCTCAGCATCACCCCCAGACACTCTCTTCGTTCCATTCCCACTGGGTGCCCCCGGTCTGGGATAGACACGAGCCTTACCCTGGGGGAGTCCCTTGTCAAAGAAGAGAGCCATGGCCTGGGCCCCTGGTCTGAGGGGGGGTTGTCAGGCCTCCAGCCATACAGCTGAGTGAGAGTGCTGAGGGGAGCCCCCTCTCCTCCCCTCCCTCCCCCGCCCCCCCCCCCCCCAGGACGAAGATTGCTCTGAGGGAGGAGTCATCAATCAGAGGCATAGGAAGTGGAGAGTGTCATGCCTGGGAGCCAGGAGCCCGCTCCTTCCCTGCTGAGGCTTCACTGAGACACTGATTTGATGTCCCTAACTGCCAAGGGATCCCAGGGAGGCAGTCTCTATAGAAAGACCCCCTGGCAAGGACTCAGACAGGCTCTGAGGGGTTTAAGGCCCAGCACATTGCAGTAAGGATGGAGTTTAAACCTCTGCAAATCACTCCCCATTTGAAGGGCCCCAGAGGCAGGGAGGAGGCTGGGATGAATGAGATGACCTCCTACAGCCTGAGGGCCCAACCCCCAGCCCCTTCCTGGGTCTGTAGACTCAGCAGATCAATGCTAGGCCTGCTGACTCGAAGAAACGTGCCCCCCCCCCCAGCTCCCCAGGGAGGGCCTCCTGAAGGATCCACTCAGGCCCTGAGCTGGCTGCAGTAGCTCCTGGCCCGCCCTCTGCCTCACTCCCACCGGACTGTGCAGAGGGAGTGGCTGGTATGACCACACTTTAACTGGTTTAGGTGGGAGGATGGCAAGGGAACCTCCGAGTGTGTTGGGGTGGGGATGGGGGATAGGCAAGGGCAGTAAAACAGGAGAGAAGGCCAGGCTGATGGAGAGGAGTGTCAGACCAGGGAGTGGGGGGGATGGAAATCCCACAGAATCACAGACCATCAGCACTGGAAATCCAATTGTCTCATCTTACAGATGAGGAAACTGAGTCTCAGAGAAGAGAAGGAACTTGTCCGAGGTCACAGAGCAAGCAAGCTGGGAGGGCAGCAGGCAAAGAGCAGAGGACTTGACTTCCAGTACCAGTTCTCCCAGCGGCTACCTTGGGCAAGTCATTTCCCCTTCCTTGGGTCTTATTTTCCTCCAGTAAAATAAGGAGGTTAGACCACAACAGGGGTTTTTTTTGTGTCAATGGAACTTTACAATGCTATCCACATTTATAATCCAAGGAAATACTAAATTTCAATTACAGGTTAGTGAGGATAGACTTTTCTCCAACCAATAGGTTCAGACCTATGTAGAGACCCTCTTGGAACTCTGAAGACCCCAGATCAAGAAGCCCATGGATTGTAGGATCTCTTCCATAAGAACTCTTCCAGTGCTAATCCCTTAGATCACATATTCTCTTTCAAGGTCTAGCTCTCTCTACATTTGCCCCCCTCATCTTTTTTTTTTTTAGAAGGGGGAAGGCAAGGCAATTGGGGTTAAATGACTTGCCCAAGGTCACACAGCTCATAAGTGTTAAGTGTCTGAGACTGGATTTGAACTCAGGTCCTCCTGACTCCAGGGTCGGTGCTCTATTCATTGTGCCCCCTAGTTGCCCCTTTGCTCCCCTCATCTTGCTCCCTCCTTAATCTGCTCATACAAAGCCAGCTGCAAGCCTTGATGAGGCTAGAAGGGAAGACTGGTGTTCTATACAGGAACCAGAGATGGGGTGAGGCAGCCTTTAGTAGCACCCCTTGTATACTGAGTTCAGTCTAAATTGCTAGTCCAGGCACCATAGACCTTCCTCAACCTAGTTCCAACCTACCTCTCTAACCTGACTTGGCACTGAACACACTGACTTCCCTAGTCCTGTCCATCCTTCCAGCCTCTCTCTGGCTGTGCTCCATCCTCCCATCTCAGTCCCTGGAGTCCTTCACCTCTCTTCAAGGAAGCCACCTCTCCCAGGAAGCCTTCTTAGATGCCACACCCATCCTGCCCCTAAGGTGAAAGTGATCTCTCCCTCCTCAAATTTCTCTTCACCTCCTGATCTACCTTTTCTTTACTTCACCTCCTGATCTACCTTTTCTTTACACCTCCTACCCTTTTATTTAATTGTAAAGAACTGGAAAACAGGATCTCTCCTGGATCACCCATCCCCACTTTTCCCTCTCCTTCCTACCCCTGGCTAAGGAATGGGTCCTGAATGCCATAAGCAGTTAAAAAATGCTGGTTGAATGGTGGTGACTAGAGGTAGGGGTGCTGAATTTCTGAATTCAGTAGGTGAAGAGCTGCTGAAGGAAATCTCTTTCCCTACCAGCCTCAAGTGAGAGGTATACTGCTCAGACTCCAGGTGCACTTCTGGATGTGTGTATTGAGGGGACCCACAGGTAACTTGGGAATCTTCTCTGAAAGTGAGGGCTACACATCTGGGCTAGATTCTGAAAGGAATGGTGGCTGGGCCTATTTCTTCTGTAAAATGAAAATTTTCTTCAGTTGTTTACAGCTCTTCCTGATCCTGTTTGGGATTTTCTTGGCAGAGATACTGGAGTGGTTTGCCATTTCCTTCTCTAGCTTATTTTACAGATGAGGAAACTGAGGCAAATAGGGTTCAGTGACTTGTCCAAGATCACAGCTAATAAGGTCTGAGGCCAGATTTGAACTCGGGAAGATTAAGTCTTCCTGATTCCCAGCCCAGCACTCTATCCACTGCATCTGCTAGGTGACCCCTAAAAAATGAAAATTATACCCCTTTGTTCCCCTTGTCCCATCTAAGATGGTGGAAGGAATGGGGAAGCTCTGTTTCTCCAGAGCTCCAGCATATCCTTCTCATCCTTTCTCTTGATTAGCAGGATTTCTCTTTCTCCCTCAAATTTTCCACTTCCCTCACACAATCTGAGGAGGTTAGAAACTTCAGAAACTGGTAGGTGGGGTTCTGGTAGGCCTGGATGGGGGTAGAGATGGGCAAATGTCTTTCCAGGAAAACACATGAATCTGTCCAGTATCTAGGGGGTAGACGTGCATAAAGGCACCTCTTTCTGGGCCCTGGAGTTCATCCCTTACCTTTCTAGCCTCAGTCTAGGGCCTGAAGGGTACAGATGGAGAATTCAGGGGGGGTGAAGGGACTTGGGGCAAACTCCTTCCCCCTACCCCCAGCCATTCCTGGAAGCATACATCCATAACAATGGGACTTCCTACACAGCCTGGCATGCAGTCACACCACCTTCCCAAAGAATGCCCAATGCCGGACCCAGCTTTCCATACAAGCAGCCTCCTCAACATGTATTAGGTGTCTGGTGTGTTCAGAGCCGGGGTTAGGTGCTGCGAAAGATACCAAGTATGGATAAGACAAGATCCCTGCATTCGTGGAGTTCACCTGGGTAGGTAGAGCAGGAAAAGCCAGAGACACAAAAAACTTTAATTTATAATATTATGGGAAATGGGCAGTGTGTGTCCAGGTCAGTGTTGCACAGTATTTTTATGATACACAGAA
>NW_027187338.1:8665816-8713001 GCF_028583685.1 Petaurus breviceps papuanus
TGTGAGTCACGCCCCCGGGACCCCCGGCTTTGGGCGGCCCGCCTCAGATCTTTCCTCCACGCCCCCTGCCTCTGTGTCCTCCCGGTATCCTCATTCCTTCCCCACTCCTAGCTTGTTCTGTCCTGTCTCCCCCTCCACCCTGCTTCGGGACTCAGCCTAGCCCCTATCCCGCTGCGGGGCACCGTGCTTAGCCTGAACTGCCTCCCTTTCCCACTCCCCTTTCTGATCTCTCAGCAAACCCTGGCTCCCTACCTGTTCCTTTCCCGACTCTCAGCCTTACCCCTTGTCCTCCTTTTGGGTTCAGCCTAACTGCCTTACGGTCCTCTTTCCTAGCTCTGTGCAGACTCAGTTCCCCTTTATGGATTCTCAGTCCACTCTCTGGAGCTGTTCTTATCCCCCTCTCTAGCTGCTGGACTCTTATGTCCTTGTCTTCTTGTCCTCTCATCACCCTCCTCCACCCCCAGTCAGCTCCCTCTTAGGGAGTATACCTGTCCCCCACCCCCACCCCCATCCCTACTCCTTTATGCCCAAATCTTCTCCAGCCCTTTCTGTGTCCAGTTCCCCAAGAGTCCTCCTCCTGAGCTGTATACAGGATATTGTTCCCCCCCCACACACACACACACATGTACACCCCCCACCTTGATCTTCGGTCCCTTTCTTGTACCCTGTTTCCACCTCAGCCCCAGCCCATCCCCAGTTGTGAGCCTTCCTTCTCTTCTCTTCTCTTCTCTTCTCTTCTCTTCTCTTCTCTTCTCTTCTCTTCTCTTCTCTTCTCTTCTCTTCTCTTCTCTTCTCTTCTTTCTCCCTCTCACATACACATACACTTCTCTCTCCTTTAGAGCTTATTATAGATTCTTATATATTTTAACTTTCCTACAGCTTGGGACCCTTCCCTGGAGGCTCCACCCTTCCCCCTCCCCCAATTGAGACACAACTCTCCATAGATCTCTCTCCTCTTGCCTTCCCTATCGGGAATGGAGATCCCCATCGTGGCCCCATTGACCTCTACTATCTTCTTCTCTACTTCTCCCTGCTCCCCTCCCCCAGCTCAGAATCTTTCTTCTTTAATGCCCAGGCTGCATGGCCAGCCAGCAGTGGGTCACTGAGGCCTCGTCACCCTCTTGCTGTGGCCCATGCCCTGTGTGGGACAGTTTACTGAAGGCTCCAGGGCTGGGCCCTCTCTGGTTCCCTGGCCCTCGCCAGGCCTGGCTCCCAGCAGAGGGAAAAAGAGAAAGAGGAGAGGCACTCATTTGGAAACACTGACGCTATGCCCTCCCCCTCCCTCGGCCCCCCTCTCTGGCTTCTACAACTTTCAAAAACAACAAACCGGCTTCTTCGAGGTAAAGAATGAATTTTGGCAGCTCGAAACCTTGTGAGCACAGAGTCTGAGGGGATGGAACAGGCCCAGGAAGGAACCTGAGAGGCCCCGAGGGTATCAGTTGAAGGGTTCGGCCTGGCACTGGGGCGGCTGGAGGTGCCCGCTCGGCCTCGGCTCCCTGGAAAATGTGCATCTATTAATACTACCCCCTCCCCCGCAGAGAGCTGTCTAGGCTCAGCCCCCAGGCTTGAGAGAGCTCATATCCTTGGAGGTGGGCCTTCCTTCTGTTGTCCTGTCTAACTTGAACTGGCTGAATCCCGATGGCAAAGAGGGGAGAAGGGCCCGAAGATGGAGGGGCCCCGTGGGGTCCTGCCTTCTGAGGAAGCAGGGAAGAAGGCAGGCATCTTAGCACTTAGGGAGGGGTGGACAGTGGGCAAAGGGCCTTCAATCTGTTCTGTGGATCTGACCAAGTCAGAAGGTCTTAGGGGGATCAAGGGAGCTTTTGTGAAGGCTTAAGTCAAAGAGTCAAGGTGAGGGGTCAGGGAAGGTGATCTAGGGTCGGACAAGGGTAGGGCTGATTGTCTGGATCCTTAGCTGGACCGAGGGCCCAAGGGTTGTGTCTGTACAGAGAACTTTGGCTCTGAGCTGCTCCCCTAGCACAGGCACTTAGGAAAGGGTGTGGGGAAGGCTTGGGTGCAGGGGCCCTGACAGCCCACTAATCGGGGACCAGCTTAAGAAGCTCAAGTTCCTTCTATTCCTTCCCCCCAAATGATGCTTACACTCCTGGTCTTGGTTCTTAGAGCTGGTGCCCACTAACATTCCATCTCAGCTGGCAGAGCTCTGCTGGTGGGCCTTTTGAGAGTTATATCAGATACTGGAAGGAGCCCCAGATCTGCACACAGGACAATCAAACCCCACTTCTGCTACTTGGTGTCTGTGTGACCCTGAAGAACCTACTTCTTTCCCTTCTCTGGGCCTGTTTCCTCTTCTACATAATAAAGGGGGTATGACTGGAAGTTCCTTTTGGTTTTAGGGTTCTGGGGTGCTAGGCTCCTTTGCAGGAGGGGCAGGAGGATCTCTGAGACCTGTCTCTACTTCTGGTCACTGCAGGTGAAGGACCCACCGTATCCTTCCTGACCCTAACTCCGTCTCCGGAAAGGCCTCCCCCACCTCTTTCCGGGGCTAGCTCATCAGATAACTTTGCTCCACATCCGCTCTTCCAGGAGATGCCAGGCATGTCTTGGAAAGATGAACAGGTGCCTGGCCTTGGGAAATCCCCTGTACCCTCTGAGGCCGCAGGGCTGCTCTGGAAAGTGGGCTGACCCTGCCTGTCACCCTCCTTTCATCCAATCTAGATAGAGGGAGGGGTCTTAAGACATTCTTTGGGCTGCCTCTTTTAGTAAGTATCTCACACCTCTTCCTGACAACTGACCTTGGTCCATCCCATTTGCAATCTTGTTCTAATCCTCTGTATTTCTCTGATCTTTTGAATGTCCTGTGAAGGAATTGCCCAGAGAGGGAGAGGCTCCTGTCCTCAGTCTGCTGGGGTCTTGCCTTCTCAACTTTTTTTTTTCTCAATACTAGGTAGAGGGAGTAGAGATGGATAAGAGGCAGTCAAAAGATGCAGTCAACCCCAATTGAAGACATGAACCCCATTCATACCTGGGGCCTCCTCTCAAGCAGCCCAACATCCCCTTCCCTCCCCAGAGCCAAATTATCTCCTGCTCTCCATCCACTCAACTCTCCTGTTCTTGACACTATCCCAGCCAGGGGCAGCAACACCCAGCCGTGCTCAGAGACTGGAGTGTGTCTGAAGCTCCTCAGGATTTGGGGAAGTTCATAACTATTTCCATAGCACTATGGGGGTGAGAGTAATGCTGCCCAGTGACATCCCCCACCTTCTTCCTAGGGCCAGGGGAGTTCTAGGGGAATCCTACTTAGCTCATGTCTTCTACTGTGCTCTGGTTCTGACCAAAAGATTTCTGAGCCCCCCACACTAAGTTAGTTGGCATTTGGACATGTTTCCAGGGTACCATAGTCTGGAACCCCCATGGGACTGACGTACCCTGCCACCGTACTGACCACATCCACTGCAGAGACCTGTGGACCATTCCTTTTCCAAGCCATTGGGCCTCCAAGTCCTCCCCCTTCTTCTCTGTTCCCACAAAGAATTTGCTGTGTGAAGGTTCAAGCTGCTTCCTCCTCCCTCCCCTCCTGCCCCTCAGGAGACCCTTGTAAAGTCTGTCTTCATCTTTGCTGACAGCCAGGACAGCAGGAAGTAGGGCCAGAGAGGAGGTAACAGGACCTAACAGAGCCTAACAACACAGAGAGACTGATCCAGGCCACCTACAGAGCAGGCCTATAAAGTGCCTGGAGATCTTACCCAAGAACTTCCAGTACCACAGTAGGTTTTTAAAGAGACAGATGGAATCTTCCAGAATCGTCCACTGTCAGAGGCAAGGCCAGATCTTAGAGCATAGAACATAGAATATCAGAGCTGGAAGGCTCTTAGAATGTGGAGTGTTGGACCTGGAAGGGGCTTCGGAACACAGAATGTGAGAGATGGGGAGCCCTTAGAACACAGGATGTCAGAACTGGGAGGGCTCTTAGAACACAGGATGTCAGAGCTGGGAGGGCCCTTAGAACACAGAATGTGAGAGATAGGGAACCCTTTGGACAGAGAATGTCAGAGCTGGGAGGGCCTTAGAACACAGGATGTCAGGGCTGGGAGGGGTCTTTGGGATCACCCAGACATATCTCCTTAATTTTACAAAGGAAGAAGGCCTAGAGAGACCTAGGGAAAGGACATTGCTCAGGTCACACAGCAAATCAGTGATATAGCTAGACCCCTGATTCCCAGGTGAAGGTGGGGCTCTTTTTGCCCATAAAGCTAGGTCTTCCATAAAGTTTCTTGGTTTTTCTTCTGATTTATGCCAAGTTATTTGCTGGTTATTTGTTGCTCCCTATTTTCCCCATACCACCTCCCTCTCTCAGGCTTCCTTAGACCCTGTATTTTGGGCTCATGAGAACTTCTGTATGATCACACAAGCTGAGAAAGACAAATATATGAATGGCCAAAAGCACCTCTCCCCTTCTCCCCCTGTTGCACACCCATGCTCACACAAGCTGCACAATCACAGACATATACCCATTTTCAAAGACATATTTAATGGTCCCCATCCACAGCCCTCTCCTCCCTCCCCTCTCCCCAGCCTTGAACTCCCACCAGCCCTTAGAATCAAATATGCACAGGCAAAGGGCACTGGGGCTGGACTTAATCCATGGGATACCAACACATGTGAAGCCACAGGGCTGCTGGGATGGGTCTGTGTGGTACATTTATGTCTGCCTACAGCAGGTTCCTTGGCAGTCAGAGACAGAGTTAGCTTAGGTCTTCCTAGAAGCTTGGGACAAGGAAATTGGGTGTTCTCCCCAAACTCAACCCTTTCTACCTCTTTGACATGGGAAAGATGTTGGAGTCCAATCTAAATCCTTTAACCTCCCTTTTAACCCCTGTCCTGGGGGAGCAGTAAATCCCACAGCCCTTTATTGATTCTGTTACCCAATACTTTCAGCCTCCTCTAAGCCCCTCCTGGCACCTTTACTTGATCCTCATGCCTCTCTTCTGCCTCTGGTCACTTTCCAGAATTGAATATGGGCTGTCTTGGGTCACCTCTGAGACTTCTATGGGCCATGCTTTGGGGAGATCTGGTAGAACTTCCATCAAGCCAGGTCAGGAATCATATGGGGCAGAACTCAGGGGACCATTCTCCAGCCCTCCCAGCCAAGCAGGGGATGGACCATTGCAGGCAATTTCTTTGGGCCCCTGCCTGTAGGTTCTATGTCCCCTTTCATTCTCCTCTAGGTATAGTGAGATACTTCGAGGTTTCTAAGGTTAGATGTCCCCACAGCTCACCACCACAGAAGAGTGTATGTGGATACCCACCTCTTTTTGAGGAAAGCCCTTAATTCCCAAGATTTAGACCCAGAAGGGACCTTAATGGTCATCAACCCCATCATTTTACAAATGAGGAAACTGAGGCCCAGACAGTTTTCCTGACATAGTCACTCAGATATTAAGTGATTGAGCTGTGATTTGAACTCAGGACTTTCAAGCCCCCACCTTTTTTTTTTTTAAACAATGCTATGCTGCTTCTGGGCATCTAATGTCCATCCTTCCTGCTGCTGTGGAAGTCAGCCACTTACTCAGGCTGGCTGGCTGCTGAGTAGGCCCAGACTTGATTATTCTTGCCCTGCTCTCTTGTGTACTGAGCCAGTGATGTATTTAAGACTCCCCCTGGGAGCTGGGCGGCTGAGGCTGGGGATGCAGCATTTATCTAGAAACCTACAGCAAGAGGAAGCATTGGGCCAAGCCCTGCTCCCTCCGGAGAGGGCAGGCAACCCCAGAGAAAGTAGTAGAGAGTTCTACCCTGCCCCCCCAGTTCTTCTTACCTTCCCCTCCACTTTCATCTTGCTTATGCTAAGAAGAACTTTTCCCTTTTACCTCTAAGCCAGCTTTATCTCATTAGTCCAATCACCCCTTCCATTCCCAGCCCATCCTCACCCCATTGGAGTGGAATAAGAGCTTCTTCAGCCCTTGCCTCAGATCTCCCAGTTATGCACAGACCACCTACCCACCCCTCCCAATATACTCATCCTCGCTGTAACATAATCCAAACCTGGGCTGACAGCCCCATGAGCTGGTGGAAGGCAGTACGGCATGGTAAAAAGAGGCTGGGCTTAGGAGTCACCAACCCCGGCTTTTAGCCCCAGCTCTGCCATTGGTGTGCTGTGTGACCTTGGGCATGTCATTTCCTCTCTGTGGGCCTGTTTCCCCATCTGTGAAATGGGGGGAGGAGTACTAATAGCTGCCCTGCCTGCCTCACAGGGTTGTTCAGGTCTCAAGTCCTGACTACACTGGGCTTGATGTGGGATCAACTCTGAGGGCTGGAGATGACTTCAGAGAACATCTAGGTTAGGATATATAATCAGGAATCCCTCCTTTGATGGTCTTTGGTGAGTGTCCATGCAGACCTCCAGTGGCTCTCTCTCAAAATATCTTCGGACAGCTCTAATAGGGAATTTTTCCTTCTATAGAGAGAAAATCTCCCTTCCTGGAACTTCTTTTTTTGCCTTTTTTTTAGAGGGCAATTTGGGGTTAAGTGACCTGCCCAAGGTCACATGGCTAGTTTTTGTGTTGAGTGTCAGAGGCTGGATTTGAACTCAGGTCCTCCTGACTCCAGGTCCAGTGCTCTATTCACTGTACCACCTAGCTGCCCCTGCCTGGAACTTCTTTACCCCCTTCCCCCAATCTCTTCTAGTTCTGCCTTTTTAGGGCCAAGCAGCACAAGCCTAATTTCTCTTCTTTCTCTTCCTTGTGGTATATGAAAGCAGTGGCCATGCTTGCCCAAGTCTTCTCCTTTTCACCTCTGGTTCCTTTAATGGTTCGTCATATGGTTTGGTCTCCAGGTTCCTTTCTAACCTGGTTGCCTTCCTCAGTACTGCTCTGTTGTTGTTCAATTGTTTTCAGTCCTGTCTGACTTCATGACCACATTTAGGGTTTTCTTGGCAAAGAGATCGGAGTGGTTTGCCATTTCCTTCTCCAGCTCATTTTACAGATGGGGAAAACGAAGGTTAACAGGATTAAGTGACTTGCCTAGGGTCACACAGCTAATAAGTGTCTGGGGCTGGATTTGAATTCATGAAGATGAGTCCTGACTCCAGGCCTGGCACACTACCCCCTGAGCCACTTAACTGCCTGCCTAATATGCCCACCTCAAACTCTTCTAGTTCATCAGTGTCCTTCCCTGATCATGGTGCCCCCAGTGCTCCTAAATGTAGGCTGACCAGGGCAGAGAACAATGGAATTGTGACCTCTCTTGATCTGGACACTGCTTCTGTTAATGCATGCTAAGATCATGTTAGCTTTTTGGGTTGCCTTAGACACCCAGATCTTCATATGAACCTCCCCCATCATGTACTTATATATTTATCTTATATATAATCTTCTGAGCCCAAGCATGAGGAAGCCTTCTGATTCTTGAGATTTTATGCTTCCATGAATTTCCTCTTGCCTGCATTAGATGGATCCTCTTTCCAACAATGGGAGTCTGCCCGTTGTTTAGGATTCCACTCTTGCTGTCCTGTACATTATCTATCCTGGCCAGCTCCTTGTCACCATCAGTAGATAATCAGGCCATCTATGTCTTCAAGTCATTGATAAAAATGATGAAAAGCCCCGCACCAAGCCGGCATGTTCCACCAGCATCCTCCTTCCAGGTAGAATCAATGAGCTGGTTAATCCACTTGTACCGTGCTGTCAGCTGGCCCGTAGCTCTCCATCTTGTCCACTGGGCTATATTAGGTCAAGTCCCTTCCCCTGTTTTGACCTTAGTTTCTCCATCTTCAACTGAGCAAATTGGACTAGATGGCCTTTAAGGTTCTAGATCTGTAGGAATTCTGTATCAGTGGCAATCTCAAGAGGTAACACTGATGTAGCATGTTAAGGCATGCAAAAACACTTTAAAAAATGGAATTAATATCTTTTCCTTTTATGCCACCAAGATTTCCACTAAATCTCTTTCCCTCTGGCTCCCAGAGGTCATCCCATATACCAAGTGATATCTTTAAAAAGAAAAAGAGAAAAATCATCCAAGCCTACTAGCACGCTGGAAACGCTTGCTGGCGTATGCAGCGTTTCACTCCTGTGGTCAGGCATCACCCTGTGTGTTCTCTTTGGGGCCAAGCCCGACTTTTGTGTTCAGTTCAGTTCCAATTGTTTTCTGGTGGTTATACTTTCTATTTACATTGTTATAGTGCTGATTGTTCTCCTAATTCTGCTTAGTCTGCTATCTGTGAAATACTTTATATTTACATCATTATCTCATTTCTACCCTTATTATAATCCTCATTTTGTAGCTAAGGGAAATGCAACTCAGGGAGTTCAGTGACTTGTCCAGTGTGACAAAGCTGAGAGACAGAGGCTGGATTTGAACTTGGGTGTCTGCTGACTCAATGGCCAGCCTTCTTCCAGTCCCTGAGCTCTGGACTAGTCACTACAACAGGATAATTAACGCCCATTGCTCTTGCCAAAGACCTTGACCCTGGAAAATGAACAGAGCTGTGATTTGCGGTGATGTTGCAACATGGGCAGTAGTGTTGCAAAGTGACCAGCTGCTCTTCCCTTAGAAACTAGTTTTGGGCCGGAAGTCCAACTGCCCTTAGCTTGAACAGGGCATCCCTTGTTTCCTGTTCCTGATTTGGGGTGCTCTTGGATTCTCATATCTGAGTGTTACTGTCCTCAAGGCCCCCTGGAAGTCAGCCCCACCCTGTCCCCCTTGGGGAGGGTCTGGACAGATTCTTCTTTTTTTCATTTTTATTTTGGATAGATTCTTGTGGGCTAATTGTGTGGCCCTGGGCCTCACACAACTGGGCACCTGACCTAGGAATGGTGCCTAGGGTTTGGGGGCAGGGAAGGGAGGAGGAAGTCTGAAGGGTTGGAGAAAGGGCCTTTTTTAGTTCAGATTTTGGAGCAGTCCCATGCCTGTTGCCCTGGGACCGGAGGGGGTAGGTAGGGGAGCTGACAGGCTGAACTCTGCCTCCTCTATCCCTCCTGACCACAGAGCTTCCCTACCAAATCCTGTTAGATATCCCTGCCGTGGTGCTGCATCCCTGGGGAGGGGGGAGGGAGTGGAGCCTGACTCATTATGAAATGTTGAGAGTGGGGTAGGGTGGGGTAGGAAAGGAGGGAAAAAGCTAGCTCAGCACAGTCCCCTCCAGCAGGAGGTGGGGGGTGGAGGAGGCGAGCCTTCTGGGTTCTTCCAGTCCTTCCTCAGGTCTCTTAGATGGGTGTTAGCTCTGCTGGGAGGCCTGGAAACTTTCAGTATGTTCTCACTTTTCTAGAATCTAAAGAGTCATCCTGTGAGAGAATGCCTCTGTAGTCTGTAAAGGTTCTCCAGCAGGGAAAACTTCCTAACAATTTGAGCTGTCCAAAAGTTGGGTTGATTGTATTCAGAGGTAGTGGGTTCCCATCCCTGAAAGAGTGATCCTTATCAAATAGAGGCTGGAGAAGTGTTAGGGGGGACTTTTGTCAGAAGACCCCAGTGGCACCTCCAGCTCTGGGATTCTGAGTGTGTGTGTGTGTGTGTGTGTGTGTGTGTGTGTATGTGTGTTTGCACCTATGATAGAACATACATCTTCAGGTTTTGGGAGGGGGGTTGGAGGGAGGAAGGGAAGGCAGTTGGGGTTAAGTGACTTGCCGAAGGTCACACAGCTAGTAAGTGTTAAGTGTCTGAGGCTGGATTTGAACTCAGGTCCTCCTGACTCCAGGGCCGGTGCTCTATTCACTGCATCATCTAGCTGTCCTAGAACATACATCTTGTTGTCTAAAATGGATGATAAGGTTGTTAGGAGCCTAATTGTGTGTGTGGCAGGGGGGAGTGGATTCAGGGATGGGGATAGAAAGAAATGTTGGAGTAGATCGAAGGTTCAACTACATTTTTAGCTCATTCTGGAGACCTTTCTGTCTGTGTGTGTGTGTGCACATGTGTGCGTGTGTGTGCGTGCGTACATGTGTGTGTTCATGTGAGTGAGTCTTTGCAAGTGCTTTGGGGTGTCAGGAGATGGAGGGGCACTTATCTCCTGGGGTTTTGGTTTCTCCCTCTGTAGCATGAGTGTGACTCAGCTCCCCGGAACCTGGGGAGCTCAAATGGGACCTGGAGATCTGGGGATGGCATCTCACATCACTTCAGGCTTTCCCAGCCCTAGGACTGGGGGAGGTAGAGTTGGGGGGGCAGATAGAGGGTGCTATGTATGTATGAACCCCAGAGCTTCAGTCTTTCCATTTACATTTCTCTGGCCAAGGCAGTGGAGTGAGACAGAGATAGAGACATACAGAGAGAGAGAGAGAGAGAGAGAGAGAGAGAGAGAGAGAGAGAGAGAATGATAAAAGACAAAAATAAAGAATACAAGAATGGGACCCAAGAGCCCAAATTTCCAGCCAGAAGGAAAGGAGCCATCAATGGGTAAGAAAGAACCTAGCTGATACCCCTCCTTCTCTCCTGTGGGGGCAGCCCCTCTGAGTCCTACTTGACCAGGTGGGGGCCCCCTGGGCTGCCCCCTCCCCTGGGGGGCTGGCCTAGGGCCCTTGGTGTGGAGGAAAACTGGCCCCAGGCATTGTATTAATTGGGCTGGAAATCCGTGGGTGGAAACTCCAGGAGGGAAAGAGGAAGAAAAAACTCAGCTTCTTAAGGGAAAACTGGGCATAGCAAGCAAGGGGCATTCTGACTCTAGGTCTGACCTTTTCCTGCCCCACTGATGGATGGTCTGAAGGGTAGAGACTCCCTTACTTCCAGACCCAGGGACTTCAAGTGGAATTGGGAGTGGGTCAATGCCCTGCTGACTTTCATGGAGGCCATAGGGGCAGGGAGCAGCACTGGGGAGTGGAGAATACAGACTGAGATAGAAAAAGTGCTGCATTTTTCAATCCAAGAAGACCTGACTTTGAATCCTAGGTCTTCTGCATAATGTCTGGGTGACCTTGGACAAGTCACTCTTCCTTTCTCAGATCTCAGCTCCGGTTTCCTCATCTGAAGTGAAGGGGTTGGACAGGATGATCTCTCAGGGCCCTTCCACACTTAAATTCCATGATCCAGCATGCTCTAACTACATTGAGAGGGACTGAGGCCAGTCAGAAGGAAGGAATTCCTGACAGTCCCCTGGGGAAGGGCAGTGGAAGGGGCAGGTAATGCTATTTTCCTGGGAAAATCTGTCAGAATGAGGGAGGAAGGCCTTGTGAAGCTGGGAGGCAGGGGAATGGATGAGATGACCTCTGCTAACCTTGCCACTTTGAACTCTGGAAGAATTCTTCTTTGTTCTCCCCACCCATCCATGGCTACATCTGAGGGATGTTGGGATTGAGGAATAGTGGGAAAGGGCAGTGGGACGGATGTGTCTCATCCTCTCTCTCTCCTGTCCCCTTCAATGGCTACACAACAGCCCATTTTCAGTCTCTGGTTTCAGCTCTTGCTAGGCTCCCCCAGGGAAGGCAAACCCAAATAGCTAAGTCAGCACAATGGGCCCTCCTCTTCCTGCCGTCCTGAGACTGTACCCTGGCCCTGTGAGAGCCCAGAGCAGGCCCAGGACAGAGGATACTGGCTCTGGCCAGGTGTAGCTGCCCTCAGCTTGGCTCTGAGCAGGTACGAGCAGTGCTGGGCCTTCAGTCCTGCCACCACACATCCTGGCTTCTCTGAAGTGTGATCCTTTTGCTGTCCCCATCTGCCCTAGGATCTCTCTGAGACTGTCTCTTTAAGCCTCGGAAGCTGCCTTGGGGTGGAGGAAAAGGCCTGGACTGTACTGGAAGCCAAGAATCCTGGGCCTGAGCCCCAGTTCTAATGATAACACCGTGGTCCAGTGTGAAAGGCCTGAGTCCTCAGTCCTCTCAGCTTCCCAGGGCTCCAGCTTGTCCTTGGAGCTTCCCAGGGACCTCTGCCTTCTGCCCTTTGGTGTGATAGAAAGGACATTGGATTTAGAGATGAAAGGTGAGGCTTTGAGGCCCAGCTCCAAATAGTGACTGACTGTGAGACCTGGCAGGTGGCCCCATAAAGGGGGCAGACCTCATGAGGCTCCTCTTCTTGACTTCCCTGATTCTTCCTGGCCCCTGAGCTCAGCTCCCTGGGCTCCGATCTTGGTGCCCCTCCCCCACCCCAGTGGCCTTGTTACTGAGCATCATCATAGCAAGCAGTAGCACCTGTCTGGTAGATGCAGGTTGGCCAGCTGGTACTTTCAGAAGCTCTAGGCAGTGTGGTAGAGTGGAAAGGGTATTGGCTTTGGAGTCAGAGGAGCAGGCTTTCAATTCCAGCTCTTGTCCATGTAACCTTGGGCCAGTCACTTAAGCTCTCTGGGCCTCACAGAGAAGATGACCTCTGACATCCTTTCCAGCTCTAAATCTGGGATTCTATGGTGCCCCAAGTATCATCATCCCCATTTTACAGAGGAGGAAAACAAGGCCCAGAGAGGGTAGGTGATTTGTCTAGGTTGGTAGCTAGGTGATGATGGAGAGAGAGAGCACTGGACCTGGCATCAGGAGGACCTGAGTTCAAGCGTGACCCCAGAAATGCACTAGCTGTGTGACCCTGGGTAAGTCACTTAACTTCTGGCTGCCTCGTTTTTCTTATCTGGAAAATGGGAATAATAATAATCCCTCCCAGGGCTGTTGTGAATATAAAATGAGACGGGATTTATAAAGCACTTTGCAAAACTTGCAAAGCACCATAGAAATGCTATTTAGTCGTAGTAGTTGTAGTGGTTATAGTAGTAGTGGTGGTGTGGTTGTCTTTTGTTCTCAGAGAGGACCAGAAGGGCATCAGCTGCTAGAGTCGAGGTACAGTGTGGCTGACTGTGGCTGATCAGACTGACAGGAGCTTAGAGAAGTAGTAGTAGTAGTAGTAGTAGTAGTTTTCCAGGCTTTCAGATAATCTGGAGGGTTTTAGTGCTTCCCACATACTCCTGTACCATGGGAGAAATTCCTGTGTTCCTCATGTGAGAGCTCACTCCGCCCAAACCATACTGCTGCCAGAGGCAAAGAGAGGTTAAGTGTCTTACCGAGGGTTCCCCAGGCAGTGAATGTCAGAGGAGAGGATGGAACCTGAGTCCTCTAAAGGACTAGGTAAACTTTAGCTGACTAGATCCCTCCATCAAACATTGCAGAGTGAATAGAGAGAACTACCATTCACAAGGGTGATTTACCATGTCACCTCCAAAACAGTGTAACATAGCCCTTCACCCTCAGGTTAAAATGTCAGCTCTGGCCTTCTGCACAAGTGTTTCCCCATTTCTGGATCTCAGTCTCCTCAATTGTACAATAATAGGATCGATGACCTCTGAGGTTCCTTCTAGCTCTAACCTTCTGTAAATGTAGGTCACTTAAGAATCCAAGAATCTCAGAACTATAAGGGATGCTCAGAAGGCTTCTAGCCTCATGGCCTCCCAAGCCAGAATACCCTCTACCACCTCTTTGACAAGGGCTCATCCACCCTGCACTTGAAGATCTCCTCTTTCTCACCCCTTAATTTTATTTTATTTTTTAGATACCATCCCTCCATGTTCAACTATACCTGTACACTCTCTATATATTCCTTCTTACTATCCTAATAATGAGAAAGTTCTTATGAGTTACAAGTGTCATCTTCCCATGTAGGAACTGAAACACTTTAACCTTATGATTTCTCTTTCCTGTTTACCTTTTTATGCTTCTCTTGAGTCTTGTGTTTGAAAGTAAGATTTTCTATTCAGCTCTGGTCTTTTCATCAAGAATGCTTGAAAAGTCTCTATTTCATTGAATATTCATTTTTATCCCTAATGGATTATACTCACTTTTTCTGGGTAGGGGATTCTTGGCTGTAATCCTAGCTCCTTTGTCCTCTGGAATATCATCTTCTAAGCCCTCTGAACCTTTAATGTAAAAACTGCTAAATCTTTTGTTATCCTGATTGTGGATCCATGATACTTGAATTATTTTGTTTTTGTTTTTCTGGCTGCTTGCAGTATTTTCTCCTTTATCAGGGAGCTATAAAATTTGGCTATAATATTTCTGGGAGTTTTCATTTTGGGATCTCTCTTTCAGGAGGTGATTAGTGAATTCTTTCAATTTCTATTTTCCCCTCTGGCTCTAGAATATCAAAACAGTTTCCTTTGATAATTTCTTGAAAGATGATGTGTAGGTTCATTTTTTAAAAATCATGACCTTCAGGTAATCCAATATTTTAAAAATTATCTCTCCTAGATCCTTTTTCTAGGCCAGTTGTTCTTCCAATGAGATATTTTACATTGTCTTTTTCATTCCTTTTGTTTTATGTTATTGTTTTTTAATTTCTCATAAAGTCGTTAGTTTCCCTTTGCTCAATTCTAATTTTTAAAGAATTATTTTCTTCAGTAAGTTTTTGTACTTCCTTTTCCATTTGGCCAATTTCACTTTTTTAAGGAGTTGTTTTCTCAGTGAACTTTTGTATATCTTTTTTCATTTGGTCAATGTTGCTTCTCAGAGCATTCTTTAACTCACTGATTTTTTGTACCTCTTTTACCATTTGGCCTAGTCTGACTTTTAAGGTGTTATTTTCTTTAGGTTTGTGTGTGTGTATGTGTATGTGTGTGTGTGTGTGTGTGTGTGTGTGTCCTTTACCAAACCATTGACTCTTTCTTCATGATTTTCTTACATCACTCTCATTTTTTCCCCAATTTTTCCTCTACCTCTCTTAAATGATTTAAAAAATCCTTTTTGCTCTTTTCCATTGCCTGAGATAAATTCATATTTTTCTCAGAGTTTTAATTTTTTAAATCTTCTTCTGAGTGTTGTGTTTTGATCTCCCTTATCACCATAGTAACTTTCTATGGTCAGAATTTTTTCTGTTGTTTGCTCATTTTCCAGCCTATTTCTTGACTTTTAACTCTTTGTTAAAGTAGGGTTCTGCTTTCAAAGTGGAGGGTACATTGTTCTAAGCTTCAGGGATTTTGTGCAGCTGTTTTCAGAGATACTTTTAGGGACCTGTAAGTTTTTAGTTCTTCCAAGGTGGTATGAGCTAAGGAGAGGTGTGCTTGCTACTCTCCTGGCCTGTGTTCTGGTCTGTGAGTGACCATAAGCACTCTTTCCTGGAACTGTGACAAGGATTCCTGCACCACTGCAGCTGCAACCTCTGCTAGGCTAGTGGTTCTCCTTGCCCCAGGACCACCACCCAGGAGTGGGACCTGAATGCAAGTACGGGCAAAGCAGCAGACTCCTACCCCAGTGCTAGCAAAGACCCCTGTGATCTCCTTTTGACCACTTATTTGAACCCCATTACTATCTGTGGGCCAAGAGCTCTAGAAGCAGCTGCCACTGCCACTGATTCATTCACTCTCAAAGGCCTGTTCCTGGTTTGCTGAGGCCAGTGCTGTGCTGATGCAGCTTGGGAGGACTGTGCTCCACTCTCACGCGGGTGCGACAGATCTTTCCTGATGACCTTCTCAGTTGTTTTTGGCTGGAAAATCATTTCACCCTGTCCTTTTGTGGACTTTTTTGTGGACTTTTCTGCTGTTCCAGGAAATGTCTTGTAGCAGTATTTAAAGGTGTTCAGAAGGGTTTGGGGGAGAGCTCAACTAGTTGCTGCCATTTCTCTGCCATCTTGGCTCTATCCTCCCAGAGGATATCTATCCAATGTACCAACCTTCAATGTACCCACTGAACAGCTCTAACTGTTAGGAATTCTTTCCTCATGCCACCTTCCTCTTTGTAACTCCTTTCCATTATTTAAATTTTTGTTCTCTAGGGCCAAGCAGAAGCCCAATCCCTCTTCTCAGTGACAGCCCTTTAAATATCTAGAGAGAGCTATCATGTCCCCACTCCAGCTTCTGTTCTCCCAGTTCCTTCAAGTAATTCTCAGATGGCCTTCGCTCCAGTCCCCTGATCAATCATCTCGGTCAATCTCCTACACTCCAAATTGTCAATATCTTTCCTACAATGTGATGCTAAGAACTGAATGACATCCTCCAGATGTCTGATCAGGGGAGGGAGCAGCCATGCTAGTGCCCGTACATCTTATTTCTCTTAATGCAGACTACAATCACATTATCTATTTTGGCTACTGTGTCACACTGTTGACTCATTGAGCTTGTAATAATAGATCATAGGTCAGAGATTTAGAGCAAAAAGTGGTGTCATAAGCAATTATCTAATCCCACTTCCACATGTTAGAGAGGACAAAACTGAGGCTCTTACTCTGTGCCAGGCACTGATGGGTGTTGGGGAAACAAAGAGAAAAAACAAATTGTCCCTGGCCTCGGAGAGCTTGTGTTCCATCGGTGGGGGAAAAGCAACATATTCCCCAGGAAGTAAATACAAAAATATAGGAAAAGTAATTTCATCATAAGGAGGAGGAATGGAGAAAGTACCAACAACTGGGTGAATTGGAAATGGATTTGAATAGGAGGAAGTATTTGAGCTCAGCTTTGAATTGGGCTAAGAAATACAAGAGGCAAGAGTTCATTCCAGCTTGTACGAAGGCATAAAGAGCTGCAAGATAGAGGGTCGAGTATGGGGAACAATAAGTCAGTCAGTTCGGCTGAAACATCCACGTTCTCCTATAAATCTCCTCCAAAGAGTTCAGTTAATGTCCTAGGGGCAGGGGAATAACATATAGATGCAAATCACTATAATACATGGTCTTTCGTGTATTCTGGTTGCTTCTCTATCCTGGTTGCCCTCCTTTAGACACTCATCAATGACCTTCCCAAAAGGCAGTGTCTAGAATCACAGAATTCAGTAGGCCCGTCCACTCTTTATTCCTGCTAAGATCTCAATGTTGACTGCCATATCACACTGTTGATTCACTAAGCTTGAAGTCTGATCAGACAGATCTTTTTCAGATGTGCTATTGTACAACTATGCCTTCTCTACCTTATACTTAGGAAGCTAACTTTTTTTCTCTTAAAAAAATTATTTATTGACTTTTAGTTTACAACATTCAGTTCCACAATCCCTTGAATTTCAAATTTTCTCCCTCTCCCTCTCCTCCCCTTCCCCCCGCCATGGTGGCATGCAATCAAATATAGGATCTACAAATGCCTTCACATTAAACATTAGTCAGGCTGTAAAGAAGGATTATAACCAATGGAGTGAACAATGAGAAAGAGGAAACAAAACAAAACAAGAAAAAGAGAGAGCAAATAGCTTGCTTCAGTCTGCATTCAGACTCAGTAATTCTTTCTCTGGATATGGATATCTCTTTCCATCATGAGTCTTTTGGAGTTGTCCTATAGAGTTGCATTGCTGAGAGAAGCCCAGTCTATCAAAGTTAGTTGTCACAATATGTTGTGTCTGTAATTGTGTACAAAGTTCTCCTGGTTCTGCTCTTTTCACTCAACATCAATTAGGAAGCTAACTTTTTGAACCCAAGCATAAGACTTTGCATTTACCCCTATTGAATTCCAGGTTCTCAGATTCATCCCAAGTTCTAGTCTGTGAAGGTCTTTTTGGATCCTGACTTAGACATCCATGTTAGCCATCCCTCCTAGTATTGTGTTAGCCACAAACTGGATATTTATGCCATCTGTTACTTTATCCAAGTCATTAATAAAAATATTAAACAGTATCGATCTTTGGAGCTGTCCAGGAGATACCTCCTCTAATTTGGTATCAAGCCATAAATGGCTACTTTTCATGTGTAATCATTCAACCAATTTTGAATCCAACTAATTGCCCTTCCTCTGTTTCTCTCCATTGTTTCCACAAGGAAAGTGTAAGAGACTTTGACAAATGCTTTACTAAAATGTAAGTAAACTATATTCATAGCATTCCCTTGATGCCTTAGTCTAGTAACCCTCTTAAAAAAGGAAATAAGGTGACCTGTTCTTGGTGATTCTTTATGATCACTGCTTCCTTTTCTAGGCATTCGTTAGCCATCTCTTTGATAATATGGTCTAGAACTTTGGCAGGAGCCTAAGTCAAGGCCACTGACATATGAGAATGATCATGCTTTTGTGATTAAGATAGTACCTGCATTCTCTACCACATGAGGCAGCTTTCAGAAAGCTGTTGTTATTATAACTAAGTCATGGGATCCTGGACCTAGAGCCCATTCTAACCCCCTTATTTTTCAGATGAGAAAACAGAGAGAAAAAATAGAAAGAAAGGAAAGGAGGAAGAAATGAAAGAAAGAAAAAAGTAGGAAGGAAAAAAGAAAGGGAGGGAGGAAAGAAGGAAGGATGGAAAGAAAGGAAGAAGGAAGGATGAAAAGAAAGGAAGGAAGGAAGGATGGAAGAAAAAAATCAAGGCCTAGAAGATGAAGTCACTTGGGGAAGGCCACACAGCTGATAAGTTACAGAGGCCAGTTTCAAACCTGGGTCCAAACCTGGTATGTTCTTTTCAAAGTCTCATGACTCTTATTTTTTGTACCTAAACCTTTCCCCAATATTTCCTTTTTCTCATCTCCCACACCATTGAACACTTTTTTGTAACAAAGAAAAAATTTTATGCAAAAGTAATTGTGTCTTATAGCAAATGCAACATTCCGAAACTGTAATATACTCCCCACCCCCTATTGAGAGAAGGGAAATACCCTACCTACAATGTCTGTTTTCTGGGACTGAGCTTTCTCCTTGCATTTAATATGTTTGTTTTCTTTTTAGGGTTCTTTCCCCTTCGGTCAGAGGAGTCAGTCTGCTTGAGCTTCTCCTGATTCCTCTTCCTTCACACTGCATTGTACAAGTCTTCCCATATTTATTGGAATTTCTCACATCTGTTATTCCTTAAAGTGCAACAATATGGCATTACATTCATGTACCAAAATTTGTTCATCCATTCCCCAGTGGGTGCCTGTCCATTTACTGGTGGGTGCCCACACACTTTGTTTTCAGTCTTGTGCTACCATAAAACGTGATGCTGTGCATATTGGTGTATATCAATCTCTTCTCTCTGACTTTGACCTTCTTTGGGGTATATGCCCAGTAGTAGGATTGCTGGGTCAAAAAAAGGTCTGGGAAGCTTAGTGTCCAGTGGTTTGTTTTTTTTCCCCACAATCCTTTTCCAGATGACATTGGAAGTACCTTCCAATTCCGAGATTTTATGATTTTACAGGTAAGGAAACTGTAGTGTGTATTAGGGGTAGGACTTGGGATTATGGCCTTAAAGGTCCTTTCCCTAGCCATTTCATTTTATAGAAGAAGAAACTAAGAGAAGGGACTTAGACAAAGTCACACAGCCAGATGGTGGTAAAGTCAGGATTCCAGCCACAGTCATCTACCTCCCTGGCTGGGATGCTTTTCCATTGCCTTGTATGACATCTTCTCAGAGACACCACTGTTTTTGTCCATGATCTATCTGTAGCTGGTTTCTGTACCTCTAAGGGTTCCCTAACAGCAGGGCCATGTCATTTCCATTTTTCTCTCCCGACTTCCATGCCAAAGATTCAATCTTATCTCTAGAAGGGGAGATGGAGAAAAGGAGCCTCCAAATGTCTCCAGACTAAAGGGGGTTCCTTGTTCCTGACTCAGAATCTCATGTGGTAGAGAAGGCTGACCCAAATTCTGCCCCTAACCCTTGAAATTGTCATAAAAAGGATGTTAGAAATCAGAAAAAATGGGCCTTGAAATAATCAGGTCCAATCTTGAAGCAGGCAGAATATGGGCCAACTGCCCCACTATCTCTCCCTTCTTTCTCCCCATTTAAGAAGTTCTCCCTGACCCTGGTCAGTCTCCCTGAAAATTAATTCTCTAAGGCCATGAATTACAAAGAAGATCCTAATTTACATTGGTAGGGAGATCATCCTTACTTGGGAGTCCCCGGATGCCACAGAAATCATATCCCAATCCCTAGCCCTATTCCAGTTCTGATCTCTGGCCCAATCCTTTCTCTCTCTATCTCTGTCTTTCCTAATCACTAACCCCTCATAAGCAACTTGAGGGCGGGATTAATTCATTTCTGTCTTTATATCCCCAGAATTTAGCCTAGGACAGGATACACAATACACAGGTGCTTTAATAAATGCTTACTTATAGATGGAGTTCCTCCTATGTCCAGTTATCTAGGTACAAAACAGCAGCATTCCTCCCTTCCCTAGCTGAGGCCAGGACCTGCCTCTGGGCTGTGTCTCCAGCAGTGGGTATGGGCTACACTCCCTGTCTCCCTGAGATTTACAAGCTGCCACATGCCCTGGGTACTTCCAACACTGACTTGTCCTGGCATCCTTTATAAGCCATTTGATGCTCTTCTAAGCTGTGGGGTCCCTTGGGGGCAGGGAGTGGTTCTGTTAGTCTTTATCCTTTCATACCCATCCTTTCCCCTCTCCCAAAACTTTTCCCTAGCATGGACTTCTCACAGACCAAGCCTGTCAGAAATATTGACTGAATAAAGTGTCCTGGCCTGAGACTGGAGGGGTGGAGAGGATCTGATGGTGGATCTAGGCCTTTATCTGTAGCTTTCACAGGATTTAGCAATCATATTCTAGTCCATGGTCCTCATTTTACAGAGGAGGAAACAGGCCCAGAGAGAGGAAGGGACTTGGAAGTGGTGGAGTCTATTAGCATACAAGCTCCTTGAGAGCAGTTTTTACTTGCTTTCATATCCCCAACACTTAATACAGTGATTGACACATACATAGTAAGGGCATAATAAATACTTATTTATTGATCCATTGGCTGGAGAAAAGGGCAACTAGGTGGTGCAGTGGATAGAGCACTGGGGCTAGTCAGGAAGATCTGAGTTCAAATCTAACCTCAGATGCTTACTAGCTGTGACCCTGGGCAAGTCACTGAACCCTGTTTGCCTCAGTTTCCTCATCTATAAAATGAACTAGAGAAGGAAATGGCAAACCAATCTAGCATCTCTGCCAAGAAAACCCCAACTGGAGTCAGTGAGAGCTGGAGGTGACTGAAAACTATTAAACTACACATCCCAGTAAGCCTCCCACTCTGTGTGTGGGGGTGAGCAGCAGGGTGCAGCAGAAAGAGCCTTGGACACTTTCTACTGTCCAGAAACCGAGCTTGGCCGCTTCAGAACTGCAAGAGCCCATGCACAGCATTTCCCCCTCTGGACTTCACGTTCCTCTTCTGACAAATGAGAGGAGTGATATACTTTCTTCCCAGAAAAGATATAAACTATAAAAAATCATAGAATTGGGAACAGTTGTTCAATATTGTGACTCTGTGTGTGAGTCTGAGGGCCCGGATGAAGGGGTGTGTGTGTGTGTTCTTTGAGATCACAACCAGGATAGAACACTTGGGCAGAGGGTCTGATGGGATTGGAGTCAGGAAGGCCTGGTTTCAGATCCCACCCCAGACACTAGCAGTATGACCTTTCTGTGCCTCAGTTTATTCATCTGTAAAATGAGGCAGTTGGACTTGGAGGCCTCCTCCCAGGTCCCTTCTCTTCACTGATCCCCCAGTCAATACTCAGGTGCGTGGCTTGGGTGCCTCCTTTTCCTTGTCTGCTTTGCAGAGAGAAGAGGAGCAGACCTGAGTCCTGGGCTCCCTCACGAGTCCCATCCCAAGATGCTTAGCTCCTGGATTTGCATAGCCATTTTCCCTATAAACAAAGTCCTCCAAGGTCAGAGTCAGGGGTTGTTCCTTCTCACTGCCCCCCCCTTAGGGAGGGGACGATGGGACTTAGGTCAAAGGAAGGGGTCTCAATGAAGGAGAGGAAGGAGAGGCTTAATGAAGAATATGGGGGAGTCAGGGAAGGAACACAGGGTTCAGTGACGGAGACGTGGAGCCCAGTGAGGAGGATGCTGGCTCAGGAGGGGCTTATCGAGGGAGACGGGAGCTCAGGAGTGGGACAAAATTCAGTGATAGTCCAGAGGCTCAATTCAGGCTACAGAATCTTTGGCCGTTGGGCGGGAGGTCCTGAAGTGATAAGCTCGGGGAAAAATCCCTATTACATTTGGCTTCTTCTCTGCCTCCCTCTGACCTTCTCACCGATGGGAGACATTAATGTTCTCTGACCTTCTCACTGATGGGAGACATTAATGTTCTTTGACCCTAATTCAGGCCACATGATGGAGCTAGGCTGGAATAGGGATTTGCTTCCTTCTAATCCTTTAGAGAAGGGCCTCTCCTTTCCTTCTTCCCAGCTCCAGTTCTGGGCCCAGGGCTAGAGTCCAGAGGCCCCCAGTCTCACATGGCCTTGTCTCTGGCCCTGTGCCCATGTCCATCATGCCTGTTTTCCCGGGCTAATGGTCTATCTAAGTTGGATCTGGGGGCCACAGGGATTGGGCTTGGGCCATGTTTGGTGTGTGTATGAGGGCTGATGAAGGCTGTACCCATGATGTATCTAGGAGATATTTGGGGGCAATGCAGGGGGACTAGGCCCAAAATGTGTTTAGGAGTGATGAAGACCGGGATATGTTTGGGATGTATGTGGGGATTTGGGAGGGATTAGGCCCTGGATGTTTGGGGGAGTGAGAGGCCCTAGTCTGCAGTGGGTTTATAGTGTTTTGATGAAGGGCCATACTCGGGACATTTGGGGTATTCTTAGAAATTGGGGGGACAAGACAAAGATATTTGAAATGTGTTTGGGGGTAATAGGGGCTGGGCCTAAAGCCTCCCTTCCTGGAAAAATTTGGCTACAAGTCAGGCAGGCAAATGTACTGGTGACCTCCCCTGTGCTTGGTGATCGGCAGTACACAAGGCCCTCACCATGGAGACTAGCCTAAACAGGGCCTGCTGCTCCTTGTGGTTATTTATACCCCAGCCCCTGCCTTCTCCTCCTCCCCCTCTCTCTCCTCCTCCTTCTCCTTGTCTTCTCTCTTGTCCTCCCGACCCTCACCTCATCTCACCTTTGCTCTCCTCTCCTCCCCTCCCTTCATCAAGTCTCAGAGCTGAGGGGCGTGGGAAGTCTGTAGATCAGTCTCTAACCATACAGGAATTCCTTGTACATCATCCCTGACAGGAGGTGATCCAGCCTCTCCTTGGATAGCCCCAGTAATAGAGAGCTCACCCTCTGTCTCACAAGGCAGCTCATGAAGTTGCTTATTAGTTCTGGTTGGTCCAAAGTTCTTCCTTGTGTTGTGTCCACTCCATCAGGGCAAGCTCCTGGGCTTAAGGGGCCTGAGAACAGTAGGGTCATTAGCCCCAAGTACCAGCCTGCCCTCTAACCCTGTGGGCACGTTCTTGTCCTCTGCCGCGGAATGGACATCACTGATCCTTGGGTCCCAACAGCCAAGGCCACTACCCTGGGATTCCTCTACCCCTAGCCTCTGCCCTACAAAGCCTGCAACTCCCTCTGAGTATGGGGGGGTCCCATCCTAACGCAGTGAAGCTAAGCGTTTCCCTCCCTGCCAGACAGGGGCCTCCACGTACTGGGGCTGGAGGGACCTGAGGACTTTCTCAATGCAAGTCAACCTAACATTTTCTCCTTAAGTGCTGAGGATGCACGGCAAACAGTACCTGCCCTTCAGGGAGCTTTCATTCTGGAGGGTTGGGGGACAACAATGTATCTCTGTGGAAATACAGCACTTCCACTGAGAAGTAAACAGAAAGTGTATTCGCAAGAATGCAAAGTAATTGCCAGAGGCTGCAAGTAGATACTTAATAGCTCTTTCCTCAGGAAAGGTTTCTTATGGAGGAGCATCTGAGCGAGATTCTGGAGAAAGCTTGGGAGGGATTCTAAGAGGCTGAGTGAGGAAGAACTGCTTTCCAGGCATAGGACACAGCCAGTGCAAAGACGCGGAGGTGGGAGATGGGGTTGTGATATTAACAACTGTTTTCTGTAATAAAGTGAATGGTTCAAATGTCCTTGTCCTTGTCCCCATTTTACAGGTGAGGGAATTAAGCCTCTGAAGGGAGGTCATCATATCAGATCAGAGACTTAAACCCAGGTCTGACTTATAACTAATTTATAACATAACTAACCTTCATATAGCTCCTACTATGTGCCAGGCACTGTGCTGAGGACTTTACAATTATTATCTTATTTAATACTCATAACAGCCCTAGGAGGTAAAGTGCTATTATTATCTCCATACTGGATGAACTTGGAGGGTATGGGTAAAGTAAACCAGGCCCTTGATGACCCTCTTCCTTCTCCCTGGAGGCCAGTAGATGACATGGGGTCATAGAATTTAGGACCCAAAGGAGGACATTAGAGGTTATCTAGTCTAACTCTTACATTTTACAGATGAGGCAACTGAGGCGCATAGAGAGAAGTGACTTGCCCAAGGTCACACAGCTCATAAGGTGAAGATGAGTAAGCTGGGGTTCATGGATTCTTGTAGCACTCGCAGGTTGGGTTCCTCTGCCCTAACCTGGAGGAAGCTGCAGCAGCAGAGCAGCTGTGTAGGGGGACCTGCCAACCCCAAGCTCAGCCCCTCCAGGTCTGAGACTTGATCCCTGATCTTCACACTTTCCACCTGGCCCCACACTAGTGCTTTTTCAATTGTTAATTTGGAAACGGAAAAAGAGCCTGAGGGGAGGTAACTGGAGCCCCTGTGCCCTACCCCCTACCCCTGCCAGGGGAACTGGGTGTCTCTGCCAGCCCCCTTCCCCCATCATCAAGGACACTGCCCAGAGCTGGGGTGGGTGGGCCACAGACTGAAAGCAGGAAGGGACCAAAGAGATCATTCAATCTGGCTTCTTCATTTTTACAGCATGAGAAACTGAGGCCCAGAAAGGGAAAGCATGCAGGTTCATAGTCACACTGGTAGGAGCAGAGCTGGGATTCAAAGCCAAGGCTTCTGTTTCCACATCCTGTGACCTTCCCTCTGCCCCTTATTGTTTCCCTTGTCTTTACCAGGACACCCTTGATGAGAGCATCCGGTACTCTTGGAAGAGTCCACTGTGGGGTGGGCAGCTGAGGGATAGGGCGCTGTGGTCCTGAAGTAGGTCTTCCTGATGACCCGTTAGCTCTCTCTGCCAACTTTCTCCCTGCCCCCTACCCCCATTTGCCTTCTTGGAGCCAGCAGACTCCCTTTAATTGGATTAGCCCCTCTCTGGCCCTGGGAATGCAAGGGGGTGGAGGGGGATGTTGGGTACCGAGTATAAGTAGGTGACTTGTCTGTCTATTTGTCTGTCCACCAAGGAGATGGTTTCTCAAGGGCCAGATCCAGAAGGGAGAGTGGGTGACAGAGCTGGCAGAGAAGGAGGGAAAATGGGCAAGGGAGGACAGTTCCCCTGACCCCAGCCACATTTGGACTCGGTTTCATTGGATATTCCTGTCTCCTAGATCTAGATATGGGACCCATCTCCTACAGGACTGGATGCAAGGAGGGTCCTTCTCCCTTCTCCCTCTCTAGAGCATGGATTTTGGAGGCAGGGGACCTGGGTTCAAAACTCAACTCTACCACTAACAACTCAGTGTATACTTAAGTGACCCACGAGCCACTACCTTCCCTGGGCCTCAGTTCCCTCATCTGTAAAATGAGGGCATTGGATTAGCTGACCTCTAATACCCTTTCCAGATCTAAATCCTATCATTCTATGGTCTTATGCTTTCCCTCTGCCCTCCTGCCAGTCATAGACTGGGGCCAAGGCCCCCGGAAGTCACTCCATCCTGCTCCTGCCTCTTAAGGGGGCAATAGGAGAACCTTCCCTCAGGCTACTGCAGCAGCTTCTGAATCCTCAGTCACACAAGGCTGGACCTCCTGTTCCCATCTTCTACATGAAGACCTCAAGGCCCAGAAAGAGAAAGGGGATTTATCAAAGTCAGGCTGATTCAGTGGCAGACCTAGTCCCCTTGCCTCATAACTCAGGGCTCCTGGAGGCCAAGCAGGGCCTGGGATGTCCCCTTCTGTCTCTCCTCCTACCTCCAGTCCCCTGCCTTCCTTTCACAAAGTTTTCCCTAACTTGCCTCAATTTCCTCCCAGTGTTTTTGCCAGAGAATTGCTAGGCAGTGACCCAGGTGGTTCTCTCCTAGGAGGGTTGACCTCCTCCCTCAAATCTCTGCCCCTGCTCCAGAGAGGAGTCCTCATGAGATAAGCCAAGCAAGGTCTTCAGACCCTCCTTAGACCCCAGCCTAGAGCCCAGGTAGCTAGGGGCTCAGGAGCTGGCACTGTTCTAAGGTCCCTCCCCACCCTGGTGCCTCCAAGAACTAAGGCCAGATGTGTCCTTGCCAGGCCACTGTCCAGTCTGAAGACAACTTGAAGAAGCTTGATTCCATGTACTCTGGGGGTCCAGCTGGACCTTTTGGCACAGGTCTCTAAAAGCAAGAAGCCAGGGAAAACTGTACATATACCATATGCTCATGGACTGTTAGAGCAAGAAGGACTCTTAGAATAGAGAATGTCAGAACTGGGAGGGCCCTTAGAACACAAGATGTGAGAGCTGGGAGGGCCCTTAGAACCCAGAATGTCAATGCTGGGAGGGTCCTTAGAACACGGAATGTCAGAACTGGGAGGGAACTTAGAACACAGGATGTCAAGGTTGGGTAGGATCTTAGAATACAGGATGTTAGAACTGGGAGGGCCCTTAGAACAGTGTCAGAGCTGGAAAATTCCTTATAGCGTAGAATTTCAGAGCTGGAAAGGACCTTAGAACAGAGAATGTCAGATTTGGAAAGGGTCTTAGAAAGGAGAATATCAGATCTGGAAAGGACCTTTGAATATATAGACTGTCCGATCTGGAAGGGACCGTGGGATGGAGAATGTCAGAGTTGGAAGGGGTCTTAGAATAGAGAATATCAGATCTGGAAGGGACCTTAGAATATAGACTATCAGAGATGGAACGGACCTTAGAATAGAGAGTGTCAGAGCTGGAAAGCTCCTTAGAACATAGTGTCAGAGTTGGAAGGAACACTAGAACACAGACTATCAGAATTGAAAGGACCTTAGTAAAGATTCAGAGCTAGAATAGACCATTTAGTCCAATTCCCTCATTTTATAATAGGGAAACTGAACCCCAGAGAGGAAAAGTGACTTGCCTAAAGTCACATGGCTAGTTAGTGACTGACACAGGACCAGAAACTAGGTTTTCTTCCCAGCCTTGGGCTCTTTCCCCTGCATGGAGCTGCCTCCTATTTCCTTGCCCAGCCCCCAGAGGCTCCCAGCATCCCCTGTTCAACCTCTGCTTTGCCCCCAAACACTGCTGTTGCAAAGACTCTCTCCTGCATGAATTATTAATTGGGCCCCAAGCCTTCCCTGATCAACACTTAGTCCATTAACCCCTTCCAGGGCAGCTGGGCCAGCCCCAGCCCTAAACCCCCCAGGTGGCCAAGGCCTGGGGTCTGGGTCAGATGTAATGGGAGCTAGGATCTCCTCTCTAAGCTTCTCTTTCCAAAGCAATTGGTCTCAGAGAATGAGCCTTGGATCAGGAATCTGAAGATTTGGGTTCTGGAATTGGCTATGCCACTGACTCAATTTTCCTTTCCTGCACAATGGGGATAATTCTCCAAATTGGTGATCCTTTCCCAACATAGATGGAATGGGTCAGGCACAGAGAGATTGAGGAGCTAAGTGGCGAAGTGTAGAGAGCACTGGGCTTAGAGTAAGGAAGACCTGAGTTTAAATACAGCCTCAGACACTAGCTGTGTGACCTTGGGCAAGTCAGTTAATTTAGCCTGCCTCAGTTTCTTCAATTGTAAAATGAAGATAATAGCACCCATATCACAGGTTATTGTGAGGATCAAACGAGATAATACTATAAGGTCTGGTACATGATAGTTGCTACATAAATGATGCTATTATTACCAATAGTGGTAATAGTAGTAGTAGTAGTAGCATCCTTCCCAGTCACACAGCATGCCATCCACAGAACAAGTGTGTAGACACTCCATTGCCAGGCTTCCGTGGGGCCAGAGGCACAGATCCCCATCTCTAAGCCCATCATCCCCACCCCCAACAGGGAATACTCCCCAACTGTCTTCCAAAAGGTTTTGCATGTCACATTCATGCAAATCTACATATTGATGCCAAATAACAATAGCTTCCATTTCCACTAAGCTTTAAGGTTTTAAAAAATTGCCTTTCTCCCAACAGTGCTGAGTAGTAGGTATTTTAGGTATTATTGTCAATGTTTTACATGGAAGAAAACAGGCTCCCAAAGGGGAAGAGCCTTGTACAAGGTCATACAGTAAGTTTCTGAGCCCAGGTCTCCTGATTGCAAGGATGATGCCCTTTCTGTCCCTTCCCTTGCCCTCTGCAAAATGATCTAACTTCCCAGGAGCCTTGCTCCCTGCTTCCTATTCCTGGTCTGTCCCTGTCCTCTGTTGTTCCTCAGCATGTGTGCATGTGAGCACGTGTACACACCCACACCCACACACACACACACACACACACACACACACACACACACACACAATCTCCCTGTCCAGCATCGGCTCCTCCTCGGCCTCAGCACCCCTGATCACTTTCCTGCCTGTCAGCATTAGCTGCTATCCTCTCTGATCTCTGTGGGAGACAGAACAGGGCTGAAATATCCCACATTTGGGGTGGTTTCACAATCTGTCCCCCTCCAAGTTTCCCCTCTCCAGTGTCAGACTCTGTGGGCTCAAGTTCCGCTGACAGGCAGGATTTGAGCTCCTTGGAGGTGACCTCAACCTCTGTTGGTCCTGAAGGTGGAATCTGGGAGACGTGGGGTAGGAGAGAGGGAGATCTCTCACCCAGAACCTAAGGGTGACAGAAAACAGACCACCCTCTCAGATACAGGGAGGCAAGAGAGGCAAGTAGCAGGGCAGATTCTGAGAATCCATGAGTGAGGGAGGGCAAGTAGAATGGGGAAATGAGTAAAGTCTCAGACCAGGAGGCAGGAGACTCAATTCTCTTACCTATGTGACCTTGGATAAGTTGCCTCTCCTTTCTGGGTCTCAGTTTCCTGCTCTCTACAATGACAGGGTTAGATTGGGTTACCTTTAAGGTCCCTTCCAACTTGGACTCTTCTATGCACTGTATGAGCTCTGGGGAGTTTCTGCTTTTTCTCTGGGCCAGTTTGGAGTTCTTCTGTCAAAACCACTGTGGGAATCAAAGTAGGGGGAACTGAATTTCCCAGCAGTCTCCAGGCAGTGCCAAAGTCAGAGTGGGGCCCACATCCACCAAGACTGGGAGAAAAAAAAGGCAGGGCCAGCAAAAGGTGAGAGGCTGGAGTAACGAGAGTGCCGAGAGCATGCTCATTTTATCGGTGAGTGGATGGAGGCCAGGGGCACCATCAGCACTGACATTAGCTAAAGTTATTTGGAGAGGAAGGGTGGTGCAGTAGAAAGGGAATCAGGAGGTCTGAGTTTGAGTTCTAGCTCTTGCATGCTGTGGGACCTTGGAGAAGTCACTTCCCCTCTCTGAGACTCAGTTTCCTTAGATGTGAAATAGGAATAATGATCCCTTCACTTCTGTCACAAGATGACTGTGAGGATCACATGATTTGGAGTTAGTGTGATAATGATCATCGTGATTTTAGAGATGGTAAAGGGCCATCCATACTCCCAACCTGGAGGAGGTGATTAGCCCAGAGCTGATAGTTGCCAGGGAGCCCTCACAGCCAAGTGTGTGGTACAGAAAGGAAGTGGGTACAGGAAGCATGGAGTAAACCCGGGAAGACTTCCCATAGGAGGCAGCATTTGAACTAGGACCTGGAATAAGGAGGAATTAGATATGCAGAGAACAGAAGGCCCAGCTGGCCCAGCCACCTATCTGACTTCCCCATGCCAGCCTTTCAAATACTTGAAGACAGTGAAAATGCCCCCTTTCTCTTCTCCAGTGCAGTCCCCTGACCTGGGAGTCTAGATGTAACAGTGTGACCTTCAGTTTCTCCAAGGCAGTCTAAACAGAAGTTCCTGAGTCCTTCAGGCAATCCTGTGGGATAAAAGTTTACTGAGATCCCCCTATACAAGAGAGCAGAAAGTGCAGAGACCAGAGTCTCAGGTATCGCATAGGCAGTCTTGAGGCTTAGAATATAGACTGAATTTTGCTTATCTGTACTCCTGATGCTATCTAGAGCTCCTAACTCTGGTTCTACTTGTAGCATTAATTCTCTTTATGATGTTAGTGGTAAGATTCTAGGTTTGGGTTCTAGATCTTTGCTAGGTTTGGTCTAAGTCTTTCCTGGGGTTGGATTCTGGGTCTTTGCTGAGTTTGCATTTTAGGTCTTAGCTGGATTTGTTTCTGTGTCTGTGCTGGGCTTGGGTTCTAGGTCTTCGTTGGACTTCTAACAAAATCTTTGCATGAATAGTTTATACATCTAGTAAGTTTATGCATGAATTTAAGTTCTTTGTTGGTGTTTTAATTTTAATTCTAGGTCTTTGAAGGTTTTAGGAATTTTGCTGACCTTGGATTCTGGGATTATGCCAGCATTTTAGGATTTAGGTCTTTAGTTGAGTTTAAGTTCTAAGTCTTTCCTTGCTTTTGGGGATCGAGTTTTGGTTTGTTGTTGGGTCTTGATTGCAGACTTTTGTTGGGTTTTGGTTCCAGATTGTCACTAGGACTTGACTGAAAGTTTTTGCTGGGCTTGGGTTCTAGATGTTTGCTGAGGTTTGGTTCTAGTTGTTTGTGGGAGATCTCTCTGGGATCCCACAGTGTTGGTGTTTCCTCACCCTCCTCAGTTAGTGTCTAGGTTTCTAACTCTGAATAGGCCCTCCTTGGCTCCCAGGGAGACCCAGACCCCAATTCACTCAATGCTCCCAGACTCACTCTGACAACAGCAGCCTGCATCTGATCACATGTGTGCCCTAGAGCATGCTTTTTGCATCCAGGCTGTAGCAGACCACACTATATTCTTGGGGCCCATGATGACAACAGGAAGGTGCTTTTTCCTCTGAGCCCCAAGAAGGCTTCACCTGTGGCTTTGGCCCACCCCATGCTGGTCTCTTTCTTTGTCCTGTCTAGGAGGCTTTTCTGCCTCTGGACCCCAGGACGCCAATCCCAGAGGTGAAAGGGGCTTCTGTGGACACCAGCTGAACAGGAAGTCCTTCAGCAGCATCCCCAGGGTGGTCATCAGGCTTTCACTTGAAGACCTGAAGTGATAGAAAACTCACTGCTTCCCAAGGCAGTCCATTTCACTTGTGCACAGCTCTTCTTATTAGGCAGGTTCTGGGCCTTGAGGCAAGAAGACTCATCTTCCTGAGTTCAGATCTGGCCTCAGACACTCACTGGCTGTGTGACCCTGGGCAAGTCACTTAACCCTGTTTGCCTCAGTTTCCTTATCTGGAAAATGAGCTAGAGAAGGAATTGGCAAACCACACATGTACCTTTGCCAGGAAAGCCCCAAATGACAAGGAGTTGGACATGACTGAAATGACTAAACAACAACGAATATTAGGAAATTTCCCTTTTAGTTGACCCTAAATCTGCCTCCTTATGCTTTTGACTCAAGCTGTCCCCCTTCCACCAGCCTTTCAAATGCTCAGAGACAGTGAAAATGCCCCTCTTCTCTCTTCTCCAGACTAAATGTCTAGTTCATTCCCACAGTTCTCATGTAGTATGGTATGGCATACCGTATAGCATTCTGGCTGTCCTTCTCTCCATCAACTTGTCAATGTCATTCTTAAAATGTGGCAAAACCCTTAACCTCCCTGGGCCTCAGTTTCCTCATCTTTAAAATGGGGTGGGGAGGATAAGGGTGGCTAGATGGCACAGTGAATAGAGCACTGGCCCTGGAGTCAGGAGGACCTGAGTTCAAATCCAGCCTCAGACACTTAACACCTACTAGCCGTATGACCTTGGGCAAATCACTTAACCCCAATTGCCTTGCCTTCCCCCCTCCAAAAAGCAAAATAAAATAAAATGGGGGGGGGTAATTGATGGCTTCTGAGATCCCTTTTAACTCTAAACCTTTGTTCTTATGGTCCTACAAACTGTGTGTGGTTGTTCTGCCTGGACCAATGACGTCACGAGGGTGACCTTCTGACTTTTGAGTAAATTGGATTTAAGCGAGACTGTACTGTGAAAAGTGGTCAACCTCACTCTCTGACACAGCTCTACAATTTTTTTTTGAGGGGGGAAGGCAAGACAATTGGGGTTAAGTGACTTGCCCAAGGTCACACAGCTAGTGTGTCAAGTGTCTGTGGCTGGGTTTGAATTCAGGTCCTCCTGACTCCAAGGTCAGTGCTCTATTCACTGCTCCACCTAGCTGCCCCTCTACAAGCCATTCTTTGGGCTCTTGCTTCTCTGAGGCCCACCCAGGCTCCTTCCTCCATTGCCTCTAGGCCATGCCTAGCCCAATGTGCTTCTTGGTCCCTGCCTGGGTGTGTCATAAAGAGCTTACTGACAGTCCCTGACCCAGTGAGTGGCCACCACTCTTTCCTTGTCCACACCCTTTGGGCCAGACTAAAACCACTGACCACTTGTCTAGAAAACTCCTTATTGTACCAGGTACCTCCTAGAAAGTACTAAAGTCATAGGATTTTTATAATCATAGTCTCAGAGCTGGGAGGGACTTCAGAGGGTATCTAGTCTATCCTTCCACCCAGTGTGGAAATTTCCTCTATAGCCTCCCTTTCTCCTCTGATTGAATACCTCTCCCAATGGGGAGCTCACTACCTCCAGAGGAAGCCCATTCCAATGTAAGATAGCTCTAATTATTAGAAATTTTTTTGTTATACGGAGCTTAAATCTGATGTTCCATAATCTCCTCCACCTCCCGTTGGTCTTGGTTCATAGGATCACTGGTTCTTAGAATGTTAGAACCAGAATAGACACTCTCCTCTCCTCTGGCTCCTTTCAAAGCCCGGCTTCGGGGTGCCATCCAACCACTAGGCTTCTCCTGCCCCTGCCTCCCCCTCTTCCTCTTGAAATGACTTGGCCTCCACTTACTCTCTTTGTCTTGTATCCCCTTCAATAGAAGGTGAGCTTGTTGGGGGCAGGGACTGTTAGGTTTCTGTCTTTGGATCCCCAGCTCCGATCATGATGCCTGCAATGTCCTAGGTGCTGAAAACATATTTGTGGGATTGAATTAAATCCCAACTCCTCATCTTGCAGAGGAGAAAAAATGAGGACAAGGGAGGGGAAGGGATTTGCCCAAAGCTCTACCGTCCGAGGCAAAGCTGAACATCTGATGTCCTTTGCCTGTGACAACTCATCAGATAGTAGAAGACAGTAACTATGTTCCCCTTGAATCATTCTTCAGGTGGAACCGTCTTCCTCTGGTTGTTAATGCCCTATGGGTAGGGGGAGAGGGAAGGAGACAGGGATGGATACTTTCTCTCACTGAGTCTCCCAGCTTGGGTGAAGGCATGAAGAAACAGCAACATGCTTCCTATGGGAGAAAGGCGTCTGGGAGGGCCTTGCAGTCAGGGAATGTGTTTATGGGAGGAGGGGGAGATTAAGGGCAGGATTGAGGAGGCCTCAAATGCCAGGTTACAGAGATTGAACTTTGACTTATGGGTAATAGGGAGCCATGGAAGATGTCTGAGCAGGGAGTGTCCAGAGCTAGGCCTTAGGGGATCTTTTAGGAGGTGGATAAAGGAGTCTAAGGGGTAGACCATGAGGGCCTGAACAGGAAGAAGGATATGTTGGGACTGGAGGTTGGGGCAGGGCAGGGATAACAGAGGACTCAGAGGCTGGATCCTGTAGGTAGATCCAGCCAGGCTCTCTTATCCTGAGAGTGGGGAAGGGACAGGGTAGGAGGTGGGGTGTGTGTGTGTGTTGTGGGGTGGTGTTACTTCCCTCTCTCAGGAAGGAGCCCCCCAGGGGCCAGGCTCTGCAGTGCCCGTCAGTGACGCTGATAGATGCCCTGCCAGGGGGGAAGGGAGAGGGCTGGTCACGTGCTGCAGCCCCGTTTGCCATATTTAGAATCGCTGGATCAGGGGAAACGTCTCCTCCCGGCCCCAGCAGCCAGGATTCTTGGAGAGAGAGACGCACACAGATACATACGGTCAGAGCGGAGCAGAAGATAGAGAGACAGAGACAGGAAGAGATGCCCCAAGGGAGAGACAGTGCTTCCTGGGGCCTGGGTCACCCCCAGCCCAGCTGTATGTCAGAGCTGAGCCCCGCCCTCTGCAGTAGGACCCCCAGTCAATGGCGTGGCAGGCAGCTTGTACAGACACAGAAACCAAAGTGGGCAGCCAGAGCCAGTGGACCAGTCTAGATAGAGGAGGGATCCAAGAGCCCACTGAGACAGGAGTTCATGGATTCATGCCCGGCTCAGCCACTGAGTCCGTCACTCAAGCCTCTCTAGGTCAGTTTACCCATCTGTAAAATGGGAATGATGGCAATGCTTATTCACCCTAACTCCCAGGACTGTGGAAAAGAAAGTGCTTTGTGAACCTAAAAGTACCGTAGAAACAAGAATTGTTATTTTAACTGTTGTCATCTGACCCAATAAATAGAGCCAAATAAATTAAACCAGCCTGTGGTATGAAAGACCATGGAACCACAACTCTGGGTCTGGAAGAGATCGCAGGCTCTCTGGTCCATCTCTTTCATTTTACAGGAGAGGAAACCGAGACCCAGGAAGATTAAATGACTTGCCCAAGGTCGGTCAGTCAGTCAATAAACATTTGTTAAGTGCCAGGCACCGGACTAAGCACTGGAGATTAAAAAAAAAAAAGACCCTGCCCTCAAGGAGCTTACAATCTAATGGGGGGCACCATGCAGACAGCTACTTACAAACAAGATAGAGACAGGATAAATAGAGGGGAGGCACTAGCACTGTGGGAGGTGGGGGTGGGAAAGGCTAATAGAAGGTGGGATTTGAGCCGGGATTTCCAGGAAGCCAGGGCAGCCACTACCCAGAGATGAGGAGGGAGAGCATTCCAGGCATGGGGCACAGCCAGAGAAAATGCCCGGAGGCAGGAGATGGAGGGGTTTGTTTGAGGAGCAGCCAGGAGAGCAGTGTTGCTCTCACAGAATAAGGGGAGGGGGAGTGAGATATTAGGAGACTGGACAGGTGGGAGACAGGGATAGGTCAGGAAGAACCTTGAATACCAAATGGGGGATTTTGTATTTGATCCTGGAAGTGATTGGGGAGACACTGGAATTTGTTGACTTAGAGGGTGCTGTGTTCAGAACTGTGCTTCAGGAATATCCCTTTGGAAGCTGAGTGGGGGATGGTCCAGAGTGGGGAGAGCCTTGTGGCAGCAGGCCCACCAGCAGCTGGTGCAGTGGTCCAGGTGGGAGGAGATGAGGGCCTGGACCAGGGCAGTGCAGCATCAGAGGAGAAAGGGGCATGTATGAAAGATGTTACAAAGGTAAAATTCAGCAGAAATTGGCAACCGCTTAGAAGGGGACACTGAGAAATGTGGTCCCACAAAGGAGTGAGCCTCTGAGGCAACATCTGAACCCAGGTCCCCTGATGTCTGTAGAATGGAAGGCATGGATGGGTTATCCTAGTCCGTCAGGGTTGAGTTGTTTCCCAACCACCCCACCCACCTAGGCCTCCTATGTGAGTTAGACCGCTTGATCTCTGAGGTCATGAAATTCTCGGATTCTGTTTCAGATTCCCCCTCCTTGACTGAGCAGCTGGGAGGGGAGAGGGAAGGCCTTCTGGATGGATGATGCCTCCCTATGGGTACTTGGTCTCAGTCTTTTCGCCTTCTTTTGTTGGACAGAGGAGATATCTTGGTCCTAACTCCAGGACCCCAAGCATATCCAGATGGGACAGGCCCAGCTCCTCCAGATGACCATCCCCTACTCACTCCCATACCCCTGACCTGTTATTCCAGCCAATTCCTGCTGCTGGCCAGCTCCAAAGGCACAGGGGTATAGTCACCCCAGGCAACCACCAAATAGCTGTAGGGAGCAAGCATTCTACATGTGTGGTACCCATTGTGGGGTGGCAGGAGGACTCAGAGGCCTGGCTGGTTGAGAAACTGTGGCTGAAGGGACATTAGAGACTATTCATTTTATGGATAAGAACCTGAGGCCTAGAGAGGGGGTTAATGACTGCCTAAGGTCAAATAAATACTAAAGGAGCAGGGCCAGAATTAGAACACTTGAAAATTATATTAGAAAATAGAACCTGGAAGTTGGAAGGGACCTTGGACCAACATAAAGACCCTTATTTTACAGATGGGGAAACTGAGCCCCATAAAAATGAAGTCATTTTCATTGGGGAAAAATAAAATATATATATTTTTTTAATGGAGGCATTGGGGTGGCGAGGTGGCACAGTGAATAGAGCACCAACCCTGGAGTCAGGAGGACCTGAGTTCAATTCTAGTCTCAGACATTTAACACTTACTAGTCACGTGACCTTGGGCAAGTCATTTAACCCTAGCCCTGCCTTCCCCCCTCTGAAAAGCAAAAAAATAAAAAAAAATTTTTAAATGGAGGCATTTAACCAAGATCACATGATCAGACTCAGCAGCCTATGAAAGAAGTAGAGGCTGGAGCAGGTAGTCATGACTTGTGTCTCTATACAACAAATTATGAGTAAGGAAACTACTATGTGCTATAGTGGATAGAGAAATGAACTTAGAATCAGGAGAGACCTGGGTTTAAGTCCCACCTCTGACCCTTACTGTCTTTGTGCCTGCTTCTATTTCCTCATTTGTAAAATGAAGACAATTCCTACATATACCTCACATGCAAGGGTGTGCTAATAAATGTTTAACAACCAGCTGCAAGACATACTTTTAAGTTTAACCTGCATTATTATTAACATTTTCCCTATTACCCTCTTAAGTCTATACAATCAACAATAAAAAAAATCAATTTGTAACATTTGCTGACCTCCAAGGTACAAATATTCACACTGGAAATTTAACAACCAGCTCTTCAAGAAATGGGGCTCAAGTGAGATAATGTATGTAGAGCATTTTGCAAACTGCTATGCAAAGTATCCCAAAAGTCTCAGTGAAGGTGAGTGTAGTCCAATATTTTTGGGACCCTCCAATCTAACCCAAATACCAGGTCCTGTCCTCATCATCACTACCTTTACTTATTCATTTTACAATTTCCATAGAGGTTACTGATGGATATATTCTTAGGATCATAGCGTCACAGGCTTAAAACTGGTGGTTGTTGAGTCATTTCAGTCATGTCCAACTCTTCGTGACCCATTTGGGGTTTTCTTGGCAAAGATACTGGAGTGGTTCACCATTTCCTTTTCCAGTTCATTTTATGATGAGGAAACCTAGGCAAACAAGGTTAAGTGACTTGCCCAGGGTCACACAGCTAGTAAGTGTCTGAGGCCAGATTTGAACTCAGGAAGATGGGTCTTAGTGGCTCCAAGCCCAGTACTCTATCCACTTCATCAATGAAACCAACTTCCTTATTTTGCAGATGAAGAAAGTAAGGCCTGATTAGGGGAGGTGTCTTGCCCGAATTCACATAGGTAGTAAGAGGCAGAGTCCAGATTTCATCGTACACCTCCACTCCAAATGCAGCCCTCTTCTTAGACTGGTGTCTTGCATTACCATAACCTTAGGAGCACAGCGCTGTAATTGCAAGGGCCCTCAGAGGCCTTTTCTAACCTCTTCCTTTGCCAGATGAGGACAATGGAATCCTAAGTGGTCAAGGAATTTGCCCAAGCTCACAGAGGACGTTATCAGAATTTGGATTCAGGTCCTCCAACTACAGATCCTAGGCTTTCTTCTAGAAAAAGAAATGGAATTTCTCCCCTTGCCCTTCTTCCCACTCTGGGGTGAGGCTAAGATGGCATACACTTACATGTCCGAAGGAGATTGCAGTTCAGGTTGTGGAAGAATGGGGATCTAGCTGGAGTCTGGGGGGTTTCCGGGATGTGTGGAAATCCCTTACCTACAATCTAAAAGTGACCAGACCCAGATATAAGGTGGTGGAAGGATCAGGAGAGAGGGTCACTTCTGGACTGGGAATCTGAGGTCTCTGCTATGGGTGAAAGGAGGTGGTATGAGGCAATGGGAAGAATCTGGGAATAAGAGGCAAGAGACCTGGGTCTTGGTCCCAGTTCTTTCATTGATTTACTGTGTGCTAAATAAACCCCTAGCCCTCTCTGGGCCTCAGTTTCCTTCTTTGTTAGATGGATCCCATCTAAGGTCCCTGCCAACTCTCTTTATTCCAGTACTTCCAGGAGTGCATCTGGAGGCAGCTTCGCATTTTGGGTTGGCTTTCTGGATCCCAGGGGAAGGGGGCTCCTCACAGATCAACGATCCTGTATTCCTACATGTGCCCAGTCTCTTCCCTTCCTGTCCTGGGGCTGAGCTGAGTGGAGCTGAGCTGAGCAGAGCCGCAGGACAGCTGGTTAATTATTGAAGGACCAGCTTAGCTGAGCCGGCTCCTGCTCCTGCTCCAGTTTTCTCTGTGTCAGCACTGGTGAGGGCAGGCTGGGAAGAGCTCTAGGTGGGGGGGAGGGGACCCAGCCATATGCATTCACTCATTCATTCATAGCAAGCCTACTTGTAAGATGACTGATGACCACCAGGATCCTTTCCAGACCTGTGGGCACAGGGGGAAATACGACCTGGGCAAAGACCTTGTATCCTACCTCCTCACCCCTCTGACTTATTAGCTGTGTGACCTTAAGCAAGTCACTTTTCACTGGACCTATGTTTCCACCTAGAAATGCCAGTCATTACTATTATTTCAGCTCTGACATTCTCTGTTCTAAGGGACCTCCAGATGACATTCTCTGTTCTAAGGTCCTTCCAACTCTGACATTCTGTGTTCTAAGGTCCTTTCAGCTCTGACATTCTGTGTTCTAAGGGACCTCCAACTCTGACATTCTCTGTTCCAAGGTCCCTCCAGGTCTGACATTCTCTGTTCTAAGGTCCTTCCCAGCTCTGATAGTCTGTGATCTAAGTTCTGACATCCAATATTCTAAGGTTCCTTCTGGATCCCAAATTCTGCATTCAAAAGCCCCTCTCATCTTTGACATTCTATGTTCTAAGGTCCTTTCTAGCTCTGAATTCTGTTCCAAAGGTGCTCTTAGTTCTGACATCCTTTGTTCTGTGACAGATACCTATGTGATGTAAAGAGAAGCTTCCTGGCAGTGAGAGTTATCTCAAAGTGGGATAAGTTGCCTCTGGAGGAGTGGGCTTCTCCTCTCTTTGGATGCCCATTTTGAGGGGATATCATCGAGGAAATTCTGATTCAGGTACAGGTAGAACAGGGCAGCCTGGGGATCTCTGCCAGCTCTGAGTTAATGATTCTGCATCACTTTCAGGTCTGAATCCTATGAATAGACAAAGTTCTCGGACATCAGAGGAGGGATGATCAGGATAGACTTTCTGGAAGAGGTGGCGTTTGAACCCAGTCTTGGAAGGATTTACTCAGATGGCAGTGGGGAAGGAAATATCTAACGTATAGGGTACGTTCAGGACCCAAATACTTTCCCAAAATAACAGCCACCTTTGGTGATCCTCAGGGCTAAACTCACCCTTCACACATCCTGGGATGTCCTTTTTGTAATGTTGCTCCCTTCTGAGGGGAGACGACACTGTACAATGGGCAGCAGACTGATTCTACTTCAGAGGACTTGGGTTCAGATCCCACTTGTGATATTACCTGTGTGCCCTTAGGTAAGTCACTGCCCTTCCCTGGGTCTCAGTGTCTTCATCTGCGAAATGGAGGGGTTGGTCTCGATGGCCTCTGGGGTCCCTTCCATCACTAGGTCTATGAGCCTACGAACCTCAGATTACATTGAAAGTTAATCTTCTCTTGGAGGAGAACAGCTATGGGTATCAGAGAGGTGGGATCTGACCTCAACCTGCCCTTCTTTATTCAGCAAGCATTTATTAAGAGCCTACTGTGTGCTAGGACTTCTGAGCTCCTTGAGGGCAGGGCTTGGTTTTTGCCTGTCTCTGTATCCCCAGGGTCTCACACAGGGCCTGACACATCATAGGTGCCTAACAAAGGCTGTTGACTTGACTATACTAGGCACTGGGGATACAAAAACAGAAATGAAATGGTTCCTGCCCCCCCACCCCCCAGGGGCTTCTATTCTATTGGGGAGTGGGAGGGGCACATCATGTACACAGATGAGTAAAGGCTACAAATACAAATACAAAAGCAGGCAGTCTCTGTTTGCCAGGCCTGGCACTCTATCCACTGGGCCACCTAGCAGTCCCAACAATGTGCATGGCATTAGGGCTACAAATACAAAAGCAGACAGACAGCCCCATGATGTATGAAAAGTTCGAGAGACAATTTCTGAGTAATTAATCCTATTATTAATTATGATTCTTCTCATTAATTGTTAACCCGTTAGAGGTGTGTTTGGTTCAGGGGAGACAGCCAAATGACCATCCTTTTATTAATTATTCACTAGCCATAATTAATAAAATGATTAATTACTTAGAAATTATGTCTCTTAAACTTTTTATACATCACAGTCTCTACTTTCTGGGAGGTCCCATTCACCATAGACAACACATAGTGGAGAGTTCATTGTCATGGCAGATGGAAAGGCCAGCTGGCACTAAAGACCTTGTATAGGCAGTGACATTTGAAGTGAAGCTCGAAGGGATCTGGGAGCTCTAAGGGGTAGAAGCCAGGGGGTAGAACATTCCAAGGTGTGGAGGACAGAGGAGATGGGATGTCACGTCCAAAGAAAAAAGTAAGTTGTCTGGTTGAGCGGGAACAAAAAACTGCATGAGGAGGCATAATGTGAAATCAGTCTAGGAAGGAAGGATCCAGATAGTGAAGGACTTTAAATGGCAAAGAAAGGAATCTGTATTTGATCCTAGAGGTAATAGGGAGCCTCAGCAGTCTCTTGAGCAGAAGAGTGTCATGGTCAGATAAGTGCTTTAGAAATATCAATTTGGCAGCTGTGTGGAGGATGGCTCAGAGAAGGGGAAAGACTGAATGCAGGGAGACATATTAGGGGACTAACTGCCAGAGCCTAGTTAAGAGGTGATTAGGGTTCAGTCTAGGTGGTTGCCATGTGAATGAACAAGAGAAAACAAATGTGAGAGGTGTTGGGGTTTTTTCTCAGAATTTATTTATTTATTTTTAGTTCTCAACATTCATTTCCACAAGATTTTTTGAGTTCCAATTTTTCTCCCCATATCTCCCCTACCTCCCACCCCAAGATGGCAAGAATATTGATTACTCCTTACCCCAGTCTGCCCTTTCATATATCCCCCATCCCAACTCTAACCCCCCTTCCCCTTTACTTTCTTGTAGGGCAAGATGGATTTCTATACCCCAGTGCCTGTATATCTTACTTTGTTTCACGTAAAAACAATTTTTTAGCATTTGCTATTAAAACTTTGAATTCCAGATTCTTTCCCTTCTTCCCTCCTCACCCACCCCCACTGGGAAGACAAGCAATTCAATATAGCTAGTACATGTGTAGTTACACAAAACATTTCCATAGTAGTTATATTGTGAAAGACTAACTCTATTTCTCTCCATCCTATCTCCCCCCCCCATTTATTGTATATTCTCCTTTGACCTGGTCCCTTTTCAAAAGTGTTTGCTTCTACTACCCTCTCCCCCAAATCTGCCCTCCCTTCTATCATTCCCCCCATCCCCTCCCCCTACTTTCCTATAGGGTAAGATACCCAGAGATGGGTTTGTTTGTTGTTTTTTTTTTACAGTGAATAAAAATCTATTTTTTCTCTCTCCAAACTCCCCCATCCCTATTCCCATTGGGGGGAAAAAGAAAAAAACAACTGGTAACAAATTTGACTATGCAAAAATGCAGTCAAACAAAACAAATCCCTGAATAAGTCAAGTCACCAGATGCCCCCTTCGTTCTGCACTTTGAGGGCATCACCTCCCACCTGTCAGGAATAGGTAGCACATGCCGTTGCTGATCCTCTGGAATCATGACTGGTCACTGAAGCACTAGAGATGGGACCAGCAAGACTGGGCATCTGACTGGGCAGAGGGCAAAGACTTGAGAGTGAGGCCCAAGTGGCAAACCCGATGGATCCCAGACAGAAGTGGGGGCATTAGGAGGAGGGGCATTTCCACCGGGGAGTTGGTGAATGGAGACTGGAGCTTAGGAGAGAGACTGAGCCCTCTGCTTAGAGAATCCATGGAAGAAAATGTGGAGAGGGAATGGAAGATAGCCCAGGGCTGAGCCACTCACGGGGCTTGGGATGGAGCTGCAGAGGAAACTGGGTAATGTCAGATATGTGGGAGGAGAAGCAGGAGGGAGCAGGGTCAGAGAGTGTGCAGGAGAGGGTAGTCAGTTAAGTGGGCACAAGGGACGAAGTGACTGGGAAGTGAGAAAATGGGAGCAGAGAGTACAGATGTCTTTTTTTTGGAGATTGATTTTTTTTTTGCAGATTTGGAGACTGATACGAGAACAGGAAGTTCAGTAAAGGATGATGGCATGAGGGAATGGTCTGGCCAAATGAAGGATTTTTTTCCGGGAAGGGGAAGATCTGGGCATGTTGGTAGGTTGCAGGGAAGGACCTGATGGCTAAGGAGGGATTAAAGATAAAGGGGGTGGGGAGTTCTTTGACACTCTGGGTCTCCCTACCCAGATTTCCCTAGCAAGGGCTCACTTTTGTCCTTGTCCTTTCATCTTTTTTTTTTTTTTGGAGAGGGGAAGGTAGGGCAATTGGGGTTAAGTGACTTGCCCAAGGTAACATGGCTAGTTTTTTTGTGTTAAGTGTCTGAGGTCGGATTTGAACTCAGGTCCTCCTGACTCCAGAGCCAGTGCTCTATTCACTGCACCACCTAGCCGCCCCATTGTCCTTTCATCTTTAGAGTTTGGAGACCGTTCACATCATTCTGGAATATTACTGTATGCATTCACTGATAAGCCATGATTCCATTTGTGGTTTTTTTGTAAGTGTCTATACAGATAGAATATGCCTACTCTTTTATTTTATTAGCCTGTTCCAAAATGGTAGCACCTTTTTGTTGGTTGACCATGCTAAAAAAAATTGAGGTAGGGGCTCATTCTTTTTTGTTGTTGTTTACTGTCCTATTTTGACGTAAGTTTCTTGAGGACAGGAACTGTCTTACTTTGTTATTGTCTCCCCAGTGTTTAGAACAGGGCCTGGCACATGGTAGTAGTTGTTGAGTCATTTTTCAGTCTAACTCTTTGTGACCCCATTTGGGGTTTTCTTGGAGAGATATGAGAGTGGTTTGCCGTTTCCTTCTTCAGTTCATTTTACAGATGAGGAAACTGAGGCAAACAGGGTTAAGTGACTTCCCCAGGGCCACACAGCTAGGAAGTGTCTGAGGCTGGATTTGAACTCAGGAAGATGAGTCTTCCTGATTCCAGGACCGGCCCTCAATCCGCTATGTCACTTAGCTGCCCCCCGGCACATGGTAAGCAGTTAATAAACATTTTTCATTCATTTTTCTATGGCCTTGAGATTTTACAGCTTGTTTCTGAGGAAATAAATATTTCATAGGAAAAAAAAGAAAAAGGAAGGTGAATGATTGAAGTGGGATGAGTTTCAATGAATACAGGAGGGGATGGAATCAGGGTGCAGGTTGGGGGGGCTGGCCTTAGCAAGGGGAAAGGCTCCTCTGAATCTGAGGCTAAAGGGAAGGAGGTGAGGATGGAGACCTTCTCCAGGTGTTTTCCCCCTTTGCTGCCCAACTGAGGCAAGATCTGGAGCAAGACCCCTCCCCTCCCTGGGCCTCAGTGGTTACATGGCCTCTGAGGTCCCTTCCAGCTGGAGAATCATGTGATGTCCATCTGCTTTTTACCATCTTTTCCCCCACCTTCAGGAAGAAGGGATTGAGAGCAGGGAGCCCCTGGCAGACAAGCTAGCTGTGCCCAGAGTCAGGAGTCTGGTCCTTACAGCAGACCATAGGGCAAGGGTGCTCAGATCCTCAGCCATCCAAGGCCTTCTGTTTACTGAGGGGTTTATAGGATTTAGACTTCCTAAAGACTAAGGGGCTTTAGAGATGACCACCCAGCCCAGTGGTTCCCAACCTTGCTGAGTGTGAGAGCCCCTTTCAAGGTCAGAACAATCTTCAGAGACCCACATAATAGCAGAGATACTGTTACTGTCCATTCTTTGAGAAAATACAAGACAACCAGAAAGAATCCATGTGGCTTTTAAAGCCCCCCACCGCCTGGCCGCCATTTACCTTGCCAAGTCCTTTTCCCTTGCCTTGCATGCCAGTCAAATAGGCTGCTATCTATGCCTGATGTTCCACCTCCTACCTCCGTGCTGGAAGGTGCTCTCCCTCCCCTCTCCCTCCTAGCTTGCTTTGAAGCAACAGCTCAGGAGATCCCTCCTACAAAAGGTCTTTCCTCATCCCTCCTTCTACCTGGGTTGTTAGAGCCCTGTCTCTCTGGAAATTACTCTACCTGGAGTTTTATGTGCATTACATGTTTACTCATCACTGGGCCTATCTTTCCACATCCCAGTAGAATGGAAGCACCTTGAGGGCAGGGCTTATTTCTCTTTTGTCTTGGTTGTCTAGCACGTAGTTACAGGTGCCTTATAGGTAAATGCTTTATAACTGCTGAATCCCATTGAACTGAGTTGCAGTTAAAAAGTGGCAGACCTGGGACCTTGACCTAGGCCTTTCTGCTTCCAATCCGGCTGCTTGGGGGCAGTCGGGTGGGGTGGGGAGTCAAGGCCTTTGCAGCCTTCACTTTCCTCTGCTGCAGATCCCTCAGGGGCTCCCCATTGCTGGCAGGGTCTGGCTGCCCTCCTTAGCCTTCCATGAGCTGCCCCCACTTTCCTAGCCTCATTTGCTGCTCTTCCCCTCCCCACCCCCTTCTCTCCTCCCTGGTTAGCCCTTGAGCACTCTCCGGCCACCCAGTGGACTGACTTTGCCGCTCTTCCTTCAGATTCTTGCTGGTCTTTAGCTGTCTGGTACTGTCAGTGCTGTCCACCATTCAGGAACACCAGGAGCTTGCCAATGAATGTCTCCTCATCTTGGTGAGTATATTGGGATACGGGGAGCACAAAAAGTAAGGGTCAGGACTGTGGTTCATGGGACACCCAGGAGGGGGGACCAGCCGGTGGCATCAGGTACTGGTGGGAGATGGTTCTATCCCTGGGCATCAGATTCTGTGGAAAATTCCTCCCAATCTGGCCACATCTGCAGCCAGGGGTGTGAGTTGTGATAAGCGTAGCTGGAGTAGGATGCTTATCATGGGCACTCTCTCTCCCTGAGCTTGCCAGGTCCTGTTAGGAGGTGCTCTATCCCTCTCTCCTTCCCTGACTTCACATTGGGACATGGGAGACATGGTGTGGTGGTTGAATTTAGACTCATGAGATCTGAGTTTTAATCTGAGCTTAACTCCTCCAGGCCTCAATGTACTCATCTGTAAAATGAGACAGTTGGACCTCTAGGTCCTCTAGTTGACCTCTGAGGACCCTTCTGGTTCTCCTCTGAAGGAACCTTGGCTTGCTCTGATTTACTGATGTTCCCAGGGCCTACTGAAGACCCTGACTTTGTGGTCCTTGGTCCATCATGTCTTCCTCCCCTCAAGACAATTTTCCACTGTGTGCCCCTGTGCCTAAAGAGAGGTTATGTGTCTATTGGAGGGCAGTGAGTAGATGGAAGGAGGGATCACAGTGTAAAGAAAAGCTCCAAGGACTTAAAGTCAGAGGACTTGGGTTCATATCCTGGCTGTGTAACCTTAGACAAATCACTGAAACTCTCCAGGCCTCAGTTTCCTCATTTCTGTAAAAATTGTGGCTTAGCATTTATATAGCACCTTACAGATAGCTTATTTGAGCCTTACAACAACCATGGGAGATAGATGCTATTATTATCCCCACTTTATAGTGAGGAAAGTGGGGGCAAAAGTAGAGTAGGTTGATGGAGGAGATTCATGGGAGGTTTGTCTGACAATGCAGAATTTTGGTGTGGGGGCTGGGCCCCTGCAGGGCAGGAGCTGTGAGCAGTGAGGGAGGAGAGCGGGAAGGGGCTGAACAAGAATGAAAAGACAGAGAGGTCCAGCTGGGGAGCCAGAGAAGGCAGAGTCTAATAGAGTCCGCCGGAGCCAGTCTGAATTCAGTCTCCTGGGGTGGGCATGATCAATCCTTTTTATGCTATAATTTGAGTCTTTCTCAGATTTCTGGACACAGAGTACTCAGACTGTCTCCAGAGACTCTAGCTCTGTCTTAAGGGACCACCACCCCTCCAGGCTGGGAGGCTAGGGAGACCCAGCTAGGATCTTTAAGAAGCCCCTAGGTGGAGAGACAGTCTTGCTCTCAAGGAGCTCCCAGACTATGAGGCATACTGGAGAACGCTTCTGTCCCCAGGGGTCCCCCTCAGATTGGGAAAGTCAGGGAGAGTAACCAACATTTCAGGGAGCCCCTAGGCTGAAGAGAAAATACACCTCTCTCCTCAGGGAGCTTCTAGACTGTAAGAAAGATTAGGGGACCCCTTAGTGTGAGGCAGGGAGATGGGAACCTGCCTTTAGATATCCCCCGTCTAGAAGTCAGGGTGGAGAGACAGCCCCCAGTCTACAAGGGAGACAGAAGCCCCACTCTTTTTTTTTTTAAAGCAATTGGGGTTAAGTAACTTGCTCAAGGTTACACGGCCAGGTGTTTCTGGGTGGGTGCTAAGTGTCTGAGCCTGGGATTCGATCTCCAGGTCTTCTCAACACTGGAGCCGGTGCTCTTACTCACTGTGCTACCTGGCCGCCCCAAGAAGCCCCACTCTTGATGTGAAATGGGCCAATTCACCACCTCTCTTCAGTCCTAAGAAAAGGTCCCAGGACAGGGTGGGGCAGAGATCAAAAGTCAAGAGCTGGGCATGAGAAAGATGCTCGGGGCCCCTCTCCCCAACTAGACCCAGGCCTTTCCTCCCCACAGGAGTTTGTGATGATTGTGGTGTTCGGCATGGAGTACATCATTCGTGTGTGGTCTGCTGGCTGCTGCTGCCGCTACAGGGGCTGGCAGGGGCGCTTCCGATTTGCCAGGAAACCATTCTGCGTCATCGGTAATGGGGAGCTCTGATTTCTGACCTCTGACCTGAGTCTTGACTCTTGACCTTCACCACAATTCTGACCCCTAGCAGTGGTGTCAGACAATCCTTACTTTGGCCCCCAGTGTTTTCCCTGATCCTCACCCCAACTAACACTAACTAGGAGCATTGGGGCACCTAATAGGATTCTAATTCTCACCATAAGCCTCCTTCCTCCCTTTCCCTGCCAACTTGGTTCTAATTTGTGATAAATGATCTCTGACCCCAATCATGAGCACAAGGCTTTCAGGGGCTATATTCAGAGGCCATGCTGGAGGCAAATGTCCTTGTGACTCCCACCATTCCTCACCTTCTTCCCTCCACCTCAGACTTCATCGTGTTTGTGGCCTCACTGGCCGTCATTGCTGCTGGTACCCAAGGAAACATCTTTGCCACATCTGCCCTGCGGAGCATGCGCTTCCTTCAGATTCTGCGCATGGTGCGCATGGACCGCCGCGGAGGGACCTGGAAGCTGCTGGGCTCTGTGGTCTATGCACACAGCAAGGTGCTCGATGGGCCCCAACCAATGGGGCCTTGGGGAAGGGGTCAAACCCTACAAGACAAGGCGATAATGGAAAGAGCTTTGGTGGGAAATTAGGGCCTGGTATTCCAGCCTCAGCTCTGACACTTGTTGCTTTAAAGCTAATCCTCCCCTCCTCCCTCCCCTCCCCTCCCCTTCCCCTCTCCCTTCCCTTCCCTTCCCTTCCCTTCCCTTCCT
>NW_027187338.1:8713401-8744720 GCF_028583685.1 Petaurus breviceps papuanus
CCCTTCCCTTCCCTTCCCTTCCCTTCCCTTCCCTTCCCTTCCCTTCCTTTCCCTTCCCTTCTCTTCTCTTCCCAAGGAAAGGGATGGGCACCTCCTTGGGTAGGAGGACACCACACCTTCTCCCTGCTTTCCAGAGCCATCTTCTCTGTAGGCTAACCATCCCGATTCCTCTACCCCAGGAGCTGATCACCGCCTGGTACATCGGTTTCCTGGTCCTCATCTTCGCCTCCTTCCTCGTCTATCTGGCAGAGAAGGATGCCAACTCTGACTTCTCCTCCTATGCAGATTCACTATGGTGGGGCACGGTATGTCCTACTCCCATCCCTGCCCTGACCCTTCCCACTACCTGCCCCAAGGGCCTCCATGACTGCCTCCTAAGCAAATATAGCCCCAGTGCTTTCATGCCTCCAAGGGACCATATCTCCCATGCAGTCATTCCCCCAAGTAACCAGACTCCTGAGGAGATAAACACCCAACCTGACCCCGCAGTGATCCAGACCCCTGAGCCCTCCTGCCCTCTCTCCCCACAGATCACACTGACCACCATTGGCTATGGGGACAAGACCCCTCATACATGGCTGGGCCGGGTCCTGGCAGCCGGCTTCGCCTTACTGGGCATCTCCTTCTTCGCCTTGCCTGCTGTGAGTGTCCCTGAGCCCCTACAGCTCGGAGTAGGGTGGGAAGGCATGAGAACACTGGGATACCTCCATCAGGTGGACAGGGCCAACCTGAAGATGTCCTGCACAGGGTGGAACTGAGGGTTGTCATTATATGGAGACTAGACACAAATACCTCCCTCTGATTCCTGGGGCAGCCTAATAGAGTTCCCTCCTCTGGATTGAAAACAGCTGGAGCTTGGTTCCTGAAGACCCTTCAGGGCTATTAGGAACCAATGTGACCTAGCCTGGTCTCACCTGGCCCACCTTGACCCTGACATGGTGCCCTCACTCCCCAGGGCATTCTGGGCTCCGGCTTTGCTCTCAAGGTTCAGGAACAGCATCGCCAGAAGCACTTTGAGAAGCGCAGGATGCCAGCAGCCAACCTCATCCAGGTAAGTCTGTTCAGCCCAAACCACCAAGCATTGAGTAAGCACCTGGTATACAGAAGACACTCTGCCAGGTGTTGGGGATATAGAGGAAAGAAAGAAGGAATGAAAGAGGGAGGGAGAGATGGAGGAAAGGAAGGGAGAAGAAAGGAAGAAGAGAGAAAGATGAAAGGAAGGAAAGAAGGAAGAAACAGAAAGGAAGAATGAAAGAAAGAAATAAGAAAGGGAAGAAAGGAGAAAGAGAAAGGAAGGAAAGAGGGAAGGAAAGAAAGAAGGGAGGGAAGAAAGGAAAGAAGGGAGAGAAGGAAGGAAAGGAGGGAGGGAGGAAGGGAGGGAAGGAGGGAGGGAAAGAAGGAAGGAAAAAAGGAAGAAAAAAAGTCCTTGCTTTCAAAGAATTTGTGTTTCCTGAGGGAAACCGTATGCACACATTGATAAATACAAAATCCGTCGACTCTAAACACAAAGTAATTTAGGGAGTTGTCAATTGATTGACAACCGGGGGGCTTAGGAATGGCCTTGTCTAGGAGGGGGCTGTTGAAGAGAGTGAAGGAGCCCTGGAGGGAGCCAGGGTTGTGAAAAGGGAAGGAGAGGAAGGAGAGCATTCCAAGGATGGTCAGACTGGGTCACAGCCCGTGTAAAGGCATACAGGCAGCAGATGAGCTGGTGTCACTGATTGAGTTCTAGATCTGGAGTCAGGAAGACTGAGTCAGCCTTGGACACCACTAGCTGTGTAAACTCATGCAAGTTACCTGACCTCTCTGGACCTCTGTTTTTTCATGTGAAAAACGAAGGGATTAGACTTGATGGCCTCGAAGGCCCCTTTTAGCTCTAATCTATAATCCTATGAAATGGAATGTCATGTTCAGGGAACAGTAATTAGGCCAATTTGACTGGAACATAGTATGTACATTTAATCAGTCTGGAAAGATGGATGAGAGGCAGATTATGAAGTGCTTTAAATGCCAAACAAGAAAGTTTTATATTTTATCCCAGAGGTAATAGGGAGCCATGGAAGCTTCTTGATCAAGGGAGCAACATGGCCAAGCATGAGTTTAAGGAATGCTAATTTGAATGGATTGGAGTGGGGAGAGGCTGGAATCAGGGAGACTGATTAGGACGCTATTGCACTAGTCCAGATGAAAGATGACAAGGTCCTGAACTAAGGTGGTGGCCTAGGGGGCAGAGAGAAGAAATGGGAAATGTAAGAAATGGTGAAGAAGTTGAAGTGACCAATCTTGGCAGCTGGTTGAGTGAGGTGATGGTGAGGTGCAAAGTGAGGTGAGGGATCCCCAGGGAAGACATCCAGGAGGCAGTGATGGGGGGTGTGGGCTGGACTTCTCTGCATGGAGAGGCTAGCAGTATTCAAGGGAGTGGATGAGATCACTGAGAGATGGAATGTGGAAGAAGAAGAGAAAAGGCAAGAGCAGAGCCCTGGTGAACGTCCACATGGAGGGAGTACGAGATGCAGAGGAGGCTGATAAAGACAGGTCAGGTAGGTAGGAGGAGAGCCGGGAGGCAGCAGGGTCACAGAAACCCAGTGTGGAGAGCATTTGTGAGGAGGGGAGTGGTCACCGGCATCGAATACTGCAGTCAGAAGACTGAGGACTTAGGAATGGAGTGGGGGCAGGGAGCAGTGCTGGCTTTCTGGTCCGGTTGGTACCTCCCTATCCAGTGCCCATCTGCTGCCCACCCCAGGTGGCCTGTTTGAGAAGCTCCAGGCCTAAGGGCACAAGCTGAGAATAAGGAGAGAGGAATAGCATTAAACATTATTTTATTGCTATCTGTTGTTTTTACATCATCTTCATTTCTAAATATATCCCTCCTCCCTCCCCTCCCAATCAAGCCATCCCTTGTAATAAAGAATAAAAAAAAAGAAAGAAAAGGAAAAAAACAGGAACTGCATTTCAGTCCAAGGGCCTCTTGAAGGCCAGGAGCTGGGTGAAGAGAGGAAATCTGGAACACACATGTCAGCCAGCCCCTTGTGTCCAGCCTGGGTGCCCTGGCATGGACAATCTCTGGGGAGGGGCATCGTGTATGTGTTTCTGAGAATGAAGTAGGAGGGGGGCTATGTGGTGGAGTAGGGAGATGCCCAGATTTGGAATTAGAGATGTTGAGTTTGAATGCTGACTATCCCACTTGCCACCTCATGTGTCCTTGGTCAAGTTCCTTTTCCTCTTGGGGCCTCAGTTTCCCCATCTGTATAATGAGGAGATTGGACTAGTTCCTTTTGACTCTGAATTCCATGGAGTTGGATGCTGGGCTGCCCTAAGCTCAGCCCTGTGGCAGTCTCTTTCTCTTTCCTGAACCCCCTTCCTCTGCCAGCTTGGGCTCTCTGCCCAGAAAGAGCCATTGGGGTGACTGCCTCCTCCTGATCCCCTGTTACCACCATCCTTCACCCCAGAGCACCTGTCCTGGACATCCTTGGCAAGGCCTTTGGCTGACCACCCCCCCTCCATTTAGTACCTTGTTATCTCCCTTCCTCAGAGTCCCCTTCCCTCCTCCCACACACAATGGTTTCCTCATCCCTGTCCCCATCCCTTTGAGGACATTGATTTAGGCTGCTTGTACAAGCTCTGGCTGAGACAGCTGGCATTGTGGTTCCCCCATAATTAATGAGTGGCTTCTAAGGCCTCTGCCTGCCATAGAAATATACCCATCCTGGGAGGCAGGTCCAGGTGAGGTGGGTGAGCTTTCAAGGACAAGTGAGAGCCAAGGCAGCTGTGGGGGGAGGCTTCTGGGGTGGGTATGTCTATTCCCCAGCCCCCAGTCAACCCCCATGGCCATCCTCCAGGGTTGTCCCTCCTTTCTCACTCCTGCTTTCCCCTACTTTGCTTTCCTACACCATTTTCACATAGATCCTTCCTTCAGTCTAAGCTCCAGAGAGGTGTAAGTGGAAATAATAATATTATCGGACATGTCTCTGTGTGTGTGTGTATGTGTGTGTGTGTGTGTGTGTGTGTGTGTGTGTGTGTGGTTTACAAAGTATTGTTACATACAAGAGTGCTCAGCCGGGAATCTGATTCAGAAGCCTGGCTTTGCGGCTTTCTCCCTGTATAGATTTGAGCAAGCCACTTACCCTGTTGGGACCTCACTGTCCTCTCTGTGAAACAAAGGCATTGGAATAGATGGCTTCTACATCTTATGCTCTTTCTCTCCTGCCCTTCCCAATCTCCCCTTCCCCACTTCTTCACCCTCCCCAACCTCGTATCCACCTGTATGCAGACCCAAGGAAGGGATGCTAGCTAACTCCTTCCATCTTTTTTCATCCAGTTCAGGGCCTCCTATCAATTTGGGACTTTTGGTCTAGTGCCCTCTGGTGGTGATGCCTGACCACTGCAAGAAGCATATGATGGTTTGGCTAGCCTTGGATTGGATTTCGAGCAAGAATTTGGAGATGAGAAGATAGTAGATTTAGAGTTGAAAGAGATTTTAAAGGTCATATAGTCCATCCTCCCCCCATTTTGCAGATAAAGAAACATAAGGCCCAGAGAGGTTAGATGAATTCCCCAAAGTTGCCCAAGAAGTAAGTGACAGAGTCAAGGTCCAGAGCTAGCATTCTTCCACTATACCATCTCACCTCTTTTATTCAAGCCCCATAATTTTACAAGGGAGGAAACTGAGGCCCAGAGGAAGGAAGTGATTTTCCGAAGGTTCCTTTGCCTAGGTGCTGGAAGTGGGACTCAAACCTAGGTCTCCTCACTCCAGATCCAATGCTTGCTTGAACTTGGATCAAGGGAGTGAAATAAGCAAGGTGGGTAAGGAGGTGTGATGAATTCCTTGTTCCCATCAGGCTGCCTGGCGCCTCTATTCTACTGACACAAGCCGAGCCTACCTGACAGCCACCTGGTACTACTATGACAGTATCCTACCATCTTTCAGGTAGGCGCCTCTGGGACCCACCTTGGGGGGGAAGGGAGGTGTTGGGTTAGTGGGAGATGGCAATCTGACGGGTTCTGAGCAGCAGCGGCCTAAAAGAGGCTTGGGTCTTAGTCTAGGACGTAGGAGGTGTGGGTGAATGGTACAGGGACTGGAGATCTCAGAATGGGGTGGGTAGAGGCAATCAGTAACCAGACCTACAAGGGAGTGGAGGAAAATGCACATTGGTTGTGGGGTCAGGCTATCAAGTGGTTGAACATGAGATATGAGCCTCAGTTTCCTCATGTGTAAAATGAGGAAAATTAATAGTTTTTATATTCTTCACAGTGTGGTTACAAGGATAACCAGGTTCTGTAAACCTTAAAATGCCTTAGAAGAGAAATTTATTATTGTTGATAAAATTATTCATATTAGTGCTATTCAGCAGGGTCTCTAATCCCCCACTCCCAGGTGTCTCCTTGACCATAACTGGCTGCCTCCTGAGTCAGAGAACTGTCCTGGAGGAATGAGAGAACACTGACACTGGGCTGGGTAGATCCAGAGGTCCCCCCCCCCACACCTGAGTAGGCAGAGGCAGAAATACTTTCTGTCTAGCTCCGGGGTGCCCCACAATTCTGGATCTGTCCCTTAAGCAAAGTAGTTCTCATCTGGTGTGGCAAGTGAAAGGGGACAATGGACCAGTGCCAGAGGCTCTCTCTATCTCAGTCATTGGGGGGGGGGGGGGGGCGCTGGGGGCATAAACTGATTCCAGGGGACTGGAAAGCAGGAAGCCTGCATGTAAATAGAAGTCTGTGTCAAAGAATGGGTGGGTTAGCCCACCAGCTCACCCAGTTTCATACCCTGGGTGAGACAGGCTCAGAAATTGTCTGGGTTGCTCTCAGCGACCAGCCCACGTCTACACTTGGTGGGGGGAGGGGACGCCTCCAGCTGCTGAGGGGTTAACCTGTGTCCACTCTGGTGGATGCTTTGGAGGGGGTGGTTATTAATAGCACAGCCAAGGTAGCAGGAAGTGCCCTGTGGTGGGTGGAGCTGCCCATCCCAGGGGCCCCAGGATGAAGCCTGTGCCCCCGGGGCATCATTCAGTCCCATGGGCGCAGAGCTGTTAGGGGGAGGATGCTGAGCTCAGCGATCCCCCCTCCCCCCTCCCCCAGCCTGCTCACTGCTTTTCTGCCTACTTAGCTCCTCAGCTCCTTGGTGGACGACCAGCTGCTGAGTCCCCGCCTCCTCCACACCTGGTTTCCCCCCTCCCTTCCCTGCTTCCCTGAAGCCTCCCTGGTGGGACCGCTCTGAAAGGAATCAAGAGAAAAGATAAGAGGAGAGAAGAAAGGCTGGAGGGGGCTTTCTCCCCATCTGCTGCCATGTTCCTCCCCTCTCTCCTGAGAGGCTGCCCCGAAGAGCCCCCCCAGAGTGGGCCAGGTGGTTTGAGGCCAATGAGGGACACTTCCCAGTCTAGGGGCTCACTAGGGGCTAGTGAGGGGAGGCCTTAAGGGGAAATTTGGCATATGGTGGGGGGGGGCCTAGGGTCTGAGGTCACTATAAGGTGGGATGGAAAGAAAAAGACTCTTCACTTGACCCTAGAGCCCCTGCTAGGATGATCTCTTAGCTCATTGGGGTGGATGGGGGTGGGGGGGAAAGAGGGCCCCAGGAGGGACAGAATCACCCCTTAGCTCCTAGCTGAACAGATGACCCCTGGGCACCTCAGTCTCTGGGGAGTTAACCCCATTAGCTGGAGTGATGATAAACCATTAATTTCTAGGGGACAGCTCCCTAGTTCTGGAGGGATCACCCCTTAATTCAAGGGATCATCCCTTAATAAAAGGGATCACTTCTCAGCCTCTGCAGTTCCTTCAGGACTTGCCCTTAGCCCCTGGAGAGATTTATCCTTAATCAATCAATTCAGTCTGTTAACCAGCATTTATTAAGAGGCTACTACATGTAGTAATACATTATGCTGGCTTCTGGGAACACAAGTATAAAAGTGAGGAATTCCCAAACTGGACAGAGAGGACTTAAAAAGGGGGTGGCGGCCAGGGCCAGAGGGCCCTTACTCCAGTGTCTTGTGGGGCTTGTTGGGATAGCGGGCAGATGGGCCTCCCAGAGGCTCTGCCAGTAGCCAGGCCCACACCTCAGTCAGCCTCACTCAGAGGTGGGGGGAGAAACGGCCCTTTTGGCCCAGGCCCCGGAAGAGAGAGAAGGCCAGAATCTGCCTCCACCTTCTCCCCACTCCAGTAACTCCTCCTGTTTTGTATCTGCACCCCCCCTGCCCCACAGAGAGCTGGTAATATTATTTGAGCACGTGCGGCGGGCCCGTAATGGGGGCCTGTGGCCCGTGGAGGTGCGGAGGCCGCCCGCACCCACTGGAACACCTAGCCGATGTCAGACCTTCGCCACCTGCCACCGGCCGGGCAGCGCCTCCTATTGCCCTGGGGAAAGGTAGGGGCCCCTTGACAGGGCCGGCTCCTCCTCCTCTCCTCTCCTCCTTGTCTGCTCTCATTCTCCTTCTCTTCCTCTGGCTTGCTCTCTCCTTGCTGGGCATAGGTCCTCTCTGGCCATGCTCCCAGCAGCGCCTCTTCTCCAGCAGGCATGTGCCAGCCTCCCTGCCAGGTAAGGTGGATGGGCATCAGAGGGGGTGGCTCAGGACCCAGGTCCCTGGCACCTCCTGGGGTGTGCCTGGTGATGAAGGAGTAGGATCCAGCCTCAGTGAAGGAAGAGCTAGGTGCCCAGGTCAGGGTGGGAAGGGGGTGGTGGGGTTCCGGCCCTGCCCAGAGCAGGGTGGCTTGGCAAAAGCAATAGAATTGGTGCCAGGGGACTCACAAAGTCTCAGAGCCTGGAGGGTCCCCTAGTCCAGCTCCAGCTTGAGCCTCTGTTTGAATATCAGGCAGCCTCTCCCTCTAGTCTAGCCTCTAGCAGCTGGTCCTGCAGAAATAAAGGCAGTAGTTTACATTTACGGAGTGTTACGAGGTTGGAAGACACTAGGTACCTGCAGGAGGGCCAGGCTTAGTTGGAACCAGGATGAGGGAAGGTCTCTGGCTCTGAATCCTGGGCAGCTGTGTAATGACAACTACATACCTCATTTTCCTTCTTTGTGAAACGAGGAGTTTCCTCCAGTGATGGAGAGCCCATGGGTGCCCAGCGCTTTCTCTGTAATGGCAGCTTTAAGCAAATGACTTCCCCCTCTCTGGGCTTCAGTTTCCCTCTCTCTATAGGCAACTGTATGGCTTAGAGGCTTTCTAAGAGCCCTTCCAGTCTGTGTTCCTACTCCAGGACATTGTAGCAGGCAGGGATGCTTTAATGACCAAGGGCTCATGGGTTGCCAAGGGCGATCCACTTGGGCACGTCCTGGAGAAAACCCCTGACATTGTCTCCTCGTCCCCCATGACTTTCCCATCACCCGCCTCACCACTCACACCATTGTCATCTGTTTCTCTCTTTCTCTTTCTCCACCTCCAACTCCCCCCCTCCCTTCCTGAATCCCCCCCTCCCATTCCTCCTGGGAAGTTGGAGAGAGGAGGAGGCCGCTGGCCACAAGTGCTTACGGCTCAGGTAATCTTCAGCTGGCAGATGGGGGGATGGCGTTGCCTGTGATGCCCGCCAAGCCCTCGCCCTCTAGGGTGTGCGTGGGGAGGAAGGGGGACATGCTGTGCTATACCTGGGATGCTGTTGATGGGACAGGTATTGAAGAGTGAATCCTGGCCTACTGATCTGGTCCTCTCTGGCCATGTTCCCAGCAGCACTTCTCCAGATCTGGAGAATTGGGTTCAAATTTTGGAAAGTGGTACAGGAGGGGGCAGCTAGGTGGTGCAGTGGATAGATAACTGGCCCTGGAGTCAGGAGGACCTGGGTTCAAATTTGACCTCAGATACTTACTAGCTGTGTGACCCTGGGCAAGTCACTTAACCTTGATTGCCTCAACAACAACAAAAAGAAAGGAAGAAAAGAAAAATGGTATGGGAGAAAGGGCACTGAATGCTAGGGCCAGAGGACCTGGTTTTAAAAATTGTGTTACCTTAGACAAATCACTTAACTTCCCTGGATCTCACTTCCCTTTTCTGTAAAATGAGGGGGTGGACTTCCGAGATCCAGTCCAGGGCCCTAATGTCCCTTCTCTTCTCTAAATGTCAGTTTCAGGGCAGGCGGTGTAGTGGAAACAGTGGCCTGGGAGTCAGGAGACCAGGCTCTGATTCGTCCTGACCTCAGACCACTCAGTCCTCCCCTCTGAGCCTCAGCCTTCTGTGAGATGAGAGAATTGAGCTAATTATTCACTAAGCTCATTCCGAGCTCCAGGTCATGTGCTCTCTGACAGGCTTCCAAGGATCACACTCTAATCTTTGATGGAGGTGTTTGGGGCTTGGGGCAGCGCTCCTCTTCCCCCTCCCACCCCTCTCCCCATAGAGCGCCCGTGACCTTGACCCCTCAGCCATCTCCTTGAGGGGTGAGTACGAGCCAGTGTGGCTGTGGGGTGAGCCTTCGCCTCCCAGATTGAGAAAGGCCCTTCTTCTGGTTTTGTGTGTAGGACACACTGAAACCCCAGGAGGGTCTGGTGTAGAACCTGCCTCTCTTCTGCCCGCAGCCCCAGTTTCCTCCTGAGCCACAGGCGCCTGTCGGGGTGGGAAGAGGGGCCCCCTTCCTCCCTCGTCCCCCCAGGGTATCTGTGGGGCCCTGAGCCAGAGGGATGCTCATCTTTCCTTGGCTCTTTTGGGGTTTTGTGTCTTCAGAGGTAAGGCTTGTGCTGCAGATCCATAGAGGCTTGATGGTAGATTTCCAGGCATGTTAGGGGCAGGCTCCCTGGCACAGACCCCCTGAAATCGGCATCATCCCTTCCATTCCCTCCATCCTCTCCTCCATTTCTTTCTTGTCTCCGTCTTACTGTTTCTTCTCATCCTCACTCCCTGAGCTTCCTTGCAAATGTCCATCAGGATCTGCCTCCCAGAGGCCCAGAGTTTCCTGGTTTTAAACCTGATAGGGGACGAAGGGACACTGGTGTGAGGCAGGAAGGAGAGGAGGCATGGGTACTGCTCTGGGTACTATTTCCATCAGCTGCTGTGTGTCCTTGAGAAAATGGCTTAACCTCCCTGGGCCTTTCCCACCCAGAGGGGATGGCAGAACCCTGCAGGGTCGGGTGTGCTGTGGTTGGAGGCAGGGCTAGGTAGGGAGGGGGCACCTCTGCTGTGCCTTCCCTGGGTAGGCACCAGCGGGGGCAGGGAATGGGGGGAAAGAAGGAGGGAATAGTGGGGATCACCCCTATCAGATGGATAAAATGGATTGATCCAGGCTTGGTTTTCTGCTTCTATGTAGGGCACGGGGAGCTCAGCTAGTCCCCCGGGAATCACCAGGAGTAGTTAACCCTTCCTTCTTCTGAGCTAAGAAGCTCCCTTCTATGGTGGCAAGGATGAGTCAGGGGAACCCAGAATGCAGATGTGGGTGATGTCTGAAGCAATTCTATAAGTACTCCTGGATGGGGAGTGGGGAGTAGGGATTGGGAGGAACCAGGGGACTCAGGCAGGCTTATGGTGTGGTTATTGGGACAGACTATGGGGAATCTGGGATTTGGGTACATGAGAGCCCCAAGTTGAGGATATGGCTGAGAATTATGGATCTGAAGGGGATTCCCCCCACCTCTTGGCCACACTCCAATTTCTGCTCAATCTAGAGGAGAGAACAGGGCGTGGAGACAAGTAGGTTGGGAACAGTAGCTGCATCCATTTACCTCCCCCTGCCATCAGAACATGGGAAGAACCCACGTCCATCTCTGGGGCAGCTTCTGCCCATCTGTCCCCATAGCTGCTATGTGGGCACATTGGGCCTGATGCTGACCTGGCAGAATCCCACCTCCCTGCCCCTGGCCCCAGCCCCTCAGCCTCATCCCTGGAAGAAAGGATCCTCAAGCCTAGGTCCCCTTGGGGAACTCTCAGGGCATGCCTCACTTCCACTCCCCAGAGTTCAACAGGTCTGGCTCAGGTTGAGTTGGGCATAGCCAGACACCTTTGAGCAGGGCCGGGAACTGATTGAGAGAAGCAGAATAGGAGACAGGAGACATTGCTAGGCTCAAAGGGAGTGTGGAGAAATTATTCCAGGACCTCCCAGCAGAGGAGACCACAGGCACCCCTCCCCCAATTCCTATCTCCACAACTGTGTCTTTCCCACAGCTTAAGAATGGCCAGACCAGAGCCAGGCCTCTGCCTGGGGAGCCGGGGACCACATAGGTAGCACTGGCCAGATGGAGTGCCATGAAGCAAGGCCTGCAGGCACCCGGAGTCCTCTTGGCCAACCCAAGGGACCTTGGCTTCCCAACCTGGATTCCAAAGTCACTTAGAAACAGTCCCCTACTGGCAGAAGGGTAATTAAGCCCCAGGGCCCGCCTCAAGCTCAAAGCACCGAGAGGGGGTCCTTGGATGTCGCTCCCATAAGATCCTATGGCCATCTCTGTGTCTGTGTCTGTGTGTGTGTGTGTGTGTGTGTGTGTGTCTGTCCACTCTTCCGGAGTTGAGGAGGCACGGTGCTGTAATGGGGCTGGGTGAGAGTGGTCTGGGGCAGCCTAGTGCCCATGGGCACTTAGCGCAGTGGCTGGCACAGAGTAGGTACTTTATAAATGGTAAATATTATTATTATTATTATTTGGTGGTCACTGGTCTAAGAGTTCAGGGAAAAAGACCCATCCATCTACTTCCCCCTACCATCAGAATAGAAGCTGACATCTGGCTTTGGCTCTGAGGTCCTGACATTTAATTAATCAATACATCAACAAACATTTGTGTGCCAGGCTCTAGGCTAGACAATGGTGACAGGGAAACAAGAGTGCCCGCCTGCAGGGTGCCAACCTTCCACATGCCACTGTGGTCATGGAAGGAAGGGCCCTTCCAAAGGAGAGTTTCTGGCTTCTTCAGGATGGATCAGGGGAACAGAGGCCACAGGGTTTGGCCCAGGGGAGGACAGCCTGGATCAGCTTCCTGGCCCTTTGCTCCTCGGAGGGCTGATCAGACCCTGCCTGGTGGCTGCGCACAGGCTGCAGAGGTGGATCTTCCCTCGCACCTGGCAGCCTGTGGGTCCATCCCTTCTTTGGCCAGAGTGGCAGACACTTAAGTCCCCGGAGACTAAGGCTTCTCCATCAGGAAGCACCGACCCCAGGCTGGGGCCGTGCCCATACATAACCTTTGCTTGCCCACCCCCACTAACTTCTCTCTACTCGTGTCTCATTCTCAACTTTCCAGCCAAATGTTTAGTAATAAACGGAGTTTCTTTCGGATCCACGCCAGCTGGAGACCGAGGTACCGGCGCCTGGCCTGCCTCCTGTCCCCGGCCTCCTGCCCAGACGGGAGCATGGGAGCCGGGGAGCCTATGAACAGGGCATGGGGTGCATGCCGCCTGCCCCCCTTCCCTGGCCCGGCATGCCTGGTGGCACCATAGGGTATAGCCTGGAGCAGGGGCAGAGGCCGGTGGGCACATTTCCTCCCTGCTTCGGGACAGCACATCTGTAGTTGGATATTCCGCAGCTTCAGAAACAGGAGTGCACAGGGATCCCCCCCCAAAAGCCTCCTGCTGGCTCTATGGGGTTTCCCCTAGGCATGATGACCCAGTGGAAGGAGCAGGGCACTGAGATCCAAAGGACTTGGGTTCTAGTCCTGGCACTGTCACCAATTCACTGTGTGACTCTGAACAAATTAACCTCTCTAAGCCTCAGTTTCCTCTTCTGTAAAATGAAGAGGTTGTAGTAGATGGTCTCAAAGGCCTCTTTCAGTTCTAAATCCTATGATCTGATGATTTTCATAGAGGGAAAGAGCCCTGAGTGGGGAGCCCAGAGGTCTGGGTTAAGGCCAGTTCTCCTCCTGACCTACTGTGTGGCTTTGAGCGAGGTCCTTCCCCTCTCTGGGACTCATTGCTCCCCTATGCAAATTGAGGCTCGAAGGGGCTCATCTTTAAGGGTCCTTCCAGCTCTGATGTTCTTGGAGGCTAGGCTAGATTAGGATTCCTAGATTCCTTCCCACTGCCCCAGTGTAGACGGGGTTACGTCAGTGATTGGGGAGAGAGTGCTCAGCAGAGCCCAGAGCTGGGCCTCATCTTCACCCAGAACCTTCAAGACCTTACTCTAGAATCACCTAGAACCACACGAAGGAGAGGGAATCCTCTCCCCTTTGCCTTCCGTGATTCCAGTGAACAAGGCTTCATCTTGGACCAGTCTAGAGCGGCCAAGACCCAACCTCCCGACACCAGGGCACCAGGAAGGCTCCAGCAAACTCTCCATGTACCAGGGGAATTACTTCTGAGCAAACATGCCTTTCTGCTGCTGCTCCTCTCTTGGGCCCTCCCCCTCCCTTCCCCCACCATCTGCCCTTTGCAGGTAGACCTTGCTCTAAGCAAATCATAACCCCAGTGAAACAAGAATTGGTGAACAAGAACCATTCCCTGGCTGAAGGAAGCACATCTGTCCCATGGTGCTTTTTGGAGAATGGGGCTAAAGACTAAGAGGGAAAGAAGCAGGTAGTTCAAGCTGGGAATGACCTGGGAAATCACGGCCTTCCAATAACAAGGGTTCCCATCAAATAATTTAGGGGTTAGCCTTGAGTTAGGTAGGCGGGCTGTTTGTTTTCACTTAGGGCATTTCTCTTTTCCCTCTCTCTATCTTATACAACCTGTATGTTTTCTGGAAAGTGAGAAGCACCCACTCTGAATGCTTTGCTGGTAGAGTCCCCCTGCATTAAGCCTCTGTAACCCTGTGCCTCTCCAAGGATGATGGCTAGGCTGGCACTTCGGGATCAATCAGAAATGGCAACCCAAGAATGAAGCATGGCATCTAAGATTCTAGATTCTGGCATTTCGAGGTGCCTAAATTCTCTTCCTCTCAGCATGATTTGCAAAGTTCTAAGCTTTTGGACTTTGTTTTAATGGATTTTGGGTTCTCCCTATCTGAATATTATCTATAGGGTTCTAGGCTTGGGGACTTTGAGATCCTGGCTTTCCTAATATCAGCATGGCCCATTATGGGTTTCTAGGTTTTGAGATTTTGAGAACGTGGGTTCTAGATTCTCCTAATCTCTGCTTAGAACCCCATCTTCCAGCTCTGGGAGAAGCTAAGCTCCATCATCCCCTGTGCCCTCCAACCCAAGTGAGGAGGTGAGTCCCCTCTGTCTCTAGAGCTTCTGGTTAACAGAGGGACTGCAGGGGGTGGGGCAGGAGGGGAGGGGGCTGCTTGTCAGCATGTGGCTGACCTTTTAAGACTAGCAGAACTAATCAAGGCATGCACCAGCTCCCAAACTTCCCCCCAGGCTCAGGGAATGTACCTCAGGGCACCTGGCTGAGCATGCTGGTTGGGATGAGTTAGCTGTGTCCATTTGTCTTTTTCCCTCTGCCTGTCCCCTGGAGTCCCTTCTAAAAGGTCCACAAGTCCAGGCACACCCCCACCTGCTCCTGGCTCCAGGGATGGCCCTGCTCATCCCGGCTGCCTTCTCGAAGGTGCCCCTGGTTTCAGTCTTTGCCTCTCATACCCCATCTAGCCCTGTGTACCATGACCTCAGCCATAGGATTTAGAAGATGAGGAGGAAACCTCTTTCTTCCCCTGCCCCCTGCCCCTGAAACCAGTGCCTTGCCCTGACCCTCCCACAAGCCCAGGAGTATCCCAGAGGGGAGCCTGCTCAGTCCCCCTCCTCTCAGGCCTACTTCCCAGGTCCCTGCTCTTTCCTCCTAATTCTCCAACTGACCTTGACCGTGGTATGACCTCAGGCCAGTTCTCAAGGTACACTTGTTGCAGGGTGTCCTGGAAATACTTGTGTGTGGAGGGAGTGCCTTTGGGGCTGTGATTGGAAGTACACAGGATTGGATGTTTGGCAATGGGCTCTGTCACTCACTACCACTGTGAACTTGGACAAATTCCTTCCCACGAGCCTCAGTTTCCTCATCTACAAAATGAGAAGGTTGGATTAGAAGATGAATTCGAATGTTTCTTCCAGCTCTAAATCTTAAGGCCTTTCTTCTTCCCTCCTAAGCTATCGGTCAGCTTTCTGAAAGAAGGAGGAACCAGCTTGTAGTGGGAGTTGGCGCGTGCCTGTGTAGACCAAGCCTACAAAAACAGCCAGATGGTGGCAGCCAGAGCAGCTGTTTTTTTGGACACTGAGTTTTTTATTCCAACAAGTCATGGAGTAGCCAAATGCCTAGAAAGTAGGTTTTGTGCACTGGTGTTAAAGTTACTCCAAATGTTCCAAACAAGATGGCTGGTGTCCGCTTGTTCGTTTGGGGGGAGCATAGAAAACCCAGCAGGGACAACCCCAGTAGTTTTTCTTCCTCTTCCCAACACCAGAGAGCCTTAGGGGATGCAGAGCTGTGGCCTATCTCTCTGGATCCCAGAGACTATGAAGGTGCTCACCCTCCCCCATGCACTAGGTGCCCTAGGAAATAGATTCTGCCTGACTCAGGACAGATATCTTCTTTGGAAAGCTTCGAATAGCACTCTGTTCAGGGATCCTCAGAGAAAATACTGCCCCCCATTTGCCTGAGGCCCAAGATGGGTCCCCTCCCAATGGCCACCTTTGATTGAACCATCAAATACACATTAAAGTTGTTGTTTTTTTTTGCTTAATGATGAAACAAAGAAGGAAAATCTGGAAACTCTGTCTTAAGAATAGTCCACATGTATGTCCCAGATCAATCAGGTGGTCAACAAGCATGTGCCTTCTCTGTGTCAGGCATTGCTAGGCAATGGGGATGCAGTGACCAAATTAAATGGTCCTTGCCTTCCCAGAGCTCACAGTCTGTCAATGTCCTTAACATTCTCTGTGACCTTCCCCTGTGGCTCTGTGTCTGTGCCCCACTCTCCAGGCCTTCCTCCAGGACAGGGGACTGGCAGGCTGACAGCTCTCCTCTTGGCCTCCCCCCTCCTCCTGCCAAGGTTTGTTTCTGCCACTATGGCCTCCACCCATCCAGATCTAGGCAGTGCCCAAATAAGGCTGTTGAGATGCCTTTGAAGTTCACAGGTCAGGTTCAGAATCACAGGATCACAGAGCTGGAAGGGACCTCAGTGACCATCCAGTACCTGTACTTGACAAGTAGGCGTCTATCCTTTGCTTGAGGTCCTCCCGAGATGGGGGACTCACTGGTGCCTGAGCTCTGTAGCTCAGGGCTACGGCGTTGTCAAGAAGTTTTCCCTAAATTTTCCTTTCTGTTATTTGCATCTAGTTCTGGTTCTGCCCTCTGGGGCCATGCAGAATCTTTAATCTCCGTTGTCTTATGGAGATAGTTGTTTAATAAAAAGACAGAACGGAGGTCCTGAAGTACAAGTGTATCACACACATACATGTGCACAATTTAGACACAAACTCACCTATACATATAAACAGATATTTGAACACCCAGATATACACAAGTACATATATATCTGTATATATCTATGTGCATGTATGTTTGTATGTACACACCCATAAGCACCATGCATACTCACACAGGTGAACACATACATGTGTGTGATGGGCAGTATACAAGAGACCTTGGCTATGCCCAAGAGGAAACACTATAGATGTTCTTTTCTTTTTTTTTTCAGTAGGGGGAGAATTCAAGACATACTCATGCCCCTCCCTCCCATTCCTTTTTTCCCCTTACTTTATATTTTATTTTTCCCAATTAGATGTAAAATCAATTTTAACATTCTTTTTTTTTTTCAAATTTTGAGTTCTAAATTCTCTCCCTTCCCTCCTTCCCTCACTGAGAAGGCAAGCAATTTCACATAGATTACACATGTATAGTCATGCAAAACACATTTCCATACAAGTAATTCTCTGAAAGAAAACCCAGACCAAAAAACAAAAAACAAAAAAGTAAAGAAAAAGTATTTTTGATCTGAATTCAGGCTCTACCAGTTCTTTCTCTGGAGATGGACAGTACCTTTCATCATAAGTCCTGCAGAATTGTCTTGGATCATTGTATTACTTAGAATAGCTAAGCCATTCATAGTAGGTCATCCTACAATATTGTTACTGTGTACAATGTTCTCCTGGTTCTGCTCATTTCACTTTGCGTCAGTTCATGTAAGTCTTTCCATGTTTTTTTTTTCTGAGAGTATCCTTCTCATCATAATTTCTTAAAGCACAATAGTATTCCATCACAATCATATGCAACAACTTGTTCAGCCATTCCCCAATTGATAGACACCTCTCAATTTCCAATTCTTTGCCACCACTGAAAGAGCTGCTATAAATATTTTTGTACATATAGGCCCTTTTCTTTTTTTTTTAATCTCTTTGGGTTTTATAGCCCTTTGGGCATAGTTACAAATTGCTCTCCAGAATGGTTGAATCAGTATGCAACTTCACCAATAGTATATTAGGATTTTAATTTTCCCATACCCCCTCCAACATTTTCCATTTTCCTATTCTGTCATATTAGCCAATCTGACTGGTGAAGTGGTAGCTCAGAGTTGTTTAAATTTTCATTTCTCTAATCAATAGTGATTAAGAGCATTTTTATATGACTATAAATAGCTTTGATTATTTTGTCTGAAAACTGCCTGTTTGAGGGAGGCAGTGGTCAGAAATAAAGCACTCGTGAGGAGGAAAAGAGTGAAAGGAGAAAAAAAAGTGCAAACGGGAAAATAGGATGGAAAGAAAGACATAGTAATCATAACTGTGAATGTTAATGGTATGAACTCTCACATAAGATGAAAGTGGATAATAGAGTGAATTTAAAACTATAATCCTGCAATATGTTGTTTACAAGAAACACATTTGAAGCAGAGAGATACACACAGAGTAAAGGTAAAAGGCTGGAGCAGAATATATTTTGCTTCAGCTGAAGTAAAAAAAAAAAGCAGGAGTAGCAATCTCAGACAAAGCAAAAGCAAAAATAGATCTTATTAAAAGAGATAGCGAAGGATACTACATCTTGATAAAAGGTACCGTAGACAATGAAGTAAATATCAATACTAAACATATATGCAGTAAGTAGTATAACATCCAAATTCTTAGAGGGCAAGTTAAGTGAAATACAGGGAGAAATAGTAAAACTATACTAGTGGGGGACCTCAATCTCCCCCTCTCAGAACTAGATAAATCTAACTACAAAATAAACAAGAAAAAAATTTAAGGAGGTAAATACATTTTTAGAAAAGTTAGATGTGATAGACCTATAGAAAAAAATGAATGGGGATAGAAAGGAATATACCTTTACTCAGCAGTACAAGGCACCTACACAAAAATTGACCATGTACTAGGGATAAAAATGTCACAATCCAATGCAGAAAAGCAGAAATACTAAGTGCCTCCTTTTCAGATCATGATGCAATAAAAACAACATGTAATAAAGGACCATGTAAAGATAGATTAAAATTAGTTGGAAACAAAATAATCTAATCCTAAAGAATGAGTGGGTCAAACAAGAAATCATAGAAACAATCAATAACTTCATCAAAGAGAGTGACAACAATGAGACAACATACCAAAACCTATGGGATACAGTCAAAGCAGTTATTAGGGGGTATTTTATATCTCTAAATGTTTATATGAATAAAATAAAAAAGAGATTAATGCACTGGGCATGCAACTAAAAAAGATAGAAAAAGAACAAGTTAAAAATCCCCAATTAAATATCAAATTAGAAATTCTGAAAATCAAAAGAAAGATTAATAAAATTGAAATTAGTAAAATTAAGAGCTGGTTTTATTTTTAAAAAACACAATAAGATAGATAAACTTTGGTTAGTTTGCTTAAAAAAAAGGAAGAAGAAAGCCAAATTACCAGTATAAAAAATGAATTCATCACTAATGAAGTGGAAATTAAAGGAATAATTAGGAGACATTTTGTCCAACTGTATGCCAATAAATCTGACAATCTAAGTTAAATGGATCACTGTTTACAAAAATGCAAATCACCCAGATTAACAGAAGAGGAGATAAAATACTTAAATAACCCCATTTTAGAAAAATAAATTAATAAAGACATCATCAATGAGCTCCCTAAGCAAAAATTGCCAGGGCCAGATGGATTTACAAGTGAATTCTACCAAACATTTAAAGAACAATTAATTCCAATACTATATAAATTATTTGAAAAAATAGGCAAAGAAGGAGTCCTAACCAATTCTTTTTATGATACAAATATGATGCTGATACCTACACCAGGAAGAGCCAAAACAGAGAAAGAAAATTATAGACTAATTTCCCTAATGAATATTGATGCAAAAATTTTAAATAAAATATTAGCAAAGAGATTGCAGCAATTTATCACAAGGATAATATGCTATAATCAGGTGGGATTTATACCAGGGATACAGAGCTGGTTCAATATTAGGAAAATGATCAGCATAATTGACTATATATCAATAACAAAATTAAGAGAAATGATGTGATTATCTGAAAACTGCCTGTTCATATCCTTTGACCATTTATCAATTGAGGAATGGCTCTTATTTCTATAAAATTTGACTCCATTTTCTATATGTTTGAGAAATTAAATCTATTAGAGAAACTCAATGTAAAAATTTTTTCACAGTAATGATTACCAACTATGTTATTTCCCTCCATCCTATTTCCCTCTTGTTTATTGTACTCTCTCTCCCTCCCTCTCCCCCCTCTCTCCCCTTTTGCCCTGTCCATTCTCAAAAGAGTTTTATTTCTAATCTCCCCCAAACTGCCCTCCCTTCTATCAGTTCCCCCCTCCCTTTATCTCTTTCCCTCCCTACTTTCTTGTATGGTAAGATAGATTTCTCTACCTAACTGAGTGTGTGTATTCTCCCTCCCATTCCTAAGAAAGACAAAGATCTTCACCCAGTTCCTCTCACCAAAAATGGTTGGATGCCTGGTTCACAGCTTCATGATAGAATGAGGAGCTCCATGTGGAGCCAGGCTGGGATTAGATCTCCCCTCGGTTTCCTGAGGTCTGAGCACATTCCTGTTGACCTACTAATTCTGTCTTTGAAGTATATCTGCTTCTTTATCTTTCTTGACTGGGTCTCCACCAAGCTTATTTCCACTGTGCCCTCTTGTCTCTTTCCACATTTTCCACTCTTGTCTGTCTGGGCAAACATGGGGGAGGGTAATCAAGTCAGATGGAGCCCTGACTTAGTTTCTTCCAAGTCCTCCCCCCAATATCTTTAGTTCCTGCTTCTAATATCCCCCAATTCCTGCCTCTAATCACCATTGCCCGCTTTGAGTACCTTCATTTCCCACTTCTGATCTCCTTCATTCCCAGTTTCAATCCCCCCAGTTCTCTCTTCCACTTTCCCCAGGCCCTGACTCAAATCCCACTTCTGGTCTCCCCAGTTTTAACTTCTAATTAGTTACTCACATTCCCCACCTCCAGCTTCTAGTTTCCACCTCTAGCCACCTTCAGTCTCCCTAATTCATGTTTCCAAACTCTTCTAGTCTTTCTACCTCCAATCTCTGGTTCTGGCCCATGATTTTCCCTTAAATCTTCCTAATTCCCACTACCTGGATCTTCCAATTCTTTATCCAATCTCCCCCATTCCCATCTTCCCACCAGTCTCCTCTTCTTCCTACTTCCAGCCTTCATAGGGCATGGATCAGAGTTTTACCCACCCCTGGCCTTAAGAGGCTACCTCCATGCCCTAAATAAAGCCCCACATTCTCCTCAGGTCTCTGTGACAGGCTAGGAAGGGGACCTGCTCTTTTCTTTCTTCTTAATCTTTTTTTTCTTTCTCCTTCCTTTCTTGGCCCCTGTGCCCCAGCACTAAGATGGGCATCAAGGACCGTATCCGAATGAATAGTGCCCAGCGTCCGTGCGGAAGGACTAAGCAGCACCTGGCCCCACCACCCCGAACCTCCCCAGGAAGTGAGAGTGAGAATGTGAGTGTTGGAGAGCCCACCAGTCCCACTAAGGTCCAGAAGAGCTGGAGCTTCAATGACCGGACTCGTTTCCGGGCATCACTGAGGCTCAAGACCCGGTCATCAGCAGAGGGTGAGTTCAAATAGCCAGCCAGTGCCCTCACTGACTCCTGGAACTATGGAAGTCTTAGGTGGCTCAGAGAGTGCCCAAGTAGAATGATTTGACAAGCCTTCCAAGCTGTGTCTCCTGGAACCCAAATCTTCTCAGAACGAAAGAAGAACAAAGAATTTGGGAGGGGACCTCTAGCAATATTTGGCTGTATGGCCTTTGGCAAGTCACAACCTCTCTGAGTCTCAGTTGCCATTTCTGAAAAAGGAGGGGGGTTGGACTAGATCATCTCTAAGGTCATTTCCAGTTCAGATTATCTATGATTCTTTGATAGATCCATTTAATTCTACTTTATGTGCATGCTTGGTAGAGAACAACAGCTAACAATAAAAAAAAATTTAAAGCCCTAGAGAGTATTTTTGTCCTGCTTTGTGAATTTTCTCATTCTAGAAACTCACAATGTTTTGTGGCCCGAGTGCTCTTTATTGAAGTGAGAGGAGATGTATTGTGATTGGGCATCCTGATATTGATCTGCCCTGTCCTGGTGCAATGAACTTTTTCCTCATTCCTTGCTCAGTTTCCTCTCCACCAGGTTGCCTGCTATCTGTTTCAAATTTTCCATAAGGAACCAGAAAGAAATGTTTGGGTTTCTTTTTAGGCCTTTCCTGGCAATAGAGCCTAAGGGTGGAAGATGGAAGCATTAACTTTTTAAAAAAAATTTTTTATTAATAGCTTTTGTTTTTATCACCTATTTTCTCCAATAAATCCCTTCCCCTCTTCCAGACAGTCATCTCTTATAATAATAAAACAGGGGAAAAAAGGTTAGCAAAACTAATCAACATATGCATAAAATGTCTGCAGATTTCCACAGTCCTAATAACCCATATCTACAAGGAAGTTGGGTGGGGGAATCTCTTTCTTTTTGGAGGCTTCACTAAATTGTGGTAATCCCATAGAACAGTGTCATTGAATGTCAAATTCAATCCCTTTTTCCTAAATGAGGAAAATGAGGTGGAGGGTGGAGACAGGGAAACCAGTTGATTGCTCAGGGTCCTTCAAGCTCTGCCAAGCTGTTGTTTCCTGGAGAGATCAGCACCCCCACCCCTGAATATGGCTCTGGAAGCCTCCAGGAAAGGAGGACTAACAGGCAGCTGCTATCTCAACAGAAGGTCCCTCAGAAGATGTGATGGAGGAGAAGGGTTACCAGTGTGAGCTCACTGTAGACGACGTCATACCTGCCATCAAGACAGTGATCCGTTCTGTTCGGTGAGTGTCACTCTCCCCCCACCCCAGCCCTCCCTGCTCCAATTGGTCAGGCTCTGCCAGCCCAACACATGACCATCTCCAATCCTGCCTGCTTGGCAGCCCTGGAGGTGATCAGCTGAGCCCACCTAGGAGTCCTGGCCAAGGTGGTGAGGCAGCATCTGGGCTCACAGCAGCCTTCTGATTCGGACCCCAGCAGGTCTGTTTACCAGCAGGAACTTCTGGACAGTGGAAGGGAATGTTACCACCTTACTCTTGAAACAGGAGGCTCCAATTTATTGTGAATCAGGGATGCAAAAGGCTTTCTCTCTGTGTGTCATGGTGTACTGTTATATCCCAGCTTCACCTTTGCCCCAAGACAGTCATTCTACTTCTCTGTCTGTCTGTGTTCTTTCCCCCTCCCCAGCCATATTTGTCTCTCCTCCTCCTCCTTCTCCTCTTCCTGTCTTCCTCCTCCTCCCCCTTCTCTCTTTGATATTTTTTGTCCTCTATTTCTGCCTGTAACTATTTCTTGTTTCTGTTTCTGGCTCTCTTTTCCAGTTTTTCTTTCTGTCTTTGCTGTCAGTCATTGTCACTCTTTTCTGTCTCTGCCTGTCTCAGTGTGTCTGATTGTCTATCTGTTTCTCTGTTTCTCTCTCCCCTTTCTGTCTTTGTGCCTGTGGCTTTCCTGGATCTCCCTGCTACTCTCAGGGTTAGTAGCAGATCTCCAGCTGACAGCTACCTCCACTCCCAAAAAGCCTCCATGTCTCCTCTCTATCTGCAGGCCCATGCAAACTCCCTCCGCTCCCAAGACTCAGTTTCCTTCTCTTTCCTAACTTCCATCTTTACCTAAACATCCCACCCCTTTGTTCTTTTTGTTGCCTGGCCCCAAGGCCCCAGCCCACTTACAGCTGTCTGGAGCCCTGGAATTGGCCACATCCTCAGTGGACAGAGGGAAGTCCAAGGAGGGAACCAAGCTGGAGCTACATATCCACATGGGCCCTGGGACCACCATTAGCATACAAGACATGTGATATGATTGAACCTACCCCCAGATAACATCACACACTGTAGACACCCTCTGTATGTGGGACTTTGCACTAAGCTATGTTGGGAAAAGTGGAATGAGGTGAGGGAGGAGGAACATGGAGAGGAGAGGCAGATGGAACATAATGGAGAGAGCTCTGCATTTGGAGATAGAAGATCTGGGTTTAAATCTTGGCTTTGTACTTTACTTACTATATGCCCTTGAACCATGTACTTCCTCTTTGCCTCAGTGTCCCCATCTGTAAAAGGAGAGCTCTAGATGATCTCAAAGGTCCCATCCATCTCTAAATCCTAAGATCCTATAAGATGGTTGGCATGAAAAGAACCCGGTCTCTACCCTGAGGGGGATCACAGTTTAGCAGGACAGGATAGGAACATAAAGAAAACCACTTACAAGTCCTTTGTGATCCTAGTCAAGTCACTTCCCCTCTCGTCATTTTCCTCATCTGTGTGGCCTCTAAGATGCTTCCCAGCTCTAAATTCTATGACCCTGTGCTCAGAGCCCAAAGGAGGCCAGGAATGCCATTTGGACTAGGAGAGCATAGAGGTGGGAAAGTCACTGTGGATTGGGAGTAATCATAGCAGACTTCCTGGAGGAGATGAGCTGTGAGTTAGGTCTGGGAGGATGAGAAGGCCTGAGACAAGCAGAAAGGAGTGGAAGGACATCCCAGGCTCGCCCTGTTACCAAAGTCCAGGCAAGAGGTGTTGAGAGCCACCATGAAGGATAGGACAATGGGGCTGCAGAGGAGGGGCAGCTGAGAAGTTTGCTTCTGCCCCCATGCTTGGTTCCTCTGCTCACTCGAACCCCTGAATCTAGGGTTCCTGGAGGTTGGGGGAGCCCTGATTCTAAGGCCTTGTTCTTTCCCATCTCCATAGGATTCTGAAATTCCTGGTAGCCAAGAGGAAGTTCAAGGAGACTCTCAGGCCCTATGATGTGAAAGATGTCATTGAACAGTACTCAGCTGGCCACCTTGATATGCTGGGCAGGATCAAGAGTCTGCAGGCCCGGTGGGTGCCCGATACCCTCTTGGAGAATCTTCCTACTTGACCCCTCTACCTGGCTTGCTGGAAGCCCCTCCCTGCCACACCCCACACCCCAGGAACCCCTGGCTCAGCTTTCCTTATTCCACTTGAAGCACCCAAGAAGCCTTCTCAGTGTGACAGAGTGCTTAGCTTGGAGCCAGCCAGATCTGAATTCTGTGTGACCCTGGACAAGTCATTTAACCTTTTGGGGCCTCAGTTTCCTCATCTATGAAAGAGGGATAATATGCTTCACTGGATTGTAGTATGGCTTAAATGAGATGATGTGCTTTGTAGACTTTAAGGAGCTATAGAAATATAATCTATCATTATTCCCAGCCTAAACCCACTCAGTTCTGACCCCGATCTCGTCTGGGCTCCAAGGTTAGGGCTATTCCTTCTGCTTCATACCGGGAGCTCCCCCAGCTTGGGGCTGGGTCTGGCAAAAGGGACGCTGCGGCAAGGGAATCTGCAGATGGGCCTCGTTTTTCTCCCTTTTAACGGGCTTCTCTTTCTCTGCATCCGGTAGCGTGGACCAGATCGTGGGCCGGGGAAGTGGGGATCGTGGGGACAGAAAGTCCCGCGAGAAGGTAGAAAAGGCTCCTTCGGATCCCGGAGAAGCCGGGGACGAGGTCAGCATGCTGGGCCGAGTGGTCAAGGTGGAGAAGCAGGTGAGGAGAGGGAAGGCACGTCTGGGTCACGGGGCCCTATCCCCGAGGTGGGGACCAATCTGACGCTTGACTGGTGGAGGAAAAAGTCGAGGACCTCGGAGCTCAAGGAGTCCCGGTCCCCGGCACCCTAAATCCAAGAGCACTGGTGCAGGTTTGGTAACCTGGCAAGGTAAGCCGGGCAAGCTGATCATTCTCTCCTGAACTCAATGTTCTTCTCTTGGATGAACCCTAAACTCGTCGCCCTAAAGCCAGAAACCTGTAGTCCTCAGCTAAACCTCCCGGCTCGGGGTCCCACCCCGCCTAAGTCTCACCCTCAGCTAAATCCCACCCAATTAAGCCTCACCCTCAGCTAAGCCCCGCCTCCAACCAGCTTTCATCTCAAACTGGCCATCCTCGTCCTGCTAAAGGCTCCCCCAGTTAAACTTCACTGCCCCGCCCCCCCATTCCAACCAATGAAGACCCGGTCCCGTCAGGCCCCGCCTCCAGGTAGGCTGCAATGCCAGGTAAACCCCGGTTCCCGCTGAGACCTTCCCCCGGCAGGTGCAGTCCATTGAGCACAAGCTGGACCTCCTCCTGGGTTTCTACTCCCGGTGCCTGCGGGCGGGAGCAGCTTCATCTGCCAGCCTGGGCACGGTGCAGGTGCCCCTCTTCGATCCGGACATCACGTCGGACTACCACAGCCCCGCAGACGCCGAGGACATCTCTGTGTCCGCGCAGACACTCAGCATCTCTCGATCGGCCAGCGCCAATATGGACTGAGGGAGGCTCCCAACTCTCCCAGGGACCGGCCCTGGACCGGCCACCCAGCCTGGCACGGGCCCAACAGGCCCCCAGGCCTCACCTGCCTGCCTGCCTGCCCTCCCGCCATCCGATCTTACTTGAACAGGCCTTCCTTCCTGAGACTCTCCTACCACGCACTTTTGAGCTGCCAGGATGGGGGGAGGTACCCACAGCAGGCATCTCGTGGGCATCCAAGTGCCCCAGGCTGGGCAACTCCCTCAGCCTTCTGTCCCCGATTCCAGATGCTGGGCCCACCGCTGGTCATGTAGCCAGGCAGACAGGCCCTGTCAGCTTTGCCAAGGGGGCCCCTGAGACTATGGAGGGCTATCCCAGGACCTGTGACTCTAGTGCCCGATGGGGGGTTCCCTCCCCTCCCAACAGCCATGTGGCACCATGGGCTCCCCAGACATCTTGGTCCCAGAGCAGGGATCTCTCTAACAGCTATGCAAGACTGGTTCTCTCTCATACCCCTCCCTGGAGGGGTGAGTTCTCCTGGGGGGCCCTGGCACTGTCAGGAATGCTGACACCCTCCCTTCCCTACACCCTTGGGGTCCCCTTCAGGCCCCACCTCAAAGCACAGTGATCCCACCCCAATGGGTGGGCACCATATATGCAAACCACATTAAATATGCAACTTTCCAGGCTGGACAGGGTCCCTTGGGGGCCATGACCCACTCCTAGTCCAAGTTGGTCTCAGGCTGCCTCACTAGGCTCTGTCCAGCCTCACTGGTCTAGGGCCTTGGGTACCTGCTAGCATGGCCTTTCCTTCCCCACTGGGGCACAAGAATGGATGGGGGCCTTATGGGCTGAGCCCTGCCCTTCACCTCTCTTCCAGGACCCTCTTCATGGGCAGCCAGCTCCCCGGTTGTCAGGGGAAGGGCAGCCCCCTCCCAAAACAAAAGCAAAAATACACTCACATTGACTCCCTTCCCACTCACAGTTTCTTCCAGGAGCCCTGACCTTGGACAACTCTGAAACTGTGGGGTGTTTGCTGTCCCAGGGAAGTAACCTCACTGAGCCCTGCAGGGGGCCGGGGAGGGTGCAGACTCTGAATGGAGCCTACCTGATCCCCATACCCCTTCATCTGGTCCCCATTTGGTAGGTTTGAAAAAGAGCCACCTCTTTCCCAACCAGGATACTGCTTTCTTAAGGAAGTCTCTGCTAGTATCCTCTGTACTCCTAGCCCCAGAGTAAAGAGGGGCAGCTTGGCCCAAGGACCCCAGCAAGAGGGTGGGCAGCACAGAGAGAGAAGCCTCGGGCCCCCACCCAGAGAACAGCTCAGAGCACACACACACCCCCACTCTGAATGCAAGAAAGTTCCCCTCCACTGCCTAGGGTCCACCCTGCAGCCATTACCACCTCCCTGGCATGTGTGCATTCTCTGACCCCGGAGCCTTCTTGGAAACATAACTTCATAAATTTCCCCCACCACGCACACACTCCCTACAAAGTTGGGAGGGAGAAGGGAGACAGGGTCCCCCTACTTCCCCATGGAGGGCAGTGCCTAGTGCCTGTCCTGTGCCAGGGAAGGACTTTGCATCTCACACCCAGGGGCCCTGCATGCTGCCCTCCCCCTGCTGCACCCCCCCCAATGCCCTCTGCATGTGTTGCTGACCTTTGCACCAAGAGCCTGCCCACCTCTGGCCCTTCCATGCCCTCCTCTGCACTGACCCCCAGAGATCCTCCCTTGACCCAGAGATGGAGCTGGGGCTGAGACCCTCTGACCAAATGAGAGCCCAGAGTAGTCCCCTCACCCCACCCCCCACCGCGATCGAGGTTCCCCCACCAACCTGGTTCTCGGACATGCAAGTACCTCACTTTGTTAACTTCATTAACTTATTGGTTTCATTAAAGTTTTCAGTAGAAGGTGGTTGGCCTTGGTTCTGTTAATTGGTTGGGGGATTGTGGCCTGTACTCAGACTTCTAGGGGGAGCAGGAAAAGGCACAGGGGAGTGTTTAACTTGGACAATGAAGATGGGGGGTGGGGGACATAGGGATCATCTAGCCCCTCCTCATTTTACAGATGAGGAAACTGCGGCCCAAGAAATATTCTTACCAAAGTTTATGCAGTGAGTGGAAAATCCAGGAGGAGAAAAGTCTGGAGTGGTCATGTGAATAGCCAAGCCAGGATTCAAACCTTCTGACCTTCTGAGTTGAAATCTTATGACCTTTCCTTTACATTCTGCAGCTTCCTACATGTGTCCTGTACTTAAATCCCCAAAGGACTGGTGTATGGAAGAAAGATCAGACTTTTGTTTGGCACCAATAATGGAGGGGGGAAGCAGGGTGGGGGGGGGGGAGAAGACTGATTTTTTATTTGATGCCACTAGATGCTGTGTGACCTTGAATAGTCTCTCTTCCTCTCTGGTCCTCAGCTTTCTGAGTCCCTTCACAATTCTAATGCTCAGAAAACATTTACTGACTGCTTATTATACCCACTAGATTCAAGACACTCAGTGCTAGGGACACAAAAATAAACAAAGGAAACCATCCCTTTTCTTAAGAAGTTTACCCAAATAGGGGCAGATGTTGTTTGTTCAGTCATTTTTCAGTTTTGACCAACTCTCTGTGACCCCATTTGGGGTTTTCTTGGCAGAGATAATGGAGTGGTTTGCCATTTCCCTCTCCAGCTCATTTTACAGATGAGGAAACTGAGGCAAGAAGGGTTGAGTGACTCGCCCAGGGTCATGAAGTGAGTGAGTATCTGAGGCCAGATTTGAACTCAGGAAGATAAGTCTTCCTTACTCCAGACCCAGTGCTCTATTCACTGTACCACCATGGAGGATCCCCCTTTTCTCAAATAGGGGTCAGGGCATGACATGTGCGCTCATTAGTAAAATCCCAGATAGACATGATGGGAGCAAAGACGAGATTCAGGCCAGGTGCTCTAGGAAAATTTGAGGGGGGAGAAAACACAATCTCCTTGGGGGAGGGATCTGGGAAGACTTCATGGAGGAGGTGGTACCCAAGGTGTGCCTTGAACAAAGAGAAGGCAGCTGACAGGCAGAAATGGGTAAGGCTAGAGTGTCCTGCGGCAGCTTACTGGGGATACTTGTTCAAAAATATAGGCAGGAGACAGAATGTCAAGCTCAGGAAACAAATTTTATTGTGATGGGCCTGGAATAAAGAGTTTGTGATGGGGAGTATTGGGAAACCAAGGGTAAGGAGATGGTATTTTATCCCATAGCAAAAGTGAGCCTTTGGAGCTCTTCTAAGATCTTTCATTCTGGGTTCGAAGGACCTTCCCAGCCCTGACATCCTGTGTTCTAAGGACCCTCCCAGCCCTGACATCCTGTGTTCTAAGGACCCTCCCAGCTCTGACATCCTGTGTTCTAAGGGCCCTCCCAACCTTGATCTATGAGTCTAAGGAGACCCTGCCTCCCCTCCATCCTCACCTCTCTTGGACATAGCCTCTCTGTCTCATTTCTCATTGTCCCTCTCAATCACTCACGTCAGGCATGATGATAAATGGTTACCAGCCCACCCAGCCCTGGTTTGTGTTACTTGCTGACTTCCACCATGTAAATGATCATGCTGAAGATCTAAGGAATAGGTTCTGTGCAGCCCCCAGAGCTCTCCTGACTCACAGACAGCAGATAGTAGTTGCTCACAGAATAACCACGGAGTGGGAATGAGCCCGAGGCTCACAGGCTTCATTTCTAATCTGAGCTCTGGCGCCCATTCATTCACCAGGCTTGGGTAGCCCTGCAGCCCCAAAGGTGGTGCCACTGAACTGCCCAGGCCGAACCCCAAGAGGAGCCTGCCCTGGCCTGTCCTGCTGTCCTGGGAGGCTTCATGCTGCATACTGTCCTGACGTCTGCCATCCAGAGCAGCCTGGCCTTCCTCCCTCACCCATCACTGGTGAAACCCTGGAAACGCCTCAGTGCTCACCCAGCAATGGGCCCATGGGGGCCCTCTGTCCCTGTCCCTGTCCAAGGGCTCTCCTCCTGCCTCCAGCTCCATATTAAAGTGTCCCAGCTTCCTGGCTGTCCTCCACACCCAGCCAACCCCATAGCCCCACCCAGCTCCCGCTTGGGCTGCTGGGGCTCAGGGGGCATCAGGGACACTGCTGCTTAACCTGGAAGTCCTCAGTTTTCTGATGGCCTGTCCAGTCTTGATGTTCTTTCCGGAGGCATTCATCTTTGAAATGAATGAGGGAACACTTAGTCTGAGAAGGGAGGGGAGAGGAGAGGGGAGGGGAGAGGAGAGAGAAGTGGAGGAGAAGGGTGGAGAGGAGAGGAGGGGAGGGAAAGAGTAGGGGAAAAGAATGGAGGGGAGAAGGGAGAGGAGAGGAGGGGGAGGAGAGAAGAGCAAAAGGGAGGGGAGGAGAAGAGAGGAGAGAAGAGGGGAGGAGAGGAGGGGAGGAGGGGAGAGCATAAGGGAGGGGAGGAGAAGAGAGGAGGGGAGAGAAGAGGGGAGGAGAGGAGGGGAGGAGGGGAGAGCAAAAAGGAGGGGAGGAGAAGAGAGGAGGGGAAGGGTAGAGAGGAGAAGGGAGGAAATAAGCAGAAGAGAAGAGAGAAAAGGAAGAGGGGAAGGGAGAGGAGGAGGAGGACGAGGAGAGGGGAGAAGAGAGGAGAGAAGAGGAAAAGGGAGGGGAGGAGAGGAGAAGGGGAGAGAACAGAGAGGGAAAAGAAGGGAAGGAGAGGAGGGGAGGGGAGGAGAGAAGATTTGAGAAGACATGATCACTATTTCCTAGTATTTCAAGAGTTATCACATAAAAGGACTTAAGCCTAGGTGCTGCCGACTCCAAGGTTGCCCCTCTATCCCCTACACCATGCGACCAGAGATTACTATTAAAGAATGTTTATCACCTGCACCTGTAGAGGACAGGCAGGGGGAAGGGGTGTCCCAGAGTGGGGGGTTTGACATCATGAAGTTCTACTTGGCCCCAAAGGGTAGAAGAGGAGCAAATGGGTGGAAGCGGCAAAGAAAGATTTAGGCTCAATGTCAGGAAAGACCACCCCGCCCCCACTAATAGATCAGTCCCAAAGTCCTACAGGCACCTCATTAGAGGTCTTTGGGCAGAGAACTTCTTGTAGTGGAGCTTCTTGGACAGGTGTGGGATGGATGAGACGGCTCTGGGGTCTTTTCTAACTCAGATTCTATGATTCTGTCAGAGGTAAGATTTGAACCCAGACCTTCTTTACTCAGCCTAACTCTTTATCCTTCCCTTCCCTTTTCTTTCCTCTCCTCTCCTTTTTCCTTCTCTCTGTCTCTCTCTCCCCCCTCTCCCCTCTCTCTGTCTCTCTCCTCCTCCTCTTCCTCCTCCTCCTCCTCTCTCTCTCTCTCCTCTCTACTGTGCTTCTCTCTCCCTGTTTCTGTCTCTGTCTTTCTCTCCCTCTCTCTCTGTCTCTCCCCTCTTCCTCTCTGTCTCCCCCCTCCTCTCCCTCTCTTCTCTCTGTCTCTCCTCCTCCTCCTTCTCTCTCTCTCTCTCTGTCTCTGTCTGTCTCTCTCTCTGTCTCTCTCTCCCCTCTCTGCTGTGTTTCTCTCTCCCTCTGTTTCTTTCTCTCCCTCTCTCTCTGTCTCTCCCCTCTTCCTCTCTCTCCCTCCTCCTCTCTCTCTCTTCTCTGTCTCTCTCTGTCTCTCCTCTCTGTGTCTCTCTTTCCCTGTTTCTCTGTGTGTGTCTCTCTCTCCCTCTCTCTTCTCTCTGTCTCTGTCTGCCTGTCTCTCCTTTCTGTCTCTCTCTCCCTCCTCCTCCTCTCTCTCTTCTCTGTCTCTCTCTGTCTCTCCTCTCTTCTCCTCCCCTCCCCTCCCCTCCCCTCTCCTCTCCTC
>NW_027187338.1:8744820-8809104 GCF_028583685.1 Petaurus breviceps papuanus
CTCTCCTCCCCTCTCCTCTCCTCTCCTCCCCTCCCCTCCCCTCCCCTTCCCTCCCCTCCCTTCTGGCTTTCATTTGATTACTGTGCCTAGAACAAGAGGTGGAAAAGGAGATGGAGGAAGGCATGTGCTGGCCCTTACTGCAGGGTAGATGACAAGATGTCAGGAGTGGATGGGATGTGAAGACCATGTCTGCTGGTCTGCTTTGAGGCCTGGAGCCAGCTAGACGTGGTGAGCTATAATCACACTTGTTCCCCTGGATTATTGTTTAGAAACCACTTTGCAGACCTTGCAGCACTGTGGAAACATGTGCTATTATTCTAGAAAGAGACAGTTCTCAAACCCAGATCTGGCTTCAGATCTAATGATCTTTTCACATGGCCAACCTTATTTTTTTAAAAGTCCCTTTGCTCTTCTTGGCCTCAGTTTCCCCATCTTCACAGTGAAGGGGTGGGGCTGGAGCTAGATCGTATCCAAGGGCCCTCTTGCTGTATCCAGTGGGGGGTGGATGGGGGTGGCAGGCCATGAAGACTGGTCTCCAAAGTTGTGCCAGGTGTCTAATTCTTATCCAACGCTGGAGGGCAGCAGAGACCAGCCCTTGGAACCATAGCCTCAGGTCCATGGTCATCTGGGAGCGCTGCATGCTTAGCATATCCTAGCTGAGGATAGGGGCTGCCTAGCTCAGATCAGGTAACAGAGACCCTGCCAGGAAGGTGGCCTGAGCACCCAGGCTGGGGCTGAGTGGAGGTCCCTGGTCCTCTTGCTGGGTCCAGCCTACCCTTGTGGTTGCTAGGCAGGCAGGGGTCTGACCAGCTTTGGACGGCTTCCCCATCACTAATGATGGTCATGGGGAGCCCAGGTGACCCCTGGAAGGGGCAGGGAGAGAGACCAGGGAACAGAGCTCAGCATGGTATAGCTTGTAGACTTTATACTCACACCTGCTTTCCTAAAAAGTGGGATCCCACTGGGCCTTGGTGAACTCACTGAACGCGATAGGTCCCAGAATTATAGAATTTATCAGTGGAATGAAGCTTAGAGACATCTAGTCCAAGGAGTTCTTAATGTTTTCTGTATCATGGACCCCTTGGTACCTGCATAAAGCCTGTGGACTCCTTCCCCGAATCATGTTTTTTAATTCAGCAAGTTAAAAAGGAAATCAATCAAATTGAAGTGATCAAACTTTTTTTTTAATGTAAGTTTGTATACACCAGGTTAGGGACCCCCGATATAATCCAACCCCTTTATTTTATAGAAGGGAAACTGAGGCCCAGAGATGGGAACTGACTTGTCCAAGATCATATGGCCAATCAATGGCAGAATCAGGATTCAAATCTAGGTCCTCTGATTCCAGATCCAGCATTTTTTCTTGAGTTAAAACCTCCTTTCCACCCCTGGAGGATGGGGAGAAGCAGAGGGGTGGCCACAGGCCACCCTGGCTTCTGGAGCAGAGGCAGATAAGTCTGGGGGTTGGGAGGGACTATGAGGCCCAGGTCACAAAGTCAGAGAGAGATGGAGCCCAAGGACTGTTGCCTGGAGACCTTCTCCCTGTCCTCCCCCTATCCCCCTATCCCTCAGTAGGGAGTCCCAGTTGGTGAAGCTCTGGTCTCCCACCCAGGGCCTGGGCACAAAGGGGCCTTTGTCTCTCCAAGGATCCCCTCTGGGCTTAGGAAGAGAATGGTCCATTCTGATGTCCCCTAGCAGCTGTGCCCTGGGTAAAAGGAGAGGATGGAGATTTCCTGACTGAGCTAGTGTACAGGATATAGTGAGGCCACTGGCAGCACCCTGTGGTTGAGAGTCAGGCCTGCCTCAGTCATTGACTTTCTGGGTGACCTTGGGTGAGTCATTTCCCCTTCTCCAGCCCTTGGTTTCAGCATCTGTAAGACAGACAAGATACTCCCTGCCCCAACCTGCCACTCAGGAATGAGAGAATGGGCAAGAAGGAGCTTTGAAAAGGAAGGTGGTGTCATGGGAAGGAAGGTCCTGATAATAGCAACTCCCATGTCAAGTCAAGTCAAGTCTCCAAGCATTGACACAGGTGCCCACATCACTTTAAGGTTTACAGAGCACATTCCTCACAGGAGCTCTGTAAGGCAGGAGAGTACGATTTTATAGAGAAGGACATGGAGGCCCAGAGAGGGGACCAACCTGATCACGTGATGAGTTGGAGGCAGAATCAGGACTTGGGTACCCTGTTGGTTAATTAAAAAGCAGAAGACCCAGATTCAAGTCCTAGCTTGATGACTTATGGTGCTAGTCTGTATCAGTGGTGTTGTACAGGACCATTAAACCACACATAAAGACTTAGAAAACAACACATTAACATTATCTGTGTTCTACTGTATTTTTATTTATTTTCTTAAATATTTATATAGTTGAGAGGAGCAGAGGATAGAGCCCTGGGCCTGGAGTTAGGAAGATCTGAGTTCAAATCTGGCCTCAGACAGTTACTAGTTGTGTGACCCTGGCCAAGTCACTTAACCTCAGAGGCTTGCCTCAGTTTCCTCCTCTGTAAAATGGGGATAATAATAAATGGTCCCTACCTCCCAGGGTGGTTGCAAAGATTGAAGGAGATAATGATTATAAAGTGTTTAGTACAGCGTCTGGCACATGGCCAGTGCTATATAAAAATGTTGGTTATTATTTCCCATTTACATTTTAATCTAGTTTGGGTTTCACTTGGGAGAATTGCAGGCCTGCCCACCTGTGTCTAGATGGCCTCTCAGGTTCCTATGATCTTCAGCTCCCCATCCTGTGTCAAAGTTCTGGACTCAGAAAATATGATTTCGACAGTCCCATCCACTCCCACCTCCTCCAAGAAGCATTCCTTCTCTGGGGTGAGTGCCATCTCTCCCTTGCTAGTGATGCCTTCCTGTCTGCCTGCAAACATGCTCCCATCTCCCTGATCCCAAGAAGAGCCCTCTTGTGACTATTCCCACCTCTCCTCACTCCCTCCTCTATGATGCCAGTATACTCTTTCTCAGATAGAGAACCATCTGGTTGTGTCCCTGTTGATTTTCAGTTGTTTCAGTTGTGTCTGACTCTTCATGACCCCATTTGGGGTTTTCTTGGTAAAGGTACTGGAGTGGCTTGCCATTTTCTTCTCCAGCTCATTTTACAGATAAGGAAACTGAGGCAAATTGGGGCAAATGATGAATCCAGGGTCACATAGCTAGTAAGTGTCTGAGACTAGATTTGAGTTCTGGTCTTCCTGACACCAGGTCTGATGCTCTATCCACCGGGTCACCTAGCTGCCCTATCGTGTCCCTCTCCTGCCCCAAATCTTAAGTGGTTACCTATCACCTATCCAGTAAAGTTCAAAATTCCTGACCTGGCATTCAAGGCCTTTCTCCAATATGGTGCTATCTTCCCTTTCCAGTCTCATCTCGTATCACTTCCTTCCAAGAACACTTTACACTCCTGGACCCCTTGGCTTCCCTCTCCCATCTCTGGGCCTTTGCTTACATTACTCCATATGCCAGGCATGTACTCCTTGCCTTTCTTCATTTTTCCTGCCCGTTTTTTAAAGCTGGCTCAAAGAAAGTTCCTTCCTGTTCCATGAAGTCATCCCCAATCCCCTGGGTTCAGTAGCTACCTTGCCTTCTCGGGGTTCATGCAGTTTTCTGCATGTTTCTGATGCCCAGACCATGTAACATTGCCAATATTATCTGGAGAGTTGTCTTACCCTCACTAGACTGGGAGCCCCAGGAAGCTGTATCTTTCTCAATGCCCACCACTGTGCTGTACATGGCAAAGCTGCTCAGCAAGAATGAGTCCTTTACACTGTGGCTAATCCAACCCCCTCACTTTACAGATGAGGAAAATGGGAAGTGACTTGCCCAAGGTCACACAGTAAGACAGTGAAAGTCTGAGCAAGGGTGAGGACCCAGGTCTTTCGAGTTCTTGGTGCCTTTCCTGACGGCTTAGATTGGGCCCTGGGTACTCCTGCATTGGCTTTCTTCCATGCCTTCTCCAGAGAGGGTCTGGGGTCAAAGTCTGTCAGGGTGGGGCAGGAAGGGTTAATCGTGCCCCTGCTCAGGATACAAAGGCAGGAAGCAAAGGGGCAGTGCCCAGGCTTCTCAGCCATTTTCTTCATCATCCTCAAAGGGTCCCAGACATCCTCATTGTACTCCCCCCTCCCCATATCCATCTGCCCCATTGCTTCCTTGGGCTGGGGAACTGACTAGGAGAGAGGTCAGGGTGGGGTGCTGGGAGAATGCTATCTGATGAGGTCTTGCCAGGTATGGGGGGGAGGCTGGTAGGTGGGATGGAGATCAGAATATGAGTCACTCTGACCCTAGAGCAGGGAAGGGGTCACGTGGAAGAAGAAATGTGTGTGTTTGGGGGGGAGGGGTCTTCCGGTCTTCCCCTCCCTTTTCTCCACTGACTGAGCAACACATGAGTCACCACAGTCTCCAATGGGGCCAGTTTGAGGACAAATTGTCAGCAGAGACGTTGATCCTCTGGTCCTACCCCTAATGAAGACACAGGCAGGCAGCCAAGCAGACAGGTAGGCAGGTATCCAGACAGTCTGATAGGCAGACAGGTAGACCGACAAATAGACAGGCAGGCCAGGAGACAGACAGGCAGACAGCAGGCTCTATCAGCTGCTTGGGATGGCAGGAGTCTAAGGAGGACATGGGTAGATTGACTCCACGTTCAGTCATTTTTCAATTCTCTCCAAACCCATTTGGGGTTTTCTTGGCATAAGTGGTTTGTCATTTCCTTCTCCAGCTCATTTTACAGATGAGAAACTGAGGCAAATAGGGTGAAGTGACTTGCCCAGGGTCACACAGCTAGTAAGTGTCTGAGGATGGATTTGAACTCAGGAAGAGAAGATTTCCTGATTCTGGGTCCCAGTGCTCTGCCACCTACCTGCCCTTTGTTACTGCCCTACACTGAAATATATGTCTATAAAACAAGCTGTACGTAACAGATTTATGTGATATATATATATATATATATCATATATAATCCCAAATTTCTGACCATCTTTGTATAGGAAATATTTGTATTTGTTGATGATTTTCTAATTCATAATTTGAAATTTTTTAAAGTGTGTATATGTGTGATGATGATGAAAAAGATGAGAGCTTCAGAAACTTTGCCATGATCATTTGGTCTATTTGAGGGACTGAATGATGTAGTGGCAAGAACCTTGGCTCAAATCCTACTTTGCTGCTTCTTAAACCTGATTCACCCACAGTATCATAGAATGACAGAGTCAGAAAGGGGCCTCTGGGATCATCTGGTCCAAGACCGTCATTTGACAGAGGAGAGAATTTCAGCGCAGGGAGGGGGGAGGCCAGCAAGACAGTCAGTGGATCTTGGGACTCCAAGTTCACTTGGAGCAGGGTTCCCCTTTCGGCCATCGCCTCAGAGGATCCGTGACTCACAATTCCCATCCTCGAGGGATTAACATAGCCCTCCAGACAGACACCCCATTGTCAGAGCCTTAAGGGAGGGTCAAAAGGCCCCTGCTGCTGATGAGGGAGATCCCAGGGCTTTCAGACTACCAAGAATGTCAGAACTGGGAGAGACCTTAGAACATGGAAAGTCAGCTGCAAGGGACTTTCTAACACAGAACGCAGTAATGGCTAAAATACACTGTGTACAGAACTGTAAGGTATGCAAAGCATTTCATAAACATCTCATTTGAATCTCATGGCAACCCTGAGAGGTAGGGGCTATGATTATACCCATTTTGCAGATGAGGAAACTGAGTCAGTGAGAGTATAAGTGACCTGCCCAGGGTGACAGTGACTACTTACTCTGGGCCAGGTGCTGCACTTAGCCTGAGGATACAAAGAAAGGAAAAAATCATGTTCCTTACTTCAAAGACCTTACACTCTATTGGGGGAGATGACGTTAAATAATTGTGAACAGACCAACCTATGTACTGAACAGAAAAGTTAGTGAGTTCGTATGTTGTTTTGAACCTCGGTCCTCCTGACTTCTATCCTCTTGGCCAGGTCTAAGGGATACTGGAATAGAGAGTGCCAGGACTGGCAGAGACATAAGCCTAACCTTGCTGTCTGGCTGCCAACCTTCTGCCTGGCTTACTGCCCGCCCGCCCTGGGACACAGGGCTCGGAGCAGGCAGGGGCGGGGGGTACAGAGCACCCATTGTCTCCTGCCCCCACCATGCACCCGGGCACAGGAAGAGCTGGAGTTGAAAGCAGGAAGTGGAAGGAGAAAGCTGGCACGTGGTGGCCAGGTGTGAGGGCCCTGTGTGACCTCAGGCAGGAAGCCAAGTCTTGGGAGGACCCAGGAGTCCTCGACTCTGCCAGCTCCCTGACAAGAGGTTGGGGGTAGGATACCAGTCAGATCTAGAAAATAGCATGGAACCGCCTGGGCACAAGGCCAATGCCCCAGGCACTTCAGGTGCCCACCCTCAGTCTCTCCCTATAGAAACCCAGCCAGCAAACGTCTGTCTGTCTCAGCTTGGCCCCTCGAGGATTGGGGCCAAGGAGAGGGTGCATACAGAAAAGCCTCTTCCCACCCCCGTTGATGCCCTGAGTAGATAGAGCAGCCAGTACACCTAGTTCAGAGAATAGATCAATTTACCTAGGATTACGCAGGCCTTAGGCCTGGCCTGAACTCCAGGTATCCCCCAGACCTCCCTTCCAGGTACTCAAGGTACATATTGCCTCCTCTGGCCTTGGGCCCTCTCTCTGTGTCCCAGCTGTGGGGGGGGATCCTCCCCTGAAAGGTATCCCCCAGGATCCTAAGTCTGAGCCCTGAGCCTCCCCCCTCCCCTGCCCCTCTTTGGATGCCAAACATTCCCAGGAGCTGAGGCTATTTCAGCCCCAAGCCCTGGCCCCACCCCCTCCCCCGGCCCAGTCCAGTCCAGCCTGTGTTGAGCCCTGGATCTGAACTCCTAATCTGACCCATGAGCAAGTGACTTTCCTCTTGGGGCCTCAGTTTTCCCCATCTGTAAAATGAGAGATTCAGACCAAATGACCTCAGAGGTCTGTTGTAGTTCTCATGCTGGAAGCCAGCTCAGAACCATACAGAAAGTCACAGGCACGGGAGGGGGGGGGTCGTCTCAGACCGAGTCCGAGCACCATGGCAGCAATGTATGTGACTGATGACCTTCCCTAGAAGCAGCAGGTGGGCAGAGGAGTTAGAGGCCCAAATTGAGGGGACTGGACAAGGTGGCTTTTAAAGGACCCTTTCAGCTGGAAAGTTAGGGAAGCCTGGGATTCCTGGTTGACAGGTAAGTCCCCCCCCCCCATCCAAGATGCTTCTGTTGTCCCAAAATGATGCTTAGAAATGGTTCTCCCCCTCCCCCGACCCTGGACCTCCACTCCATTCTTTGGCTCATGACCTGGAACTGGGGAAAACCCAGATGGAAGTCCCTCCTGGTGTCTAACCCAAATCCCTCCTGCTTCAGCAAAGGTGTGTTTGCTTATGGGTGTTGAGGTGGGGCCATGGAGAACGCAGTAATCTCCCCTTCTAGGAATGGGAATGGGGAGAATGAAGTGACCCTTACCTTGGCTCCCTGGTCTTGACCTCTCCACCATCCCCCCTGCTTTCCAGTCCCCTGCTTGCCTCCCCTCACTTGGCTGGGTCAGGAGCAAAGAGCCAATCCAGGTAGGAGCTCACCTCCCCGCCTTTCCCCTCCCTAGGTCCCGCCCTCTAGGGGCAGGGCTGGGCGGGGCCACTACTAAAGCCAGGGTCCACCCTTCAGTTCCACACTGTGCTGCCCAGCCCCAGTCCAGGGACACTGCTGGGTCGAGAGGGAGGAAGGCGTCTGGAAGGCTGCCTGGGGCAGTGGGGGAAAGGAGGAGGAGGAAGGGAGGGGAAGGAGAGGAGGAGGAGGAAGAGGAAGAAGAAGAAAAGGAGGAGGAACTTCAGGACTGCTTCCAGTCCAGAGCAGGAGCCAACACCCCTCACCCAGGTAGGGCCCCTCCCCAGCCGGATCTGGGCGGGAGCTTGACAGGCAGATAGATGGTGGCCTCCCCATGCTCTCCACACTCAAGCCCATGCTGGTCCAAGTGAGCTTGTTTGGGGACAAAGGGGCTGGGGCAGAGAAGGGATAGTGTGGGGTGACCTAGAGAGAAATGGGCAGAGATGACCCAAGAGATGGGAGCAGACCAGCAGAGGTCGGGGAGCAGGTGAGTGAGAGAGACTCAGGCACTATTAATTGAGATGGCCACTTAGGTCCTTTTTAGCTCTGATTATGAGAGGAAAGAACAGAGAGACAGCAATGGGGGACAGATGATTAGGGGTAAGGACTGGTGGTCTGATGGAGGGGAAGAAGAAGAAGGAGTTGATAGAATGACAGAGAGTTGGAGAGAAAGACCACAAGTCAGGAATGGAATAGATAAGGGGGAGAGGACAGAGGGGACAATACAGGGGGACTCATAGGAGATAGAGGGAGGCAAGATAGAGACAGACATGGGGGACAGATGGATTGGGAGGAGGGTTGGAGTAAAGTATAGGGGGAAGAATAAGGAAGGGGGTAGGATAGGGACAGAGGGATTAACAGAAAAGATGAGGGGGCGATGACAGAGATTGGGGGGCAAAGGATGGAAAGACAACAGACTGAGATGGTGGAACTGGGGACAGATGGAAGAAGGAGGGACAAAGGGAAGATTGCTGGTTTGAGGTGGGGAGAATAGAGGTGGCGTTTTGGAGATGAGAGAGTATGGGACTGAAGATCTTGGATCCAGCCTCAATACATAAGAAAAGCTATTTCTGGGATGCTCAGGGGGCTTCATCCTTCTTGGGAAAAGGGAGGGGGTTGTGGGAGTATGGGTTGAGTCATTCTTCCTTCATCCCTCCCCTTCATATGCCTTACTAGGCAGGAGCAAGAGTCAGGGGCTTCCTCTGGTGTGGGCTTCCCAACACCTAGGACCATCTTTCCCCCAGTCTCCCCAGATCTGTGGCTGGGTTTATAGTTTCCTAGTCCAGAGGCCGCTGCCTCACCCCCTACCCCCACCACATCACTTCCATAGGCCGATAGTCTGGGCTCCAGGGTCCCCTTGTTTGCTTTGGAAGCCAAGAATAGGAAGAGACGCAGAGGTCTGGGAACAGAGCACAGGGGTCTAGGTCTCCAATTCTTTTAACAAGGAGCCTTCCTCTACCTCCACACACACAGTGGCTCCGGGCACTATGTGGCTGAACTCCCTCTTGGCTGCCCTGCTGCTGGCAGGCCCAGGAACCCTGTGTGCCCGGAGTGGCCGAAGTCGCCGGGAGCTGGCACCAGGTTTACACTCCAGGGGCATCCGGGATGCAGGTGGCTCTTATTGCCAGGCACGAGACCTCTGCTGCACAGGCCGGGAGGATGACTGTGCCATGCCCTACCTCGGCACCCTCTGCTACTGTGACCTCTTCTGTAACCGGACGGTCTCCGACTGCTGCCCTGACTTTTGGGACTTCTGCCTGGGCATTCCACCCCCCTTCCCTCTTATCCAAGGTATGTAGGGTCCTGCCTGGCCTTGCACCCCTCCTGGACTTGTCTCCAGGTTTGAATCTAAGGCCAGGTGCTAATCTAGCTGTGTGACCTTGGGCAAGTCTCTTCTCTAGGCCTCAGTTTCCTCAGCTGTAAAATGAAGAGATCAGACAGAGAAGGGGTTCTTAACTCTTTTTGAGGGGTCATAGACCCTTTTGGCAGTCTGGTGAAGCCTGTTGAGCCCTTCTCAGAATAACATGTGTTTTTAAGTTCATAAAAATATTGAAGGAAATTTTGAATTTCAATTAGACATTAATGAAAATAAAGATATATATATATATATATATTTTTTTTTTTTCCATCCAAGTTCCTTGACCCCCAGAAATCTATCTGGAGATCTTCTGGCTCTAACATTCTAGGATTATGCCTTCTCTAAATGGGATCAGGGAGGAGAAAGAGGAAGAGGAAGACAGTCCTTAGAGAAGTCCTTCAACCCCTTTCCTAGGCTCATCCCCGCTCCTTCCCCATGAGAAACCATTCTATCCAATCTGGACTCTCCAGGTTCTGAAGGGGCGCAGGCAGGGCCCAAGCCTAGGTTCCCATGCTCTCCTAATGCCTTGTTCTGAGACTCAGGGCTAGGCACTGGCTGCCTCATGCCCTTTCTCCCTACCCCTGGCCCAGTGGCCCCACCCAGCCCCACCCCCTGACTCACCCATCGGCAGGAGGGTCCAGCTCCACGGATGCCTGGATCTGGGAAGAGGGAAATAATACACCATATCCCTGGGGTAGAGCTGGAGTTTCACTGACTGGTCTTTGTGGGACTTGGTGGTTTTTTTGGAGTGTGGGGCATCCACCTGCTTTCTTAGGGATGCCCTGACTTATTTTAGAGAGATCCTTAGCTAGTTTCTGGGGGCCTACTGCTGGACTGGGGCATGGTCTACTGCCTGTTTTTTAAGGAGCAAGGTGCCCAGTCTCCATCAAGGATGGCCAGAGGGGGTCACCTCCCAATCCTTTTCTCTCCCACCTTGAGGATCCCGAGGGTGGGGATGCTAGCAGCTCATTTACATGTTCCTGCCTCTGACAGGTTATTCTGACCAATGACTTATCATAAGCCCAGCTGGTTTCCTCCCTCAGTGCCCCGGGACTCCTGGGCTTGACTTCTAATAGCTCTGTGGCCCTGAGGGAGTGACTCACCCTCTCTGCCTCTATTTCTCCTCTCTTCCCAATATCCAGGATAGTGCAAGCCACCAAGGGCCTAAATAAGTGTTTTGGTAACTGAGAGACCTAGAAATCTTTAGAGTAAAAGGGAAGGATGTTGAACTCTAGGTGGGATTTTCAGAAATCTGTCTGGAAACAAGAGGATGTGTGGGATTATATTGGGGAGTGGGGGAGGGGAGGGGTCTCTGCTGTGGCTGAGTTTTGGGGGAGGGGCCCAGCCTGGTTCTCTTGACCCCAGTCCCTGACCCCTCCCCCATCCCCAGGGTGTATGTATCAGGGACGAGTATACCCAACCCTTGGGACCTACCAAGACAATTGTAACCGATGGTGAGTGTTTGAGGCCTTTGGGGATGCCTGAGGGAGGGCTGGGGGCCCCTGGAGTGGAAGGGCACAGTGGGGGACAGGACCCCAGCATAACATCTTCAGAGGCTCCAGCTGGGCAGCCAGGGGATCTTGGGGCCCCTTTCCCCCCATATATACCTTTTTCCCATCTGTCCCTACCCTTCCTCTGCCTCTTCCTGATTTTCCTATGCCCCTCTGCTGTCTATGTCTCAAGTCTCTTTCTCCCACTGTGTCTGTCTCCACACCCCCTGGGGCTCCAATGGGCCTCAATCGATACCTTTTAAGGAGCCTGATGGAAGCACAGGCCCAGTTTTGGCTGAGGCTGAGCCAGCTGGAGGCTGGGAGTGGGGTGGGGTGGGGTGGAGAAACGTTCTGAGGGAGGGGTTGTGCTGGAGAAGTGGGGGAGGGACAAGTGTGCTAGAGACAGATGGACTGAGACTAAAATGACCCTTTTTGAGTTGGGGGCTATCAGTGTGTCTCCCCCCGCCCCAACCCTGGCCTCCTAGAGCAAGTCTGAACAGGAGAGAAATGGAATGGGACCTAGCCAACTGTGTGTATGAGCAGGTCCCAAATTCCAGGCATGGGGTTGGGAGAAGAGGTTGGAGGGCTGGACATTTAACCCTTCAGTGCTCAGAGATCCTTTCACTTTGTCCTTCATTCCCTCCCTCTATCCATAAACTCAAAGTATCTGTAAGTGTCTGTCCTTCCCAGCTTCTCAAGGAACTGTTGCTCCCCCCCTTTACTCCCTCCCCAGAGTCTCTGGGAGGGCTAGTTGCCAAAGCCCTGCTTGTGGGAAGGACTGTGAATGCAGAGTCCTCAAAATCAGCATCAGTTACCTCCCCTCCAAGTGTGGAGTCTCCGTCCTTCACAGTAGGGCTCAGGGTTCCTTTCCCTCCCCCATTATTCCCCAACCCTTTCCAGGAATCAGGGCCACTGGGGGCACATTCCTGGGAAGGCCCCACATACAAACTGAAGGCCGAGAGCAGTGATCACTCCCCCCCCCCCACTTCCTGACATGACATGACAAGAGGGTTTCCTTCCTGCTGCCTCCCCCTCCAGGGATTGCTAGAAGCAGGCTCTGAGCAGGGGAGGAGGGGACAGGAGCTCCTGGGGGGTGTGGCTGTGTCCCCACCTCCCAGCTTCTGCATTAACCCTATCCTTCCCTCTTTGTCAGCACCTGCAAGGAGGATGGGACATGGGAGTGTGACCAAGAGCCCTGCCTGGTGAACCCGGACCTGATTAATGCCATCAACCGTGGCAACTATGGGTAAGATGAACCTCTGGGGCTCCCGGCATGAGTGCACAGGGGCCATGACATGTATCTCCTGCCCTCTCCCAGAGCCCCTGTGACTCCTGCCCCTCCTGTACCCTTAGGTGGACAGCTGGGAACCACAGTGCCTTCTGGGGGATGACTCTTGATGATGGGATCCGGTACCGTCTGGGCACAGTGCGACCCACATCCTCTGTGATGAACATGAATGAGATACAGGTGAATTGGAGGGATGGGGGTCCCCAAGTGCACTATGGAGGCCTGAGGCCGCCTCCCCTGCAGCTCCACAGTTACTGCCCCAAGACACCCCACCCACCTTGGGGCCCCAGCACAGCTTCCAATGTGAATCAGGAATTAGGGCTTCTGGACTTGCTATCTGGCCTTGCTTGTAGATCCTCTGTAAAGTCCTATCTGTAAAGCCCTGGGATGATCTCAAGAGTCATTTCCACTTCTAACATTCTATATTCATAGATTCCAAGTGCCCTACTAGCTCTGACATTCTGTGTTCTACCATGACCATCCCCTACCCTTCAATCTATGTTCTAAGCTCTGACATTCCATGTTCTAAGCTCTCCCCCAGCTCTGACATTCTGTGCTCTGAGCTCCCTCTTATATCTGCATTCTGATAACGACAATTTCTGTAGCACTTTCCATTTTCAAACCTCTTTACATACATTGTCTCATTTGATCCTCACAATACCCCTTCAAGGTAGGCACTATTATTATCATCACAATTTTACAGATGAGAAAACTGAGTGGAGAGGTGTGGTGACTTACCCAAGGTCTTGGTGTAAGAAACTGTCTGAATCAGGATTCAGATTCGTGCCTTCTAGATGTACGACTCCATGCTGATCATGCTATCCCCCTGCCATCCTCAGTGATGCCTCAGTATGGTTAGCATCTTCATTTGCATATTTCCAGGGGGCCATTCATAGACTTAGATATTTAGATCACATACTACCTAGTTTTGCAGATGGAGAAACTGAGGCCCCATTGTAGCCTTTTCCCTCCTCCTCCCCCAAAGCTGGCCAATCCTGGGAAAGCCCCCAGTTGCCTTGGACTCTTGGCAGCTCCCAGGGACAGGCTGGGTCCCATGTCTGGGACCTTGGGGTTGGAGCTGGAGGCTATGAGCCTGTGCTCCCCCTTTCCCTTCCCCCAAGGGTCTTCTGCTTCCATCGGTCTCATGGGCTGGGGCAGGGATAGTGGCCTTGGTGGAGATGACCCCAGGAGGCCTCTGGGGCCAGAGGAATGGCCCCTACTCAATGACCCCAGTCTCCTGGGCTTCCCGCCCCTGGCTATTTTCTGCCTCCCTTTGTTTTCTCTTGGTAGCTGGCCAGGTCATGGGGCTCCCTCAGTGACGTTCCCTTCCCTCCAAGCCAAAGGTCCCCGTGGCCTTGGACAGCTTTTTAGCGTGAGAGGGAGGATGTTCAAGGAAGGGACTGAGGAGGGGCGATAGAGGTGAGGGGCTGAAGGAAGATTGGTGCAGGAGGGATGCCAGGAGGCCCTGGCTTTCCCTCTCTGGGCCTTGGTTTCCTCAGCTGTAAAATTCTAGGTGTGGGCTAGGAGGCTTCTGAAGTCCTTCCAGCTCTGAGCCTATGAATTATCTCTTTCTGGGCCTCAGTTTCTCTCTCTGTTCAATGTGAATAATGACCACTGTCTGACTCCCCTCTTCCCCAATGTTAGGAGGGCCCGTGGGTCGCAGGAGGTGCCCCTAACACAAACAGGTTTGTATTGAAGCTCTTGTTTTTGTTGAAAGAAGCAGCAGGAGCTAGGAGACACCACGGTGCCTTGTACACTGGGCATGGAGTCAGAAAGATTTGAGTTCAAATCCTTCCTCAGACACTTGCTGGCTGTAGGATCCTGGGCAAGTCACTCAAGCCTCAGTTTCCTCATCTATAAAATGGGGATAATACCAGCACCTCCCTCCCAGGTTGTTGTGAGGATCTGAGATAATATTTGTAAAGGGCTTGGCACAGTGCCTGGAACACAGTAGGTGCTTAATAAATGCTTGTTCCTTTTCCTTCCCCCCTGAAAGAATTGAAATGGGGTGGCTAGGTGGTGCAGTGAGTAAAGCGCTGACCCCAGAGTTGGGAGGACCCCCCCCACACACACACAAACTAGCTGTGTAACCTTGGGCAAGTTACTTAACCCCAATTGCCCTCTAAAAGGAAAAAAAAAAGAAACTAAATGGACAAAAAAAATCACAGATGACGGGACCATGAGGTCAGCTCATTTGGAGCTGAAAAAGGGCTTAGATCTAGCCCAAACGCCCCTTACGCAGATAGAGTCTGTACTACTGAGGCCTGTCCTGGGAGGGGCCCAGTCCCGTCGCCCATCTCTCTTCCATGGGTCTGGCTCTAGTTCTTGGGCCTCGCCCCTAGAGCGTGAGGTCTTCCACTTAGCCTGAGGCCCAGGACTTCTGGGGGAAGCTCAGGGGGCACTGGTTTGTTTATACTTTGTAGATGGTCATGTCACCAGATGAAACTCTCCCCTCAGCCTTCAATGCCTCAGCTAAATGGCCTGGCCTGATCCATGAGCCCCTGGACCAGGGGAACTGTGCAGGTTCCTGGGCATTCTCCACAGCAGGTAGGGGCTGGGGCTGAGGCCGGGCTGGAAGCTGGGGCTGGGACTGGACTTTGGAGGAGGAGCCAGGGGGTTTGGTTGGGCGTGGGCTTGGTACCAGCCCGGCGAGGCTAGAACCTTGCTCAGTGTCCCTCATCACCATCTCTACCTACCCTATTCCTCTCTCTAGCTGTGGCCTCAGACCGCATCTCCATCCACTCCATGGGTCATATGACCCCTGCCTTGTCCCCTCAGAACCTGCTGTCCTGTGACACTCACAATCAGCAGGGGTGCCGGGGTGGGCGGCTCGATGGGGCCTGGTGGTTCCTGCGTCGCCGTGGGTGAGCAGACTTGGGCACAGGGGAGCCCCTGAGTGCTGCAGAAAGGGACCATGGGGGGAGTCCATGGGCCTAGATACTGGGGGTTGGGGGATAAGAGGAAGAATCAGGACAAGCAGCCAAGGAGAGGATCCTGGCTAAGGGGACGCGGAGGAAGTGGGCAGGAGGGGCAGAGGGCAAGGCATACACTCTGAAAGGCTGGGCTGAGGGGACTGAGAGTGAAGGGTTCTCCTTCACCTTCTTTTCTCCAACCTCCCCACTGTCTCTTCACAGGCTAGTGTCCAATCACTGCTACCCATTCTCTGCGAGAGATCAGAATGGGGCAGCCCCTGCGGCCCCATGCATGATGCACAGTCGCCACATGGGCCGGGGCAAACGCCAGGCCACAGCCCACTGCCCCAACAGCCGGGCCCATGCTAACCACATCTACCAGGCCACACCTCCCTATCGCCTCTCCTCTCATGTGAGAGCCCAGGCTTGGGGGCAGATGGGAGGGAACTTGGGAGCATATGCGGAGGGGGGGAGGTGGGAGCCACCACAGGCTAGGGTGACCCAGGCAAAAACAGGGAGAAGGGGGTCTGGCCTCTGGATCCTCAGGTCAGCCTTATCCCCTTCCCTAGGAGAAAGACATCATGAAGGAGCTTATGGAGAATGGGCCTGTCCAAGGTAAAGGCTTTCTCCCCTCTGCACCCCACCATCCTCCTCCCTCTGCTCTCTGTCCCTCTCTTCCTTTCCCTTCTCTCCCTCCCTCCCTCTCTCCCCAGCCCTGGCTCTCACACTCAGGAGTTGGCAGAAACCTTGGAAATTCCACCTTGTCCTGAGACCAACCCTCCCCCCTCATACCCACCTGTTATGAAAGGCTCTGTGTCCCAGGCCTGTCAAGCAGAGGTCACAGTAGACACCCCCTCATAGACCCCATTTCCCTTTAACATTAAACACAGGCTCAGGGCCATGCTCACCCCTGGCTGGCTCTAAGGAAGCAATGTGGGCACCCCAAGGCCACCAACCCATCCATCCCAGACTAGGGCAGAAACCCATCCCCACCTCTGGCTCTGACAGGGAGATGGTGCTTGGTGGGGAGAAGGTGGAGAGGGCACTGATGGATTTCAGCCTCCTCCTGTCTTGGTGTATGGGTAGAGAGAGGCAGCGCTGAGGGGATGCCCTGAGCAGTGCCCATCAGACACTCCTATGCCCACAGCCCTCATGGAAGTGCATGAAGATTTCTTCTTATACAAGAGTGGTATCTATAAGCACATACCGACCAGTCTGGGGAAACCTGAACGTTACCACCAACATGGGACTCATTCCGTCAAAATCACAGGGTGAGAAGTGCCTTCTGGGAAGGGTGCCAGGGCCAGCATGGGCAGGGCCTGGTCTGGGGGCTCCAAAGGGGCATCCAAGTGAAGTGGGAGGAGCTCCACATTTGGAACCTGGCATTCTGGATTCAAATGCCAGCTCAGCTACCAACTCGTCTGGACCTTGGTCAAGACCCTTCCCTTCTCTGAGGCTCAGTCTTTCCATCTGTAAAATGAGTGGGTTGGACCAGACCATGTCGGAGAACTGGAATTCTATGAGTTGCTGGTCATTCTTCTCATTGTGCCTTAGAGATGTCCCTGATTTCTACAAGGGTAGTAGAACTGAGAGGGAGTAGCTGTCCTGGGCACTGAGGGGCAGTGTCCACCCTGCCCACCTCTTCCTGCCAGACCCTGCCTTGTCCACAGCTGGAGGGCACACAGAGAGGATGAAATTGAGAGTTAAAAGTGACCAGTCCTAATTTACCCACTCAGTGGACACAGAAGGAAACTGAGACTCATGAAGCAGGGCCTTGTAAAGCTAAGATTCTAACCCAGATCCTCTGACTCCAAATCCAGGGTTCTTGGGCTCAGCACCCTTCCCCTTGGCACTAGGAAGGAATGGTTTGTTCCTCTTCCCCACTTGCTGGGCATGAAGGGGAGGGGGAAAAGGGTGATCCCCAGGGCAGTAAACATTCCAGGAGGAAAGCCAGACTGGTAGTCAACAACCCCAGTCACCATGGCAATTGGGGATTGAGGAAGGGAAGGGGGGGCAGCCCTAGGGAGGCCCAGCTGAGGACCTTTGAGGGTTGGGGAGGAGGCCCTGTCCCTGGGAAGGCCAGGGCAATGTGTGGTGTACCTCAGGGCCCCTGGCCTGGGCACCACGAGATCTAGGTTCTACTCCTAGGCCATGCTGTATGACCCTGGACAAGTCCCTGCCCATCTCTGGACCTCAGTTTTCTCCTTTAGATGATGTCTGGGCTCTTTCCAGCTCTGACATTTTGTGAATTTGACTCTAACTCCCCTCCCCTGTCCTAAAGGTGGGGAGAGGAAATTCAGCCTGATGGACAGAAACTGAAATACTGGGTAAGTCCCAACATGTCATGGGAGGTGGGAGGGGAGGGACCTTCAGAACTCCAAAGCCCCTATTCTGAGAGACCCTATGTGGGAGGAGAGGGGAGCTGTTCTCGGGGAGCCCCTAGCCAGGGGGAGGGGAGTAGACATGGCCCTACACTCAGGGAGCTGCTGGTCTGAATGCTGAATCCAGGAATTTAAGGCCTGGTTGTGACCAGGGATCCCACTCCCCCACTGTCTTTGCACCCCTCCTCTTTTCTCTAACAGACAGCAGCCAACTCGTGGGGCCCAACATGGGGAGAGAATGGATATTTCCGAATTGTCCGAGGGGCCAATGAATGTGATATCGAGAGCTTTGTGGTGGGTGTGTGGGGAAGGGTCGGCATGGAAGACATGACCCCACACCACTGACCCCTCAGCTTTGGCCTCCCTGGAGCCCTTTGGGCCTTCTCCTGGATGACGATTTGGGCATCCTCCAAGAAATGCCCACCACCCATCCCCTGCTGCTCAGATCTGGAGCCACAGCCTAGTGGTGCTAAGAAGTTTGCTTGGGTTGAGGTTCAGATCCCACAGACAGCAGAGCTCCCGATCCCTGCCCCTTCCCTGTCCAAAGGGAGGGGGACCCAGTCTGCTGAGCCAGCAGTTCCCTTGAGGGCCTTCTACCCCCTGCCCTCCTCCCCAAATCCTGCCTTTCAACCTCACTGAAGCGTGAGCTGCCCCTAATCCCTGCCTGATGATGTTGCAGTCCCAGGAGAATGGGAGCATGGGGTAAGGAAGTCAGAGGGGGCAGGAGGGGTTCTCAGAGCCCCCAGGACCCCCCTCCCACTTCCTCTTTCCCAGGAATATAAAGAGGAAGCTGCAGGCCCCTGATCCCCCAGCCTCTTCTCTCAGGTCCCCTCACCCCTGCCACCAAACTGTCTCCTCTCGTTTCTCCATGGCCCAGGGCCTGCTGAGCCAGGGAAAGCCCAACTAGGTGCATCTGGGGACCCCCTGAGCCCTGATGGGCACCATGCTGGTCTTCCCCCAGCGGGAGAGAGGAGCCTGGCTTCAGACCTGTGATTCCTCCTCACCCCACTGCCTAGGCTGATGCCACTTTCCCTTTCTCTTTCCTGTACTTTCAGTCTTTGAGAATATTTATTTTGCTTATTACTGACTGTAAATAAACCTGATTTACACACAGTGGGCTGCCTCCTGTGCTAGGCAGAGCCCCTTTTTGTCTGTTGCCTGCAGGCCCTTGGGCATGAGTGCTCTGCCCAGGATGTGTGTGTGTGTGGGGGGGCTAAGGATAGGAAGTGGGGAAGACCCACAAAACCCTACAGAGGATGGGTCAGTTCCATTCAGTAAACATATGCAACTCACATGCAGGGCAGGAGCTCCCCAAGCTTGAGGCAGGGAACAGGAACACACGGCCACAGCTTCCTCCCTTGGATGTCCCCAAAAGTCACAGGATCTCAGCAAAGACCATTTTGTCCAATGAGGACCTGGACAGAGACGTCCCTGACGACCCACCTGACGCTCTCTGGTGTGAAGGGGCTGCCCCTTAGCTCCCTTCCTTTCTGGACTCCCTCCTTGTCCTAGCTGCTGCTCAAGTCCCCAGCTCAGCCCTGCTGGCTGCTCTGCTTTCCAGAAGCTCCTGCTAACTTCTAGGCCCAGGTCCATTCTCTCTTTCTCTCTTTGACTCTCTCCCTCCCTCCTTTCCCTCCTCTCCCTCTCAGTCTCCTCTGTATTTCTCCATCTCTTTGTCTCTCTCTGTGTCCCTGAATCTGTCTCTTTGTCTCTCTCTACATTTCTCTCTCTCTCCCCCTCTCTGTCTCTGCTTTCTCTCTCCCTCTCCTATCTCTGTGTGTCTCTGTTTATCTCTTTGATTCTCTCTGACTCTGACTCTGTCTCCTGCCTCTGAATCTCTGTCTTCATCAGCTTCCATGGCTTTGGTTTTTTATCTCTACACTCATGGCTCCCAGATCTACAGTCCTGGCCCTAAACTCTCTCAAGCTCCAGCTGCCTATAGGACATTTCGATCTGGATGACCCATAGACATTCCAAGCTCATATCCAAAACAGAACTTATTCTTAGAGTCAGCGAGATATAGTGTAATCTAAGGACCTGCCTCTGATTCCTACTGCAGGGTTACTGTGTAACTGGAAGTCCTTCAACCTCCAGAGGCCTCAGTTTCCTCATCTGTAAAATGAGGGAGTTGGACCAGATGGCTTTTGAGGTCCCTCAGTTCTAGATCTAGACCCTATGCTCCATCCCCAAACCCACTCCTCTCTCAAGCTTCCCTGGTTCTGCTTCTTCCAGTTACCCTGGGGGCACAGCCTAAAAAGTCATCCATTCTTCAGTTTCACTTTCTCCCTCCCCCTCTTCAATCTTGTGGATTCTGCCTCAGCCTCTCTCTCAAGTGTTCCCCCTTCTCTGCGCTCACCCCCTTAGTTCAGAACCTCATTTTTTTTTCACCTGGACTCCTACTATAACCTCTCTCCCCTCTTTACACAATCTTCCAATCAGCTTCCAAATGGATAAGTACAATGCCTGATCATCAGGCATTCCCCTATTCAAGAAACTCCAAAGCCTCCCAATTACTTTTGTTGTTGAGTCATTTCAGTCATGTCCTCATTTGGGGTTTTCTTGGCAGAGGTACTGGAGTGGTTTGCTGTTTCCTTCTCCAGCTCACTTTACATATGAGGAAACTGAGGCAAACAGGGTTATGTGACTTGCCCAGGGTCACAGCTAGTAAGTTTCTGAGGTCAGATTTGAACTTAGAACCAGAAGATGAATCTTGCTGACTCCTGGTGCTTTGTGCACTATGGCGCCACCTAGCTGTTCATCCTTAGGGTATCTCTAGGGTCAAATAAAAATTCCTTTGACACTTAATTCCCTTCACAACCTCATCCCAACCTTCCTTCCCAAGCTCATTTTGCTTTATTCTCACATACACAGAGACACTCCACAACCCACTCTATGGCCCAACTGAACTGGGGGTCTTGTTTCTCAGGCACAACATTCCATCTCTCACCTCCATGCTTTTACACAAACCACCTCCCACCCCCTCACTGCCCTCCCTCTCACATCCGCTTCTATTCAAGTTCCAAATTTTCTTTTAAATGTCATGTTAGACTCAGATAGAAACAGGAGCCACTAAGCTTTAGAGAAGGATCTCTATGGGCCACATATCAACTCAGAATACCACAAATATTAGTATTATCTGTGTTTTATTGTATTTTCTAAAAATTTCCCAATTATATTTTAAATTGGTTCAGGCTGCAGTTCAAATCAGTTTCCTATACAAGGCCCCTTAGCTGTTAGTGCCTCCCTCCAAATTTACTTGGTGTGTATCTTGTATCTCCTTATATCCATATGTTTTTCTCCCTATAGAATGTAAGCTCCTTGAGGGCAGGGATGCCCAATGTTCTTTGTGGTTGTATTCTCAGCATCTAGCACAGTACACACTTGGTGCTTAATAAACTCGTGTTTGATCCATTGATTGATTGAACCTGTGCTTGGAGATTCACATACAGCCCCCAGCGAAGAAGGAGCTGAGAGCAGATAACTGGCTGTCACAGCCAGTGCTCTAAGATTCCTAAACTTCCTTCTCCCTCAGAAGACCCAGCAGCCTCCACAAAGTCCTCTGATGCCTCCGCCATCTTGAGGTGGAGATGATCGGAGGTGGCACAGTGGAGTCTGAAGGACCTAAGTTCATTTCTGCTTCAGACACTTATTGGTTGTGTGACTTTGGGTTCCCCTGTCTCAGCCTCAGTTTCTGCATCTGTAAAACAGGGATCATAATAGCACTGACCTTCCAGGGTTGTTGAGGCTGAAATGATGTAACATATGTAGGGAAATGCTAGCAAATACAAGGACATGCAAGTAGAAAATAGACTCTCCATGATGACTTTGAGTAGAGTCTCAACAATGGACTGTCTGAGTCTACTCTCCAAAGTCCAGCCCAAGAGAAGAAGGGGTAGAGAAATTTTACAAAGAGTTCCATAAAGCTCTCTGAATTAAATCATGTACGTCAAGAGGAGAGGCAACATGGGTAATGGATGGGGAGCCAGTCTTGGAACCGGGAAGAGCTGGGTGTGAAAGTCCAGCCTCTGGATGACACAGAATGTGGCACGTTCTGGTCAAGTGACTTCTCAGTGCCCCCACAAGGCGTCTATTTATAAATTGATAAATTGCAAAGAAGGAAGGAAACAAGTATTTACTAACCATCTACTCTGTGCCAGGCACTGTGCCAAGGGCTTAACAAATCTTCTCTTGTCTGATCCTCACAAGCACCCTGGGATATAGGTGCTGTTGTTAGCCCCATTTTACAGTTGTGGAATCTGAGGTAAGCAGAAGTTAAGTGACTTGACCATAGTCACATAGCTAGTTAATGGCTGAGGCCAAATTTGAATTTGGGTCTTCCTGACTCCAGGCCCAGTGTTCAAGAACAGGATGACCTGAATTAGTAGAAGGAATTTCTTCATCTAGGCACAGAGGTGGGAACCTGTGGCCTCGAGGCCACATGTGGCCCTTTAGGTCCTCAAGTGTGGTCCATCTAGGTCCTTAAGTGTGGTCCTTGAAGTCAAAGGGCCCAGTCTTGAGGACTTAGAGAGGTTACATGTGGCCTCAAGGTTGAAGGCTCCCCTGAAGGGGATCTTACCAAACACTTCTCTCCCATCAAAGATTTTGGTGCTCAGAGACTTCAATGCAAAAGTGGAAACAATGTGAAGAGGATATAAGACAATGGAAAATATGGACCAGGGAGGGGGAATGTGATAGGCTTGCAGTCTACATCAAAGTATCTCTAGAAAAGAATCATATGACAGGGGCAGCTAGGTGGCACAGTGAATACAGTAGCAGCCCTGGAGTCAGGAGGACCTGAGTTCAAATCTGACCTCAGATACTTAACACAAAACTAGCTGTGTCACTTAAGTCACTTAATCCCAACTGCCCTGCCTTCTCCCCTCCAAAAAAAAAAATTCTATTAAAAAAAAAAGAATCATATGACAGAGTGACAAATCATACATATCCCAGAAAGTGAAACTGATTGGACTTTAAAAGACAGGAAATTACTGTTTGTTGATGTGAAAGGCATTTCTCATGTTTTTGTTTCTTTATATAGTCACACCACCAGCTCGTTAGAGCAAAGGTCCAAATTAGTACAAAGCTAGAAGAAAATTAAAACGAGAAAAATCTATGACATATACTTACAACAGCTCCAGCCCAACCCATTTAGACAGGTAATTAATGATGGAAAATGGAATCTGGATGAAATAAAAGACACAGACACCTCTGAGAGTAATTTTATATAGAAGTTAAACTTATTTAAGTCAATTGTCAAAAAAAAAGAAAGTTAGGTAAACCTAAGTTTAATTTAAAGTAAATGTAATTTAAAAGTTAAATAAACCCCAAAAGCATCCAATAAACAATTGATTTATTTGCCAAGGGAAGAGATATAATAGCCAAGGGCAATATTGGCTTACAATACAAACTCATTTGTAAAATCTTACATAGAAGGCCGTTCATTTATTAAGTACCCACTACGTTCCAGGCACTGTACTAAGCCCTGAGGATACAAAAAGAGATGAAAGATAGTCCCTGTCCTCAAACTGCTTCCAATCTAACAGAGGAGAGAGGATGCAAACAAATACAAAGCTAGCTTTATGTGTTAGAGGACCAAAGTGACATCATAACGTCAGGATCAAGGTATAGTGTGTCTGACTGTGGCTGACCAGACCAATATGATCTCAGAAGGCTAGAGTCTACCCCAGGTTGGACACAAATAGTCTGTATACAGGATAGATTGGTAAGAGAGAGAAGGCACTGGAATTATTAAAAAGAGTTGAGGAAGGCTTCCTATCGGAGGCCAGATTTTAGTTGGGACTTAAAGAGAGCCAGGGAGGTCAGCAGGTAGAGCAGAAGAGGTAGGGCATTGCAGGCTTTAGGGGGAACAGCCAGAGAGAACACCTGGAGTTCAGAGACACAGGGTCTTCTTCATGGAATAGCCAGGAGACCAATGTCACTGGATTGAGGAGTATGTGAGGAACAAAGTGCTAAGAAGGCTGGAAAGGTAGGAGGGGACTGAACTGTGAAGGGCTGTGAATGACAAGCATTTTGTATTTGATCCTAGAGGCAATAGGAAGCCACTGGAGTTTATAGTGATGGCATGGTCAGACGTGCATTTTAGGAAAATTGCTTTGGTAACTGAATGAAGGATGGATTGCAGTGGGGAGAGACCTGAGGCAGGTAGACCCATCAGCAGGCTACTGTAGTCAATGAGGACCTGCAGCAGAGTGGTGGCAGTGTCAAAGAATGGCAGGTACTAGAAAATGGGAAAGGTGGGTCTTGGAAACAGCTTGGATAGATAGTGAGGAATCCAGAATGACTCCTACCGGTAGGTTGTGAGCCTGAGGGACTGGGAGGATGGGGTTGCCCTCTACAGTAAAAGGGAAGGAGAAAGAGAGGGTTTAGGGAGAAAGACAATGAGTTCAGCTTGGGCCATATTGAGTTTGAGATGTCTGAAAGGCAGCTGGAGATGCAAGATTGGAGGCCAGCAGAGAAAATAGGGTAAGACAAGTAAATTTGAGAATCATCAGCATAGAGATGGTAATGAAATCCACAGAGCTGCTCAGATCACCAAGTGAAATACTATCAAGGGAGAAGAGCAGAGGGCCCTGGACGGCATTCTTAGGGACACCTATGGTTAGAGGGTGTGCGTAATGATCCAGCAAAGGAGACAGAGAAGGATCTGTCATCCAGAGACAGACTGGGGGGGGGGAGCCCAACAAACAAACCAGGAGAGAATGGGGTAACAAAGAGGAGAAAGTGGTCATCTGGGTCAAGACCTGCAGAGAAATCAAGAATGAAGATTGAGAAAAAGTTTAGAGATTATTAGTAACTGTGGAGAAAGCAGTTTTGGTGGAATGATGGAGGAAGCCAGATTGTAAACCGACAAGACGAGGTCGAGAGGAGAGAAAATGAAGGCACCTGTTGTAGAACGAGTTTTTGAGGAGTTTAGCTATGTGGGATGATAGCAGGGATGGGAGGATCAAGTCAGGGCTTTACTCAGGATAGGAGACACCGACATATTTGTAGGCAGTAGGAAATGAGCCAGTAGACAGGGAGAGATTGAAAATAAATGAGATAGGGGTGGCTAGGTGGCAAAGTGAATAGAGCACTGGCCCTGAAATCAGGAGGACCTGAGTTCAAATCCAGCCTCAGACACTTAATATTTACTAGCCGTGGGCAAGTCATTTAACCCCAATTCCCAATTGCCCTGCATTCCCCCCTCTAAAAAGCAAAACGAATGAATAAATAAATAAATAAATGAGATTGGGGATGACAGAGGGAGCTGTCGGAGGAAACCGAATGAGATGGGATCACTTGAACAAGTAGAGGGCTTAGCCTTGGTAAGGAGTAAGGCCATTTCATTGTGTGAGGCAGGGGTGAAGGAGGAGAGGGTGGCAGAAGGCATCTGAGTGACAGGGCATGAGGAAGAGAGAAAAAGAAGAAGTTCATGGTGAACAGCCTTAATTTGTTCTGTGAAATGTGAGGCAAGATTCTGGACTGAGAGAGGGGGAGGGGGAGGAGGCAAGGGAGGTCTGAAAAAAGTTCCAGAAAGGTCTGGAAGAGCCGCTGAGGAGAGTGGGAGAGTGAGCTGATGAGGGAGGTGTAGTAGAGAGGAAAGACCTTGAGGAGAACCACCTAAATCAGAGAGGAGGGAGGGAGAGGATTAAAGCCAGCTTAAGGAGTGTTTGGTAGCAGACCCCAATATGCCAAGTCATCCTGAGGGCAACTAAGGATGAACCAGGGAAGACAACAGGTGAAGATGGAAGAGATCTGCAAAATTTCAACACGAGACTCTTTTGGAACCATCATGGCCAATGGAATCATCACAGCTTGGTGCCCAATATCACGGTACTGAATGGGTAAGCATGGTGCCAACAAGCAATGAGGAGAACATGGCCCCTGAATTAGAGCAAGAGGGAACCCAATATGCTAATGAAGGGGATACAAAGGCTAAAAGACAATCCCTGCCCTCAAGGAGCTTACAGTCTAATGAGGGAAACTAAGTGAAAATTGTACTCAGGATAGATAACCCAGGGAAGGGGCTGGTAATGTCAGGAATCAGGAGAGGATTCCTATAGTAGGTGAGACATCAAAAGTGCAGGGAACTGAGAAAATCACAGCCAACTTTTGTGCCCACTTCCTCTCTCCCTCCTTCCCTTCCTTCCCTTCCTTCCTCCCTCCCTCCCTCCCTCCCTCCCCACCTCCTACCTCTTCTGAACCATATAACAGGTAGGAAGGTAGGAAGGAAGGAAGGAAGGAACCTTCCTTCCTGTTATATGGTTCATAATGAGTATCACCTGGAGAGTCATGGAGGGGCACAGGATGGTGTGTGTGTGTGTGTGTGAAGGCCAACTACACAAGGAAGTATTATGGTTTTGTCTCACTCAGAGTCTGATTAGTTGCTTTTCCTATAAAAGCCCTTCAGTGGCTCACACCCTGAATAACCATCTCTCCAACCAGAAAGGGTGTGAAGTTAGGAGTGGCCCAATGGTTTCAGCCCCTTTCAGACTTGGAAGGGTTGGTGTAAAGGAAGTATAATATTTCTTTAGTTTACTTTAGTCATTCCTTGATTGATAGGTGGTACAGTATGTAGAGTGCTGGGCCTGAAGGCAGGAAGTCCTGGGTTCTAATTCAGTCTCAGACACAGATTAGCTGTGTGCCCCCTGGCAAGTCATTAAACTACTATCTGCCTCAGTTACCTCAACTGTAAAATGAGGACTAAAAAAAATCCTTGGGGCAGCTAGGTGGCACAGTGAATAGAGCACTGGCCCTGGAGTCAGGAGGACCTGAGTTCAAATCCAACCTCAGACACTAAACACAAAACTAGCCGTGTGACCTTGGGCAAGTCACTTAACCCCAATTGCCCTACCTTCCCCCCTCCAAAAAGCGAGGAAAGAAAAATCCTTCCCAGTGTTTTTGTGAGGATGTAATATTTGCAAAGTGTTTTGTAAACCTTAAACTCACTAGCTATTATTATTGGGGGAGGGGAAGGACACGAGGCTAGCCATTGGCTGGCCAAAGGATCAACAACATATCTGGGGGTCTTAAAAAGTATGATTAAACTCTGAGATGAATTCATTCAGGTAGTCAAGGAGAGACCCAGATGTGGAGATAGAACTTAACTCTTGGGAAGGAATTGTTCTTTGTCTCTTCCTTTGCAAATCTTTCAGAATGCAGGAGAGGAAAGGGAATCTTTCTGTTCTTGTGCCCCTCCATTAGTGATGGCATCCTGAGGTGGTACAATTTCTCCAGCAGGAGACATTGCACCAGCACACCCAGGGAGCAAGCCCAGAGGGTCCAGCTGAAGAGAGGAGGAGGAAGCCTTACGGAGAGACTTACCCCTTAGAGATAGTATGGTAAGAAGCACGAGGAAATCACCAAACGTGGAAAAACCCTGGGACCCCAAATTCTGGAGCTGTGAGTTGCCTTAGTATGTACATTCACAATGTGTGTGCCTTTCTATTAGTAGGTTTTATGTGTGTGCCCATGTTTGTTACTGATACTGTGGATATTTGTGGGAGAGCGTGACAAGTTTACGGTTGGGGCAGAGGGGACACTATTCCAGAATCTGGGTGTTGCTGTCAGCCCAGCATCAATGCCCCAAGGAGCAGGAAGTGACCACTGGGATTTACCTTTGGGACCCAGCCCAGCAGCAGCTGAGACAGACTCATTTCACCATCATGCTGCATCTGGATGTGAATTTGGTAGGACTAATGCTATGAAGAAACTGACCTAAGTTTGAGCCCACTCTTCCCAGAGAACAAGGTGAAGTAGGGGAGAGTACGTCCCTAAAGTCTTAGGGGGAAATATTCTTGATATATCTTTGAAATAAATATCCATTCCCTCCCATTTTTTGGGGGGGTTACTTGATGTTAAATAGAACTGGGTACTCATTGGCAGCTAACAGTGGGGGAAACAGCTGGTTTTGTCTCAATGGCATTAGAGAAGAGACACCCCCCCAACCCTCACCCCCACCCCAGGATAACTCTAGAACCTTAAAGGAAAGATACAGGAAGTACTGATCTAGGAGAGTGAGGTCAGAACTTATTCAACACACTATTCACAATTTAGCGGATTTTTTTTTTGGCGGAGGAGGCATAGTTCCAAAATGTTTTCCAGAGTGGTTGTACCTGTTTCTTCATCTGTACAATAAGGGTGCTGGATTCACTTTGGTAGCATCTTTGACTTTTTCACTTGTAGTCAGTGATGAGAGTTTCTAGAGCATTTTGCTGACCTTGGGATTGAAGTTCCAGGATCTTTTTGGGATCATGGACAATAGGTCTTTCCTCCCTTTCTCAGAAGAAAAGTATATGTGCTTTGTAGAATTAATTAATTACATTAAATTAATTTATTAATAATTTTAAAATAAATTAAATGGTTAATTTATTGCATGGTGTACAGGGGCAAACTCACTGAACTCAGAGTTCTAAGGTCTGAGCATAAATCCAACACTGTTCTTTACTTACCTGTATGACTTTGGTCAAGTCCCTCACCTCCCTGGAATTCTATAAAACAAACATTTGGGCTAGATGGCCTTTGAGGTTCCTTCCAGGTCTGGATTCCTGAACCTGTTACTAGATGGTGGGTCTGGTTCCTTTTAGCCCATGACCTGCCCAGGGTCACAACTTGCAAGTATCAGAACCAGAACTCAGGGAAGCAGCGACCAGTCCTAGTGCTGATGCTAACTCACTGTGTGACTTTGTACCTCTAATCCTCTCTAGACTTTAGTTTCCTCATCTGCAAAAGGAAGAGGTCAGACTAGAGCAGAGGCTTGAAACTCAAATAGAAATGGGTCCCATTAAACTGGACAGAAGGATCCCCTGCTTTATTCAGTCATTTCTCAGTCTCATTCTACTCTTCATGACCCCATTTGGGATTTTCTTGGCAGAGATACTGGAGTGCCTTGCCATTTCCCTCTCCAGATCATTTTACAGATGAGGAAACTGAGGCAGACAGGGTGAAGTGACTTGCCCAGGGTCACACAGACAGTGTCTAGGCCAGATTTAAACTCAGGAAGATGAATCTTCCTGACTTCAGGTCCCATGCTCTAGCCACTGTGTCATCTTGACTTAAAAACCTACAAATTAATATTATCTATGTTCTATCGTATTTTTGTTTTATCAAATGTTTTCCCAGTTATGTCAAGAATCGTTTCCCAAATACATTTCATCTATCAAAATATTAAAACAAACAATCGACAAGCTCACAACTCCAGGTCAAGAAACCTTGAGCTAGCCTAATGCACCCATTTTATAGATGGGAATGTTGAGGCTAGGAGAGATGGAGGGTCTGGGTTTAATCTAGTTCAGGCTGCACGCAGGAAGGTTGTGGGCTGCCTGGGGCCTGCTGATGCCTCAGGATGCCCCCAAGTCTTTTCCAAGCCCTGATCTTCTGGGATTTTGTGAGTTTGGGTCTTTCTGAGCCCGAGTCTAGTGGTCGGTCCACTTTGCTGCCTTGCCTCTCTGCTGGCTTGCTCAGGTTTTCTCCCCCATGTTCCCAGGCCAGTGACCTGCTAGAATCCTGTCGTTACCTCAGAGATCCTCTTTTTGTCCCACTGCCCCTTTGGCAGTCAGCCTGGTAAAGCCTATGATCCCCTGCTTTGAATCATGTTTTTAAATGCATAAGATAAAAAGAAAGGAAACTAATCATACTGAAATACAGTAATCAGACTTTAAAAAAAGTCAAGACTCTAGGTTAAGAACCCTTGCTTAATTAAGTCCAATGTACCCATTTTGCAGATAGAGAAACCGAGACCCAGAGAGGTGCCGTGATTTGCTAAGATCCTCTGAGTTGGAGGCTGAGCCAGGGCAAGCACCCAAATGTCCTTACTCCTAGCCCAGGCTTCTTTCTATTACCCCATGCTGAAATGACTGAGCAGAAAGGCCAGGACCCTGGATTAGACCTAGGAGTAGGAAGGGGCTAGACATGGAGGTGGGCCTGCGAGATCAGAGGGAAGCAGGAATGGGTGGAATCCTCACCTTTGTCCCCCTCCTTTACTCCACCAGGAATCTGCTGAGCTGTCACAAATCTTCCTACTGAGGGGTGGAGAGGAGAGGAGGTCTGAGCTGCTGTCCCCACAGATCAGCCTCTCAGGCCTGATGAGCTGAGAGATGTCTCCCTGTTCTCTGGAAGTGGGGGCAATCTCCAGCTTTCCCAGGCTTTCCGTCCCTCCATATGCTGCCCCCTCCCTCCTGGCTGAATTCTCATCTACCCAGGATCAGACAGTGCAGGCTGCTGGGTAAAGAGCCAGTCAGTGCTAGACACTGGGGAAGGGAAGACAGGGGGAAGGGAATAAGCATTTATTAAACACCTACTACATGCATTTGCTTTATAAATATTATCTCATTCACAAAAGTCCTGGGAGATAGCTGCTGTGATTATCTCCATTTTACAGTTGAGGAAATTGAAGTAAGCAGGGGGTTAAGTGACTTACTCAGGCTCACACATCTAGTAAATGTCTGAGGTCAAATTTGAACTCAGGTCTTCCTGATTCCAGGCCTCTTGCTCTACTGTACCCGAAGCTGCCTGTTTGAGAGAGGATCTTTGGGTCTCAAAATCCTTCCAGGTCTCCCCAGTCCATCTTGATCATTAGCTCAGCACCTAGTCTTGGGCAAAGTCACTTAACCTCTGTTAACCTCAGTTTCCTCATCCATACAATGGGAGTATTGAATTTGATGAATTCTAAGGTCTCTTCTGCCTTGATATTCTAGGAATTAACATTCTATTTTTTTTTTAAGGTTCCTCCTTTAAAAAAAGAGTCCAAACACTGGTGTAGTGGATGGAGTATTGAGACTAGAGTCAGGAAGACCCAGGTTTGACTTACTGACTGTATGACCCTGGGAAAGGCATTTAGCCTCTCTGATCCTTAATTTCCTTATCTCTAAAATGGGCATAAAAATAACTCTCAAGGTTGTGTTAGGATGAAATTTTATCTGTAAAGTACTTTGCAAACCTTAAAACACTGTTATATAGGTGAGCAGTTCTGCTGCCGCCTGGAAGGTCACATTCTGCTCTGATGTTCTATAACTCTAGCTTCCCTGTTCCTGTCCCAGGCAAGTCAAGAAGGAAGAGAGGGCCAGAGGATTCAATGACAGGCAACAGGAAGACACCGCTGACGGGGGTGGAAGGTGGCTGGGGTTTTTCCAACTCGGGAAGCTAGGGAGGTCCTCGCCTTACAAGGTCAAGAGGATGGCCCGTGTGACTGCTGAGGCTCCTGTGGGATCCAGCCAAGGAGAACCCACCCCCATGCCCTGGTCATGGTCAGGGGATTCAGGCAGGGACATATACCTGCCCCTCCCCCTTGGGCATCACCTGAAAGGAATGTGGGACCGATAAGGGGCAGCCATTGTCTGACTTCCTGTTTTCGGGGACGTCCTGAGCCTGGAAAACTCCCGGAGCGGGCAGGAGCCAAGGTCCTCCCTGGGCTAGGGAGGGTGGGGGACCCAAGCCACAGGAAAGAGGGTGGGTCTTCATTAGGCAGTCCTCTGGGTGCACTCCCCTCTCTGGGGAGACATGCTTGCATGCATAGCAACCACCAAGGAACACTATGTACCTCTTGGCAACACTCGGTAATTCAATACTGTAAAATCACAGAAACTGGAAGGGACTTCAGAGTATACCTAGTCCAGACCCTGCTTGAATAGGAATATCCTCTCCCACATCAAGCCAGTGAACATCCAGCCTCTGCTTGGATACTTCCATTGACAGGGAGCTCACTACCTTAAGAGGCAACCCATTCCACTTGGGAATAGCTTTGTTGGGTTATGAAGTCCTTAATGTCAAACTGAAATATGCCTCCCTGTACCTTCCACCTTTCTCTCTTGATTGTGTGCTCCGGGGCCAAGAAACCCAAGTCTGATGCCTCTTTTCCAGGACATACCTTAAGGCTACCATGTCATCTCTGAGTCTTCATGAGGTTAAATATCCCCAGTTTTCTCAACATATCCTCCATAACTCAGTCACCAGATCCTCCATAACTCAGTCTCCAGATCCTCTAGAACTCAGTCACCAGATCCTCTAGAACCCAGTCTCCAGATCCTCTAGAACTCAGTCTCCAGATCCTTTAGAACTCAGTCACCAGATCCTCTAGAACTCAGTCTCCAGATCCTTTAGAACCCAGTCTCCAGATCCTCTAGAACTCAGTCTCCAGATCCTTTAGAATTCAGTCTCCAGTACTCTTGCCACCTTGGTCACTGTCCTCTAGATGTGCTTCGGCTTCAGTTTAAAACATGGCCCCCACATTTGGTCACATCATTCCAGCTGGGGTTGGAACGGGGCAGAAAGCATTGGGATTGGTCTCTTCCTTGTGCCTCTTAACGCTGCTTTACTGAGAGCTACAAAACACAGATCACAGAGTTCCAAAGTGTGGGACAAGGTAAAAGTCCTCACCTTCCCACCCCTATATGCCTCCAAAGGCTCATAAGAGCTCTGTACCACAAGACCCATGGTGCCAGGAATCTCTGTACCAGCCAAAAGACAATCATTTAACAAATGTCCAGTGAAGTGGGACAGGGTCTTTTAAAGTGAGCAGAACCTGTCCTGGGAGATGGATCTTTGGCACCAAGAAGAGTCAAAGCCTGAGCCATATACACTCTCTGATATGGACCACTGGCACAGAAAGTTCTCCTGGGTAAGAAAGACAAAGAATGCGAAAGGGACAGAAAGGGAGAGATAGGATCAGGGACAGAGATGGAGACAGAGACAATGAAAGAGACACGAATGGAGACAGAAGTAGGGATAGAGGCAAAGAGATATGGACAGGGGCAAGAGGAGTAAGAGATATAGACAGAAACAGAGATGGGGACAGAGACTGAAAAAGGTGTAGGGCCAGAGACAGGGACAAAGTTGGAACTAAAGAGAGATTTGTAGAGATTGTAAATGAGTTTCAGATTGTGTTGTCTTGATTTTGCTCTAATATTTCCTGATGCATGGCATCTTTATGTTCTGTCACTGATGTTCTCTTTTTCAGAATGTCTGCCACCTTATAAGTCCTCCATATCTTGTTCTAAGTCACTGATTCTCTTGGAAATCCTTAAGGGCTATAATCTTCTTTCTAGAATCATCCTTTAATTCCTTTATTTAGCTTCAAAATCATTCTTTGTCACTTTGCAGTTGTTTTCTGAGGCTCCTTTTGGCTGTAGTTGTTCTTTTGTGTCCAATTCTTCATAATCTTGTGGACCATAGCATATTAATAATATTCATGAGGTTTTCTTGGCAGAGATGTGAAGCAGTTTGCTATTTTCTTCTCTAGTGGACTAAGGCAAACAGAGGTTAAGTGACTTGCCTAAGGTCACATGGCTAGTGTTTGAAGCCAGATTTGAACCTCAATCTTCCTGACTCCAGACATGGTGCTTTATCCACTGAGCCATCCAGCTGCCTCCTTGATTGTAGTTACTGTAGCATTATTCCATTCTTTGGGAAATTCCTTCCTTCCTTCCTTCCTTCCTCTCTCTCTTTCTCTTTCTTTCCTTTCTTTTCCTTCCTTCCTTCCTTCCTTCCTTCCTTCCTTCCTTCCTTCCTTCCTTCCTTCCTTCCTTCCTTTCTTTGTAAGGGATCAGGTACTGCCCTCAATTTTTTTTTTTTGCAGAAGTGCCTGACAGAATAGGCTAGAATAGTACTCAGAGTAAAATCTCTGAGAGCATAGACTCTGATGAAAAGGTATCAAGGCCAGCTAATCTCCATGTATACTTTGGTCCCATCCTCGCTTGTCTTCTTCAGTGTTTGCATTCCACACCACTGCTCTCCCCCATCAGATATTATCTTTCTCATTCTAATTTTCAGTCTCGCCCTGTCTACTGCTCCTCTGAAGCTGCCCACAAAAACACCTCCATCCCCAAAAAGACAGGCACAAGGGCTATATTATTATACCCTCATGATGACCCTTGGAGGAAGGAGCTATTATGATCCCCATTTTGCAACTGAGGCAAATAGAGGGTAAGCTATTTACCCAGACTCACACAGCTTACTAGATGTCTAGAGGGGGAAGCAGGATTCATACCAGGGTTTCCCTGACCTCATTGACTGTGGCTGTATTCCCGGGGCTCTGTCCTGGACCCTCTTCTCTTTTTTTTCTCTATATTCTCTCACTTGGTGATCTCATCAGTTCCCATGAGTACAATTATCATCTTGATTCCCATGGTTCCCAGATCTACAGGGTTAGGGTTAGATCTATATATCAAGCCCCAGTCTCTCTCCTGAGCTCTGGTTCCTGGATTTCCCACAGGCATCATTCTGAACTGAGCATGGACAAAACAGATCTCGTTCACTATCCCCTCCCCCTCATTTCCCTCATCTTCCAAATTCCCCTGTTACTGCTGAGGGCACCATCAGCCTTCCAATCACCAAGATTCCCAACCTCAGGGTCGGCCCCAACTACTCCCTCTCACCTCAGATCCAGATTTGTTGTGGTTGTTGCTTTTTAGTCGTTTTTCAGTCGTGTCCAACTCTTCCTGACCCCATTTGGGGTTTCTTGGCAGAGATACTAGAGTGGTTTGCCATTCCTTCTCTAGCTTATTTTACAGATGAGGAAACTGAGGCAAACAAGGTTAAGTGACTTGCCCAGGGTGACACAGCTAATAAGTGTGTCTGGGGCTGAATTTAAACTCAGGTCTTCCTGACTACAGATCTGGCATTCTACCCTCTGCTGGCTAGGACAGGGCTGGGGGAGGGGGGGCAGGAGAAGGGAAGGATGGGTGGTGGTGGAAATCATCCTTTAATTATTTTATTTAGCTTTAAAGTGTAAGAGACCTGGGAAGGCAGCAGGAGGCCAAGTTATGAAAGCTGTGAAAAATAAAAAAGAGGATTTTATATCTGATCCTGGAGTTAATGAAGGCACAATGCCTGACATGTAGTAGGAGCTATAGAAATATTAGCTATTATTGTTGTTGAGTTTGCTAGGTGGTGTAGTAGATAGAGTGATGGGCCTAGAGTCAGAAAGACCTGAGTCCAAATCTAGCCTCAGAAACTTGCTAGCTGTGTGACCTTGGGTAAGTCACTTAATGGCTGTTTGACTCAGTTTCCTCAACTGTAAAATGGAGATAATAAATAGCACCTACCCCAGTGATGATATCTGTAAAGTGCCCTGCATAGCACCTCACACAGACCAGGTGCTAGAGCAATGCTAGCTATCCTATTACTGTTGTTATTATTTTTTCCTATCATCATCATTATTATTACTGAATGGGGCTGGGGAGGTGGCACGGTCAGACCTGGGCTTTGGGAAAATCGCTGTAGTGGCTGAATGGAGGATGGATTGGAGCAGAGCAGAAAGACCTGAGCAGGCAGACCCAGCATCAGCTAGTACAATAATCCAGGAGTGAGGGGATGAGGAACTGCGCGGGGCGGTGGCAGCATCAGAGGAGAGGAGGGGGCATATTGGAGAGAAGGTGCAAAGGCGAAAGTGAGAGCTCTGGACAACAGGTTGGATTTACAGCCTTCCTTTCTTTCCAGTCTTCTTATACTGCTCGGTAGGGATAGCCACAGCACCTGCCTTCTGGGGGTGTAGGAAGGATCAGATGAGAAAATAATTTTAAAGCACTTAGTGCAGTGCCTGGCACAGTGGGCACTCTATAAACGCTCAGTCCCTTCCTTCCCCTTCCTTTCCACACACTCCACTGGCAAGCCATACTGATCTATTTGCTGTTGCCTTTGCACTCACTGCCCACCATGCCTGAGATCTTCTCCCTTCCTTAGAGCTATATGTGCTCTCTCCCCCTCTCCCCTTCTCCCTCTCTCTCCCTTTTCCTCTCCCTCTCCCTTTCCCTCCCTCCCTCTCTGTCTCTGTCTTTTTCTCCCTATCTCTGTGTCTCTCTGTCTCTGTCTCTCTGTTTCTGTCTCTCTCCCTTTCCCTCTCCCCCCTCTGTTATAAGGTCTGTCTCAGGATCTCTGGCTTCTTTTGACTTTCACATCAAATCCCACTTTCTGCAGGAAGCCTTTCCCAGACCTAGCACCTTCCCTTCTAATGCCACCTTGTGTCTGTTCTATATGTATCTCATGTGTTCCTTACTTATGTACAAGTATCCTCCCCTATTAGAATGTAAACTCTTTGAAATTGGTGACCTTTCCCCCCTTATTTGGATCCCCAGCACCATGCCTGGCACACAGCAAGCAATTAATTGTAACTGACTTATTTATTACATGTTACTAGGTGGTGCTCTGAGTTCCACCTTCCCTTCATTCTCCCCTTAGAAAATGAATGGATGTGGACTGCCTGCCTGGATCTCTGTGCAGGGACCCTCTCTGAGTTTACAGGGCTTGCAACTCAATCTCCAGCCTCCTAATGCCTGCCCAGGTTCTATCTTGCCTTGTTTAGCCTAGGGTTTAAAATATACAGATTAGCACACTATATTTCATAGCTTTATCAAAATGTCTTCATACCCTGTTCTATTAATAGTCTTATCTCTTTGCCAACTTCATGTGACCCAAAGGAACATACACTCTTATTATAGATTATAGTACATTTACTGAACAGAGACAGGAATAAAAAATACGACATCAAAATGCCTGAGCCATCCACCGTTCTCAAATCTGGTCTGAAATCTCAATGTCTTCCCTCCTCTGAGTCTTCAGTTCACCTGAATGAATGGTTTTTTTTTTTGCTTTTTGGAGGGCAATTGAGGTTAAGTGACTTGCCCAAGGTCACATGGCTAGTTTTTGTGTGTGTGTGTGTGTGTTAATTGTCTGAGGTCGGATTTGAACTCAGGTCCTCCTGACTCCAGGGCCAGTGCTCTATTCACTGCACCACCTAGCCAGTTGATGTTTTTATGGGAACACTTTACAATGCTGCATTTTCAGTCTTTGAAAGAAAGGGAAAGAGTCACTGGAAGAACTTGAAGGGACTTCAGAAGTCACCCAACCTCCTCCCTTATTTTACAGAGAAGGAAACTGAGGCTCAGGGAGTTTTAATAACCTGCCCAAGGTCAAAGAGGTTGTAAGTAACAGAACCAGGATTTGACCTCAGGTCCCATAACTCCAAGGTCAAGGAGCTTGGTGTTTCAATAGGTAGGCGTCAGCACCAAGGTCAGGAGCTGGATCCGTCTTCTCATGCCCCAATCTCTGCCTAGCACACTGCCCCTCATCATCTCTGTGTTCTCTTGCCAGGCTTCTCTCAGGGTGCCTGCCATCTTTATAGCTTATGGAGGTTCAAAAGCTTCTGTCTCTAATCCATGGATGCCCAGCAGAGCAGAGACAGCCCCCACACACATACCCTACCCTACGAAACAGGCTCGTTGTCCTTGCTGTGTGCCTCTGGTATGCCTGGCATGCCTGCTATAAAACGTGTCCTCTTTGTTTTAAATGGTCTGCCACAGTACAGCATTATATGACCTTTCCCTAATGTGTTTATGATAAAAGACTCAGGCAATTCACTCCCAGGCTCTGCATTTTGCCTTCTCTCAAGCCTTCAGAGATTCAGGAAATTGCAGGGGATGTAACACAAGCTGTTTCAAAATGTGGGTCATGCTTCCACCCTATAGCATTTCTTCATTATGTTATGAGATTTTCTTGTTTACTTATTTGTTCAGTCTCTGTAGGCATTTGGGGCTGGGGTAGGCTTCTTTGCGAGGACTTCTTTCCTTTCTCTTCTTTTTCTCCTTATTGTTTTGGTTTTGGTGTATCTCCTTGTGCCATACTTTGGGAGCCTGTCTCGCTGTTCTAAGGCGGGAAGAGCTGGCTTAGAATGCAGTCTCTCATACAAGCAGTGTGATCCTGGTCAAGTCACTTAACTTCTCATGACTTCAGTTTCTCCATATGTAAAATGAGGAGAATAACAGCAGCAATCTCTCAGAGCTGGTGTAAGGATCGAAGGAAATCAAAACCCTTCACAAATGTTAGAGGGTCACATACATGTTAGTTTTGGTAATTATTGATAATGATGATATTTGTGAAGTGTCTGGCACAGTACTTGGCCCATAGTAGGTGCCATATAAATGCTAGCTATCCTCCTCCTCCCCCTCCTCCCCTTCCCCCTCCTCCCCTTCCCCCTTCTCCCCCTCCTCCCCTTCCCCCTCCTCCTCCTCCTCTTCCCTTCCTCCTTCTTCTCCCCCTCCTCCTCTCCTCTTCTCTCCCTCCTCCTCTCTTCTTCCCCGTCCTCTCCCCCTCCTCCTCTTTCCTCCTCCTCCTCCTCCTCCTCATCATCCTCATCATCTCATTCTAGCCATCTTTTCTGACGGACTTCAGACAGAGTCAGTTCAAGGACAAGCCAGTAGCCTGCTCCTTTCATTCTCCCTAAAGAGGAGATTTAGCCACCCGAAGTTCAGGTGCCTGTGTGGGTTGGAACTGTAGGTCCAGAGCCTGTAAGGGCTAGATACATAACCTGCCCAAGGTCAAACTAATAGTAGCAGGCTGGATTTGAATTCAGATCTAATGCTGTTCCCACCACAGGGTCCAAAGGACCCTTGATCCTCCTCCCTCTGCATGGAGAGTCAGGTCTAGACAGGGGTGCTCAGGGGCATCCCTTTCCATGCCCTTAGCCCCTACCTAAGGCTCAGGGAATGCACGGGGTGGAGTGGCTCCAAGGGAGCGTTCCTGCATGGGGGAGGGAGGAGCAGAGGTTAGCAGAGCACCAGCGACACCTGGCGACTCACTTTGCACATTTCATTTCATCCTCTGCCTCAACCCCAAAATGCACATCCCGGAGGGAGGCAAGAAGCAATGGAAGGGTGGGAAGTGGAGGAGAGAGGAGGGGAAGGGAGAGGAGGGAGGGGCCCTGAGTTTAGCCTAAATTCAAAATAACCTGGGCTTGGTCTGCCCTGCCTGCACAGGGAGGGAAGGAGACCCAGGCACCTCCCTTCCACACACACCCTTACCCTGCTTGCCCCAGGGCCTGACCCAGGCCTACGCTTCCAAGGAAGGGCTGCTGCTCACTTCCCACCCAGCTCTCAGCTTGATCTGGGATGGATTTTCTTTTCTCTCTCTTTCCCCTTCTACCTCTTCCTCCTCCTCTGGAAAGTCATTTAACCAAGGCCACAGCACAAGGAGTAGAACAGGAACAAGTCAGGCATCCTGAGTGCCAGCTGAGGGTTCTGAATGCCAGTCCTTACCACTCCCAAGCCCCCTCTGTTCTCTCTGCTTCCCATCTAACTCAACTCAGTCCTCCTTTTAACTTCCTGAACTCCACTTCCATTTGTAAAGGAGACAACATCAGTTTGAAGGCCGTGAAGGGAGTGTTTAAGAAGCTCTCCTGTAAGCTTGCAACATGGTGTAAAGGAGTTCTTTAATCAACTCGAGAGGATTAATGGGCCTTGGTCATTAGATAAAGGCAATTGACCCACAGAAACATCTAGTGACCAGCGGGAAGAATCAGACCAGCTGATTTATCCCCTTTGGGCATAAATCAGAAAGCAGGCCAGCAGCCTATGAGTGGGAGGTGGTCTAGGCTTGGTGCAGAAACAAGATAACTCCTGGACCTCTGACCTGCAAGTTAGGAGCCTTAGAGAGTCAGCGAGAGCTTTGGCCAGAGTCACTCGGGTCAGGAGCAGGGCTTGAAAGCAGGCCTTTCTGGTGCCAAGGTTTTGTCTTCAGCCACCACAGCCAGCTGCCTGCCACAGTCCCGCTCATATCCATCATTTTTTATGGCTCAGTAATACTCCATTATATTCATGTACCACAGTTGGTTTAGCCATTTCCTGATCGATGAACATTTTACTTTCCAACATAGATTTTAAAAAGATGTGCACTGGGGAAGCAAGCAAGGGAAAAGGAACTGAGGAGTAGTACAGAAAGATGAATAACATCTCTCCCCAGTGAGATGGGAGGGGATGAGACAGCCAGGAAGCAGAGCAACAGAGAAGAGGGAGGCCCTGACTGTGTGCAAAGGTGGAGGAGGGGGGATCATGGAGGGACTGGGCCAGAGAGGAGTGGGTGATGGGTCCTTCAGCAGCAAGCAAAGCTCAGCCTCCCCTCCCCCTACAACCCCCCTCCCACTCCTTGGTGCTGTCTTCAGCACACACACACACACACACACACACACACACACACACACACCGTGAGCACAGCTAGACAGAGGCTTTAGAACTGGGACAGACTTTAGAAATCATCTGCTTCAATCCATTTAGTTTTATAGCTGAGGAAACTGAGGTCCAGAGATAGGAATGGACAGGACCAGCATCACACAGTCAGTGGCAGAACTGGGATTCATCAAGGTCACACTGAAATGGAGAAAAGGCACATTTGAACTCACGTCTTTTGATTTCAAATTCAATGTGTTTCTGTCTGTTTGTGCACTACACTAAGTTACTTCCTGCACAGGTACCAGTATACAAACATATACACATAAACAGAGATAAGTGGATATGTAAACATATATGTATATGGACATAGTAGAAATCTATGAGATACGACCACACAAAAAACATACACCCACGTACCCATGTGTCCACACAGACAGTCACACCCGGAGGTTTTCAATAGGAAACAGAAGCACACAGCCATTCAGTCAATAAGCATTTATTATGCCCCTACTATGGGAAAGGCTCCACGCCGCGTGAAAGACACAAAAGACAGAGCAGTGCCTGCCCTCAAGGAGCTTACAGTTTAATAGGGAAGACAACAAGTGTATACAAACAAGGAATATACAGGACAAAGAGGAAATAAATACATAAGAGAAGGAAGGCACTAGAACTGAAGGCTTGGGAAAGGTTTCCGGTAAAGGATGGGGTTTTAGTTGGGACTTAAAGGAAGACAGGGCAGACAGTAGGAAGAGATGAGGAGGGAGAGCATTCCAAGTATGGGAGACAGCCAGAGAAAATGCCCAGAGCTCAGAGATGGAGTGTCCAGTCTGTGGGTCAGCAAGGGCTCCAGTGTCACTGGATGGCAGGATTCGTGGGGGGTGTAAAGTATAAGAAGATTAGAAAGCTAAGGTGAAGGGGATTCAATGCCAAATAGAGGGCTTTGTATTTGATCCTGATGGGGACAGGGAGCCACTGGAGTTTACTGAGGGGGGGGGGGGGGGCGGTGACATGGTCGGACATATGCTTTAGGAAAATCACTTCAGTGGCTGAATGGAGGATGGATTGGAGTGAGGAGAATCAAGACAGGCAGACCCACCAGCAGCTAGTGAAATAATGCGGGGGTGAGGGGATGAGGGACTGGACCAGAGTGGCGGCAGGGTCAGAGAAGAGGGTGGACTCGAGATGTTGCAAAGCCAAAATCAAGAGGCATTGGAAAGATTGGCTGTGAGGAATGAGAGCTAGTGAGCAATCCAGGATGGCTCCTAGATTGGGTGCCTGGGGGTCTGAAAGGGTGATGCTGTTGTCTGCCCTAACTGGAAAGGCAGAAGTGGGGGGAGGTTTAGGAGGGAAGATGAGAAGTGCCATTTACTGGACATTCAGTTAAAGACATCTGAAAGGCAGCTGAAGATGCAGGACTGGAGATCGGCAGAAAGTTTGGGCATACCTTAAAACTGTATCTTGTTCTGGCCCCCTGAGCATCTCCTCCTCTTCCAGTTAGTATGGTAAGTAAATTTATAAATAACTAGTATAAAGTAACAATGGTGAGAGGTAAGATTGCAAAGGGAACCTAGTAGTCACTTATACATTAAGGGAGCACAGGGGCCACTGGAAACTGTTTCACAAATTAACTAAAACCACATCCTAAGACTATGAGCTAAATCAGGGGGACCCAACTAGGCCTTACTGTGTGGGCCCCTCTGTCCTGCTAACCACCCACCGTTATAAGCCTCAGATAAACTCCAGATGTCCAAGGCAGGACCAGCAGAATGCCGGCAAACATTATGCTAATGAACTAACCCACAAGGTGTTGCTGATAACTCTGAAACGAGTGGATGTGTTTGTGAACTAATCCTAAAATGGCAGGGTAAGAGCTAGTTTGAAACCCAGCCCAAACCCCATAAACTCCTGCTTCCCTTTCCAGCATCCTCCATCTGCTTCCAGCCCATGCTGCCAATCAGAGGCTATGACTCTCAATGCAATTCCCTTCCCCATTCTCCTGCCCAGGCTGACTGCCTGGCTCTCCCACCCCATTCCTGTCCTCCGGCCCTCTGTCTCTGTGGCCTCTGTGCTATTTGTTTCTGTCTTTCTGTGCTGTTTGCCTTTGTATCCTCTGCACCTTATTAAAGTGTGATTGGAGCATTACTCCCCACTTGCTGTCCTTCTGGCTTTTCCTGATGAGTATTCAGGAACTAGGTGGTCTTGCCCCTTACTGGATCCACAAAGACCCCCTTGTGGTGCCATTTTCTTAGTCACAATTGAAATTCTAAAAATTAATGAACAATGCAAGGCAGAATAGGTAGATTTCAGAGTCATCAGCTTAGAGATGGTGATTAGATTCATGGGAGCTGGTGAAACCACCAAGTGAAATAGTTAAAGAGGGAGAGGACCCAGGACAGAGCCCTGAAGGACACCTGTGGTTAGAGGGGGTGACCTGGAGGAAGGTTCAGAAAAGGAGAAAAGGAAGGAGTGGTCAGGTTGGTAAAAGGAGAACCAGGAGAGCGGGTGTGGGGAAAACCTAGAGGTATCCCAGTGGAGAGAGTGATCAGCAGCGTCCAAGGCTGCAGAGAAGTCAAGGGGAGATAAGGACTGAGGGAAAGCCGTTGGATTTGGCCAATAAGAGACCATTACTAACTTTGTAGAGAGCAGTGTCAGTGGAATGATGCAAGTTGGAAACTGGATTGTAAGGGGTTAAGAAGTGAACGAGAGGGGAGAATTAGTCACTTATGGCCTTTTCAAGTAGTTTAGCCACAAAGGGCAGCAGATCGGCATGCAGAGGCACACAGTCACACACGTAGACATCTGCCCACACGAAGCGGCCCAACATACAGGCCCATAGCACAGATTTAGAAGTGCAGTCACAGACTTGCATATACAGATACATACTCATATACACAAAAAGACTGACACATCCCCCGAGCCCAGAAGACACTCCTCCTTCCCTCTGCCTGGAATCCCTGACTTCCTTCCAAACTCACTTCAAATGCCACCTTCTTTCTACCTGAAGCCTTCCCCTGGTCCCCTGGCTGCTAGCATCTTCCCTGGCCTCAGACTAACTTCTGTTAATGTTGTCCAAAGTGGGTACCTGCTGATAAATCCATTCTGCAGGCTGACTTCCTTGGTAGAATGAGAGCTAATGGGGGTGGGGGTGGGGGTGGGGAGCTGGGACTGTTTGTTTTACTGTTGTCTTTGCTGTTGTTGTATCCTAGTACCTAGAGGCTAACAAGCACTTAATTAACTGCTTTTAGACTGATGATTATGCATACATGGAAACAGTTCCACTGGAGACCTGCATGCACATGCCTGTATACAATAAAACATATACAGAAACAAGCAAAAACTTACATGCACGTTTGCACATACAGATTCAGACCCAGCTCCAAACACACGTACCCAGGCCTCTCTATCCCTGTCCCAGGGGGAGGATTTGTCTGGGAGCTGAACTAAGCAGAGTCAGTCCTAGCAGACTTTCTCTCTTCCCACGCTCTTAGCTCGGCCTGGGCCGGGTCCAGTGAGATGGCCCAGGCATGGGGAGGGTGAGTTGGGGAGGAGGGCAATAATGTCAAGGTTGGGGGTAGGGTGGGATGCCTAGCCTCCTTTGGGGACTGTCACTGACTCCAGTTCCTAGCAATGCAACCACATTTCCCATCAATCTTTGGGGGTCTGATGCTTGACCTCTCCTGCCCCTTCTATGCAGACTCCTCCAGGGCAGAGCCTGAACTCTGATTCCTCTCTGTAGTCTCTGGTTCATGGCCTGATCTCTTGGATTCAAACTCTAGCGAGGCACTTGCCTGTAGGCAGCACAGTCTGACCTGGTCTGGGGGCCTCCGGGTTCCTGGGTGCTTCTGGATGCCTCTTCCTCTCCTCCCTGCCCCATTGCCCTCAGTTCTCTCTCCACCTCACTGAAGCAAGAAGGGACATCTGTGGTAAGGGAATCACATAATGCCTCCCAGAGTTGCAGAGCAAAGATTTTTGGATTATCTGGTATTTTGGGTTATCCATTTAGAGGATTATCTATGTTGGGATTATCAGAGGCTCCCTGGATTTCCTGCTGGACAGTATTATCTGATTCTGGATTTGTTGAGCTCCTGCTCTACTCTACACTGGCAGGGATACTTGAGAAGGGGCCTGCTGGGCAGATGGTGTGTGCCCCCATCAGTCCGGCTCACTTTCGTTGCCCAGAACTGCAGGTTCACAATCTACCACCAGCTCCTTTTCATGAGCCCAGTGTAGCATGGTAGCCTTAGGCCATCTGGGGTCTTGGAGGGTTTGCATGTGGTCATAGAAGAAATCTGCCCAAAGCTGCTTCTCAAGAGCACCTTACCCTTCTCCATCTGAAATGAGGTAGGGTGCCTCCTTCAGAGCCAGCACTTCTGGGGCTGGTACTTTCATTGTGGTTGACATCTTGCCAGGGTGGCCATCAGCTCAATGTAAATCAGAATCCCCCTGGCCCAGGGCAAAGGGCATCAAGGTGTTCCTGGGTCTGGGAACCTAGACACCAGTTTAGTCCTTGAGTAGGAGAGTAGGTCATCTCTCTCCTTAGAGGTCCCAGCCTACAATCAATCACCCTATAAAAGGGGTGAAGCCTTTAGGGAATGGGATGAATTCATGACTGTGGTCACCTTTCCTGATCTCTCTGCTAGCATCCTTGCCTTTCTCAAGTTAGTTATCTGTTTAAATGACATAATACCTTCATAGAATGTCAGCCCATGGAGCATTTTGTCTGTGGGTCCCCAGAGTCTAGCTCAGTCTCTGGCATTCAGCAGGTGCTCAATAAATGCCTGATGAATGAAGCTTCCTTCCAAGCCCAGCTGAGGTTCACTTCCCATTTCCCCTCCCCCCATTTCTCCATGTTAATTCTGTATTTTGTATTCCTCTGGTAGAATGTAAGCTCTCTGAAGGCAGATCCTGCTTTTAATTTGTCTCTGTACTTCCAGGGCACACACAGACGCTAGTTGCATTGGATTATGGCCCACAAAGAAAGCTGGGGTGGGCGGGAGCTCTGGAGAGCTGTTTCCTCCTTCAGTGCTGGGCCTGTACCCCAAAGCTGTCTTCCACAAGCGCTTCCCTTTGTCTATCCCCCGCCCCCGCATCTGCAGCAAGGTACCCTGGGGTCACAGATGAGACATTCTCCCCATTGTGTTAGCTCCCTTGATGTTTGTCCCCATCTGTGGGCGTGTATTTTGTCTAAGGGCAAGTTCTGGGAACAATGGATGCGGCTTTCTCTTTCTACCTCTCTGCCTTGGGGCCTGGCAGCTCCCCACAGAACACAGGGCCCAGCCAGCTCAGAGAATGACAATCCTCCCCAGCCTTCAGAAGATGCTGCCCAAGCCCAGGCTCTAAGCACATGGTGACCACTGGCATCGTCCTTATTTTACCTGGAAGGGACCTGGTCTCCCTTCCCCAAGGCCCGTTCTGGAGGGTCTCTGTTGGCCTCATGGAGCTCCACTGGTCATTCCATTCATCCACATTGGATCCTCCAGTACTCAGGCTACAGACCAGGCATTGGACTGTTCTAGCCTTCCTAACCCATCCCTAGTCTCCTGTAAAGCTCCATTCACATACCATTTCCTACAAGAGGCTTTCCTGATCCCCCACTGCTATAATAATAAAAGCTAACTTTTATTGCGCCTACTATATGCTAGGCAAATGTACTAAACACTACATATATTACCTCATTTGATCCTCTGTGGAAGAGGTGCTAGAATTATTCCCATTTGAAAATGGAAGAAACTGAGGCAGATTGCCCAGGGTCACCCAGCTACTAAGTATCTGAGGCTGGATTTGAATTCAGCTCTTCCTGATTTCAGGCCCAGTGCTCTCTCCGCTGTGATACCCAGCTGTGCCCTCCTCAACATCACCTTGTGTTTATCTTGCACCTATTTACATGTACATGTTATTTTTTGGGGGGGGGGGAGGAAGGCAGGGCAATTGGGGTTAAGTGACTTGCCCCAGGTCACACAGCTAGTGTTAAATGTCAGGCCACATTTGAACTCAGGTCCTCCTGACTCCAGGAACAGTGTTCTGTTCACTGAACCACCCAGCCACCCCCCATACATGTTATTTTGAAGGTAAGTCCCTTGAAGTGAAGGTCTTTCCCCTTTGTCTCTGTACCTGGAACTGCAGACAGCTCTTAAGAAATGTCATCCGTTGACTGGTTGCAGCTGAAGGCCTGCAGCTCCCTGCAGGAGGGCTGGCACAGTGGAATTTCTGGGCTCCAGGCCAGGCAGCTATTCCCTCATGGCTAGGTTACCCTAATAGATGAGTGAGAGACTACGGGTGGAAAGGCTCCTCTAGACACCCTTCGAGGCCTCCTCCCCAGGTGCTCCTGTCCCACCCCACAATGACTGATGTGGCACCAAATCCCATTTCTAACTTGTGATAAGACCAGTGGCCTGAGTTAAAGCCCATGCTGCCTCCCTGCTGTTTGAGGTACTGGCCCCCAGCCTACTGCTGTTTTAATTAAAAGCTGGTCATAGCTAATACAATACACAGATGGCGCAGAATGTTCCCTTTGCCCTGTCAAAGCTGCTTGAGATCTGAACGGCTCAGGCTCTGGACAGAGATGGTGGCAGCAAGGTGGGCCAGCAGGGGACAGGGGGTTAGAGGGCTTGGCTCAGGCCTAGCTCCTGGCAGCCCATCATCCAAACTGGCCACTGCCTTGTCTCGACTAAGTTGCAGCATCCACCTGCCAGCTGAGAGTCAAAGCCATATGGTTGGCTACTTTGTCTATGAGCTGTGGAAATAGCATCCAGAAAAGTGACCTGCCTGGCATCTTCACTCACCACGTAGCTGTCTCTGCTCACTGGTCAGGCAGCTTTGTCCCTGGAACGCTCAGACCCACCAGCCACGAGAGGGCCTCCTTGCTGGGCCCTGCCAGACTCCTCACATCTACTGGGTGTGTGTGGGGGGGGTAATGAGAAAGCAGTCCAACACACTCCCTCACAGAGGCAGAGCTGCCCTCTGTGGAGTGGAGCTCGGTCAAGGGGAACGCTGGACATCTGGCTCAGGAAGGTGCTGCAGCCCTGACCACTGTGTCTGCTCAACTCAATATTAATGGGACTGCAGCATTCCCAGCTGAGCTCATGGCTTCTGCTTGGTCGCAGCTGCTTCAGTGAGGACAGTCGGACTCACTGCTGAGGCTTCACTCTCACTCCTAAGGTGCTGCCTAGCTCACCCAGGCAGGAAAACAAGCTTACTGTGTGCCAGGGGCTGTGCTAATGCCATCTAATTTGATCCTCACAGCCCTGGAAGGTAGGGGTCGTTATCCTTTCTTTTTTAAACAGTTGAGGAAACCGAGGCAGAGGTTAAGTGACTTCTTCAGTCACACAACTAGGGTCTGAGGCTGAATTTGAACTCGGGTCTTTCCAATTTCTGGTCTGGCACTCTCCCCACTGGGTCATTCATTGTCAGAGGTAATGGGATAGCCCACTACACTTGTGGATGGTATTTAAGGAACTTTGTCACATCTGCATTGAAATTTGTGCCTCAGTAACAGCCCCCACCACCCCAGGGCTAATTTTGCCCTCTGGAGAGGGGCAGAACAATTCTGATGCTGCAGAGTCTTTCCCATGACAACCCTTCTTCCAGGGGAGCCAGGCTCCTGGCGTGACTGGCTTATCAGAAAGCACAGATCCTAAGCAGTGGGAAATGGGTTCAAATGGGCATCCTCTCTGTCTGAGGATGCCCTCAACTGCCACTGACTGAAGCTGTCTCCAGCCCTGGCCTATCCACTATTTCTCTGGGGACACGGGGCAGAAGCCATGAACTTGGCTGGGCAAGGGAAGAAACCTGTGCAGGGAGCGAGCCCACGTGCCCGGCTTCACCAGCAGGGGCTGTATCCAACTGTGCTGCTGGGTCTGGAAAAAGGTTTTGGGGATGTGACTGATGTCCAAGTTATGTGAGGGGCCATCACGTGGAAGAGGGATTAGGCCTGCTCGGCCTGGAGCCAGATAGCAGAATCATAACAAGGGGAAAAGGAGGAAAATGTTAGATGGAAGCAGATTTCAGCTCAATGTAAAGACGGTAACAATAAGTGGTTCCTCCAACAACAGAGCACAGACACTGACATGATGTTTTATAATTCCAAAGAATTTAGTCAAGTTCAATGTTAGGAAAAACATCCTGACAAAGAGCTGTCCAGAGTGGGAGGGAATATGGTCAATCCAGCAAACATGTGTCTGAAGCCCCCACTCCACACAAGGCACTGTGCTGGGACCCGGGGAACAGACCACTTACAGGGAAGTCGCAGACCATTTGAGCCCTATGGCCTGCTGCTCTCCCTTCTGAGTGGGCCACACACAACAGCTCCTTTTCCTTGAATGGTCAGAGAGCCCCCATCTATCTGCTGCTGCTGATGGGGGTAACAAAATGAGGACAAAAGAGAGGATGTGCTTGAGGTAGCACACCTTTATTGAAGCTTATGGATGTGCTGGACTTTTGGCCCCTAGAGACTGAAAATAGCATAGAGATGCATTGGCAATAGCAGGCAACACAGGCGGGGCTGGGGAGTGCCTGCCCCTGGATACCCAAGCAGCAATGAGGGCTGGGCAGCAGGGGGTTCAATGGGAAATGCCCTGCCCTGGTCTGTTTCATGTTCAGAAAACCCAAGTCTGTCTAATATAAAACGACACAAAAGAAGTGAGGAGAGTATATACGGTGGTAAGAGATGAGCTAGCGCTGACGTAGGCCATCAGGAAAGGTCACAAGACTTTCCTGGATACAAAGGCCTGAGCTGACCAAGTCACTTGAAGTCTTAAGCCAAAAGGGCTGAGCCTCTTTTCTCCCAGGCCTGGAGATAAGCTAGGCTGCCCACTGGTGAGGATACACGCCTGTCTGAGGGGTCAGGTCCCCATCTTGCTCTAGGGCCTAGGCCCCAGGGCCTACAGCGGTGGTCACTCCTCTGATGTCCACAGCATGGCAGTCACAATCAGGTTCTAAGACTCCTTTCTAGGAATGTTACCACTCAAAGAAAGGGGAGATCTACTTTCTTTTGGGGGCAGTGGTGAGAGAAAGGAGAGGACAGGGAACAAACCCCCTTTACTGTTTCCAGTTTAGGAGGGCGGGGGAAGGTTCTTCAAGGTCCCTGGATCTCCGAGGCTAGGCGTCCCTTCTGGCTCTGCCCCTAAGGAGAACTCATGCATTGTGTTGAGGTCACAACATCCGTGAGGCTGTCATGATGAGGAACTCCTCAAAGCTGAGCCGGACACTGCCCTGCATGCTTGTGTCCTTCTCCCGGAAGGCCTCGGTCAGCACCTGCAACTGGGTGCACACCTGGATGAAGCGGTCCAGCTGCATGGCAGGAGTGGCAGAACGCGGGTAGTATCGGGAAAGCAGGAGCTGAGTGAACTGAGGGCTCAGATTATAGCCCATCTGAGACAGAGCTGGAAAGAAGGACAAACATCTAGGCTGACCCAGAAGCACCTTACTGTATGGAAGCGTGGCTCCACTGGTGTCCACGGAGACAAGCAAGGGCTCACTCATGGGCAGAACACAACAGGAGGGAGGCCCCAAATCTGCCCAATCCAATCAGAACAGGTTGTCTGTCCTGCCAATCACAGCATCAGAGATCTCTTGCTTGAAGGGACCAAAGAGATCACTAAGTTCAACCACCTCATTTCACAGAAGGGGAAAACTGAGGTGGGAGGCAGGGAAGAAGAGTTGCCTAACGTCACCAAGTTACTAAGTGGCAGGGAGCTGGGACTCGACGTTCAGTGTTATCTCCACTCTCTCCACTTTCCATTCCACCCTCTACCCAAAGGTTGCTCCCATTCCACCTCCTGAGACCAGCCTCCTGAACCAGGCCCACCTGCTTCACCAACTCCCATGACACCTGATGAGGGAAGGCACGATGGCACAAACCCCCGAGTAGGAGCTGGGCTGTTATGGATAGGCTCACTAGACAGATATAAAGAGCAGCGAGGCCAACTTCTCAATTTAAACAGGGGGAAACTGAGGCTCAGAGAGAGGAAGTGAGGTACCCAACAAGACTGCAGGCTTTGTGCTGTTAAGGACCTAGTCTTTCACAAAGGGCACTGTGGTGCAGAAGCAAGAGCACCTGATTTGGAACCAGAAATTTGGGGCTGGAGTGATCATGGGCAAGTCACTTCTCTGGGCCTCAGTTTCCTCACCTGTAAAACAAAGATCAGACAATCTTCAGGGTTCTTCCCAGCTCTAAATCCTGCAGTCCTACTCTAACACCCCACACATAACCTAGCACATGGAGCTGGGCACACAGGGCCCAAGCTGTTGACCTGACCTGAACTGTCTTCAGACATCATCCTCAGCCAGCGAAGGGAGAAGCTGGGGGCAATACTAAGCTCTGCAGGTCACAACCATTCTGGGAAGCAGCCCCAGGCTCAGGAAGTGTTCTCCAAAACTCTCCAGGCCCCCTTAGCCCTGAACCACGTGACACCAGAGATCGACGTAACTGGTTCTTCGAGGGCTTGCAGATAAGGCTCCTTTATCCAATGTATCAGCTACATAGGTCCCAACTGGTCTTCCTGACCAATGGGTAGAGAGAAAGGAAACTCAAGCCTGCAGATCAGGTTACTTATCAAGGGCTGCAATCAGTAACCATGAGGAGGTAGGACAGCATTCATTACCTGGGATTTCCTTCACAGGTCACCAAGAGCTTACTGTCCAATTCTTAACAAATTAATGCAGGAAAATAACCCCAAGACCATTTCCCCCTTTGCTGCATTAACATCATCAGCTTAGTCTGCAACCTCTGCCCCTGGGGACCATGTCTCTGTGGGAAGAACTGGGGTGGGGGGAGCAGTGAAGGGCAAAGATCTCCCCGAATCTTCCCTCTTCATGGGGCAGTCACATGAGACCTTGCCCCTACTTTGACTGGACCTGCTCCCAACTCCCTGGGTCTTAGGTTAAACAAGCAAGGGCCAGGGGAACTGGATGGAATCTGTGGGCTCAAACCTCCCAGTGTGGCTACAGGTAGGCTTGTACTTTTTTCTCCTAGTCCAGCCCTTGCCATCATTCTTGAATGCTAGGCTTGCACCCCAAATGTTGCTGCAGCCAAGTTGGGAATACAGCAGGTTCCAAGGGGTCACAGGGCATGAGGCCTGGGGGAGGCAAAAGGACACACCATCCCTTTTGACCCCCTGATAGGGAAGGGTAGGGTCAAGCCTTAGGGGCCAGCTCACCTTGCTGCAGTTCATTGAAGCTGATGGAGCCTGAGTGGTCCCGGTCATATTGTTGGAAGAGGTTCTTCCACTGCTGGATGAAGGTCCACAAGGCAGAGAAGCCAAAGAGGTCGATCCGGCCTGTTTTGGTCTTGTCAAACATGTCTGGAAGGAAGGGATTGGGACTAAAGAGGCTGTGACCACTGAAAACCAAGGGCTCTGGGCACCTGGCCTGGTAAGCCCTGGGAACTTTCCACATCTCCACTTCAGGGAAGGCAACTCTCAACACAGGAAAGGACACAGATGGAGGCAGGGCTAGAAGATGGACTAGCAGCTTCTGGCTCTAAGTTCTCTGGGTGTTTTCCCAGGTGCCTCCATTTCTACCACTAGCTTGCTGGGGTTTCTAGAACATAAGAGTTGACATGTCTGTATCACTTCACCTAGGCCATCTCCTTTGAACCTCAGAGCTTCTCCTGGAGGGAAGAACGCAGGTACAGAGCCTCAGAAAGTAGATATGACTTTCCTAGAGTCGCACAAAAGGTCATGGGTCTCCTCTGATCTAGAATCCAAACTAAGGTCTCTTACCCAAATCCCCAAGCTCAGTGCCCTTCTGCTCCACCCAGTCAGGAAAGCCACACTGGGACCACCCCAACCCCAAGTCCTTCCTGACTCCTATGTCAGGTCTCTACCCCCCAGATGCAGTCATTTTCCAGGGAGTCAGCCATCTCTAGAGAGCTGCACCAAGGACCAGCCAGTTTTTCAGGCTGCAAAAACAGCTGCCTCCCTCCCAACTTCCTCCTGCTTCAGGGTCCCTGGATGTGGGGGATTTCATTGGTTTGCCCTTCAGGAAGCAGAAAAAGAAAGGGTAGAATGGGGCAAAGGGGTGGGACTCACTTATCATCATGAGGCAGGTTTCGTCATTGAATGTGGACCAATTGGAGTTGACCAAGGCCTGTTTAAGTTCCTTCACAGAGATGTAGCCACTGTGATCTGTATCCACTGTCTGGAACCAGGAGTATGCTTCAGGGTCTACACCAGGAGGAATGTTGCCTGGGAGAGCAAGCAGATTGTAGAACCTGGGTCAAGCCTCTGATTCCAGTCCCAAGGGCCAGGCAACAAGGGGTTGAGTTTTAAAGGATGATATATCTCCCCCCTGCTTTGCAGGAAAAAGACTACATACCAACAGACCAAAAGCTCCTTGAGAGAAGGGACTGTTTCACTTTTTATATCTCTAATACCAAGCACAAGGACTGGCATAGAGTAGAAGCTTAATAAATGCATGTTGATTGCCTGAGATGTGGTATAGTTAAAACAGCACTAGGCATGTAGTGAGGTCTGACCTCTTGGGAAGGTCACTAAACTTCCCGAAACCTAAGTGTCCTTTTAGTGAAGGAGCAAGGAGAAGGGTTGGGGAGGAAGGCTCACATCTTAAAGAGAAGAGGGTAAAAATATAAGTCTGTCTTCTTTTAGGAAGAAGTTGGGTTTATAGATTTGTAAGCATGAGTTAATAAAAATATAACAATAGGTCGGCATTACATAACAATACGTAAAAATGAAAAGTTCAATGATGCAGTATATTTTGAACTTTTTATTCACTAAGAATCAGTCTGTGTATGAACAATCACTTGAAGAACAATGATTCCTAGGATGGGTACTCCCTTCTACACATACAGCCCCAGATACCTCTGATGCCCATGTAGGAAGTTTCATTAGTTGCTATTGCTGAAAAACTTCCTTAATTGTGAACTCCCTCTGGGTAAGAACCTCTGGACACTCAGCTATTCTGGGCCTCAGGAGGACACAGAGTCTATCTTTGGGCCCATACTTGGGGGCTTTCCAGTATGGTGGGCTCTGCCAGAGTTCACACTCCACTGGCCTCCAAGAGGCCAAGGTTACCACCATACCACGATAAGATGCTGAAGGAGAATGTCATTTGGGGCCGGGAAGGGGAAGATCCGAATGATCACAAATTAAGAAATGATGGAGAAGTTGGGTGTTGGGGGTGTTGAGGGAAGGAGGTTTGTTTATCCCAGCTCAAATGAGGAAATGTCAAGGTTTCCATAGATACTGAGTTCTAGGAGATCCAAGAAAAATTCAGCTAATGCCTTAATATAGCAATTATGGGGGGAGAAGGAAGGGAAAGTGGACAGGTGAAGAGAGGGGCAAAGTGAACAACAAAAAGAGTGGAGAAAACTGCGATTCTGTGTATGTCTACATAACAGAAGCTGCCTACTTGAGGCTACTCCTGAAGAATGACAGATTATTGGAACAGCAGGAAAAGAAAGAATCTTAGACCACTATCAGAGCTGAAAATGTCCTCAGAAGACTCAGAGCTGGGAGGGGCTTTGTGATATACAATGTCAGGTCTGGAAGAAATCTTAGAGACACTATATGATACTGTCCACTCACTTTACAGATAAAGAAACTGAGGCTAAAATGCCCAGGTAGGACCATGCTGGGGATGAATAAGTGGCCCTGATGATTACACTGGAGCCTTTGTCTAGGCTTAGGGTGAGAAGAAAAGAGGAAAAATAAAATCCAGTCTGAAGCTGTATGAGTTAAGAGCAAACAGATGGGAGCTTTGGGGCTTCAGCAAGATAAAGCTGCTGGCTCAGCAAGCCCAGCACTGCTGGAAGCCCGAGCCTCTCCCCTGAGAGCAGCCTATGTGCATAGACGGATTCAAAGTATATATATTTTTTTGCTTTCCCAGCAACACCATTCCTGTGGGGACCTTCAAGAAGGTGCCTGAATAAGCCCCAAACTGCCAACCTTGTAGATTGGTGTCCATGGTTCTGGCACGCCATGGCAGTGCTGATGCAAGCTAGCAGCAGGGAGGCACAAGGTGGCTTCTCTGATGGGGATGTCTGAAATGCCTGCTCTGGATGGATGTGCCCAATTTTTCTCTCCAGTCCCACAATCCAAGGATTCTCTCCTTTTATAGCACCTTAGTCCCTGTCCTATGCCCCCCTCACTCTCTCACCCCTGCAGGTTGTTTTCTGTCTCCTCCTCCCTCACTGTATCTCTCTCTTGGCTTAAAGGGTCTCCAAATTAATGCAGCACAGTTAAAGGCTAGTCATGCTCTCTATCATTGCCTATTTTCCATCATGCCCTTTGCTCCCATGACACAGCCCTAGGAAACAAGACCAGAGTTGGGATGTAGGAACTAAGACTCAGATTAATGGGTAAAGTTCTGGAGGGTCAGGGGCCAAGCTGCTGACATGTTCATCAACACTTGGCCCCAACTAATGAGGGGTTACTTGACAGAACTGGTACAAGACAATGGCAAAATTCATTTGGAGGAATAAAAAGTCAAGAATTTCAAGGCAAATAATGAAAAGGAGATAAGAACAAAAGGAGTCTATATCCCCAAACTGCAAACTATATTAGAAAACAGCAACCATCAAACTACTTGGTACTGGTTAAAAAGCAGAAAAGTGAAATAAACTAGGGAAGCAAGGCTTAGAAAGTAATAAACATAAAGAAAGTAGCCCAATGTTCAATTAATCAAGAAGGGAATACTCTCTATGTGACAAGAATTGCTGTGATAGCTGGAAGCAGGCTGGCAGAAAACCCATTCGGATCAGCACCTTACATTATGTGCCATAATCAGCTCCAAATGAATAAATGACTTATCCATAAAAGGCCATATGATAAAAAAAAAAAAATAAGGGCAACTGAAAGCAGATGCCTTTCACAACTATAGCTGGGAAAGAGTTCAGAATGTGACAAAAGAAAGAGATCACTGAAAAGTTCAATACCATAATATTAAAAAATTTTTGCACAAAATCATTACAACCAAAATGAGATGTTGATTAGGTAAAAAATCCTGGCATCAAATATCTCTGTTCAAAGTCTGATATCCCAGATATATATAGAACTGATACAAATGTACACTAAGAGGCATTTCCTAATATATGAGGTCAAAGGAATGCTTTTTTTCTAAGTGATGAGCCACTAATAACCTGTGATTCCAATACCTGAAGGATTTCAGCGACCTATTTGGGCATGTCTCCTGCTCTCTGGCCCCCTCTGTGGATCTAACAAAGGAAGCCTGATGTTAACATGGCGATCATGACAGTTGCCCTGCTCAGCCCCTCAGGCACCTGAAAGGGAGAACATCTAAGAGAACTCTTTGACCAGCAATATGTTGCTACTACCCAAGTTTGGATAATTCCACAGTCTCAGCTTAGCTGCTGCTACACTGTGGCAGATTTCCCTTCTAAATGGGAACATGGAATCCACAGAATTCCTTACATCAGGTGTTAAACTCAAATAGAAAGAAGCCATTAATCTGCACATAAAGATCCCTGCAGGCTCCATACTGACTTAGTTTTAAAATGCGGTATTATCTATGTTTTATTGAATTCTCATTTGGTAAATATTTCCCTATTCCATTTTATTTTGGTTCAGGCAATACTCTAGACCGCTGCAGGTCTACAGGCTGTAGTTTTGATACCTCTGCCTTACATCATTCATAATGGCTAAATATCACAATCTCTCTAGTCACCACTAGAATCATCAATGTTCCATCCATATACTGGATCAAGGCAACTAGCTACAGTCTGGCTTGTTGTTATAGCCAGGTAAAGGAATCAGCCATCTTAATTTGTTGGCTTAACTCTGCAAGCTGGGGCTTCAAGTCTGTTCTGATGACTGTGCAGATCAGAATACCCACCTACAGTTGGGAATGCCCACCCTTTCTGAGTCAATCAACAGTGAATGGAGAGATTAAAAGGCTGGCTGGAGACACTAGATTCTGTTTTTCAATGGAGCCCAGAAAGGCCTTGAATCTCTTCACAAGCTGTGATGCCTGGGAGGGCGTCCACCTTCAAGACAAGACCTGTGCAACTCTGCACAGGCTGTCATCATAGACAGCCTCATAGACGAATGCTCATTGAACCAAGCTGAATGAAAGACTTCCTGTTGACTTTCTGTAAAAGGAAGAGGTCATATGAATGGTCATGGAACCAGCTGTTTTATTGAGGAGCACTGAAGAGATGCTTTCTTAAGCCAGCAGCTTCAAGTGCATCATAAAGCCTATCAACAACCAAGCACAAAATGCAAGGTTAGTGTTCACAGTGCTATTTGGAGGTCTGTTATCAAATCAGGGGGCATTCTTTAAAATATCCTTCTCACTTATCCCAGAGAGTAGGTCACCTGAGTGGAGCAGGAGGACAGAGCAGATATCCCTTCTGAATTAGAGTGAGCAGTATCTACTACTGCATCCATGGTGGCCAGGCCAGGAACAAGGGACCTGGTCTGATAAGTTCACAAAGTTTTCAAAAGAAGAAATTCAAACCATTAAAAAACATTTTAAATGCTCCAAATCACTAATAATGTGCAAAATGTAAATTAAAACACCTCTAAGGTTTCTTTCTCAATTTCCATCAACAAAGATGAAAAAAGGTAGAAACAGCCCATGTTAGAGGGGCTCTAGGAAAACAGGGAGACTAATAACACCGGGACAATAGAGCTGTTGGTAGACTGGGTCAAGTGTTGTAGAAGATAATTTGGAATTAAGTGAGTAATGTGACTAAATTATTTATACCCTTGTGCCCAGCAATCCCACCACTGGGAAGATCCTGAAAAGAAATCTAATCAAAAGGAAAGCAAGCTAGATATACCAAAATATTTACAGAAGCACAAAAACCTGCAAATAAACTAAGTGGAAAATGGCTGAACAAAGTGTGATACAAGGATATAAGAATATAATGATAAAATATTGCACGTTAAGAAATGATGTAGACGAGGAATTCAGAGAAGCATAGAAGACTTACATGAACGGATGCAGAGTAAAGAAAGCAAGACCAGGAGAACAATAAATAGGATCACAGTGATGTCAATGGAAGTAACACGAAAAGGTATCCAAATTCAGTTTAATATGTATGGCTCTGGGGGACTGGGATAAAGTAAGAGCCTCAACAGAACAACAGGAATCTAAAGGAGGGAAGGTTTCTAGAAGAAGATGATAATTAATTCCATTTTGAATGTGTTGAACTTGAGATACTGATGGGACACTGGGGAAGACGGCCAGCAGGTAGCTGATGATGCATGACCGGAGTTGAGGAGAGAGAATAAGGCTGGACACATGGATACAGAAATCATCTACCTGCATACAGATAACCGAATTCCTTCCCGACACCCACTCCTACCCCCTGCCAAGGGGATGAAATCACTCTGAGAGAAACAGGAACGAGGATAGGGCCTTGGGGGGGTCACACATATGTTTAGAAGGGAGGCTGTGGATGATGATTCAGCAAAAGATGGGAAAGGGAGGACTCCTCAAAATAACGTTAGGAGAACCAAAGGTAAAGATGTCACAGAAGCCAAGGCAAGAGAGTATCTAAGACAAGTGGGCAGGGGTAGATAACAGTGCCAAAAACTGTAGAAAGGTCAAGCAGAGTGAGGCCTGAGAGAAGGCTTTAGCATTTATGAGATGCCTGATAGAAAATTAGCGGCAGATCAATTAACCAGAACTCACTGGTTACATATACTAATTACAATTAACCCTACTAGGTGCTGGGCATGAAGAAGAAGCCAATGAACACAAACAACTTTTCTCAGAAGGCTGACTGTACAAAGGGAGCTGTAGGACAATTTAAAGGTGGTGTTGGTTTGTTAGAATGGGGGAGATCTGGGAATATCGCTAAGACCTGAAAGTAGTAAGGAAGAAGCCAGTGTATAAGAGGAGACTGAAGGTGGGAGGTTCGAGCAGGGCTCGAAGGGGCTATTTTGTGTCAGAGACAGAGCAAAGGAGGAGAATGGAGAATGTAAAGAGGTTCCAAGGAATAGAAGAGGGTATAGAGAATTTGAGGAAAGAAGGAAAAGCCTGGAAGTATGTTGGTCAGTCAGGGAAAATAAAAAGACTGCCACACAGTAGTGAGGGCTCAATTGAAATCAGATCTCCTAAATGGGTAATGGCCCAGGGGGCACAGCTGAGTAACTTCCTCCAGTGGCATTACGCAGCACATCAGCAGAAGGAGAGATGAGTGGAGGGGAGGGGGTAATCCAGGGCTGGGGCTTGGTAAAGTGTGAGCAACAACAGGATAAAGGGACCGAGGATTCAGAGCAGAAGAAGATACAGGTGAAACAACTTGAACCAACACAGTCAAGTCTATTAAGCAAAGGAAATAGGCCAAAGCAGGGGTAATGAGCTGAAAGTCAGAATGAGGACAATGGATATGTTCAGGAAGAGTGAGGCGGAGATAGAGATGAAAAGAGAGGACGTTAGCCGTTTCCACTCACCTGCTGCTGGGCCTTGCCCATAAGGTCCTGGCTGAGGGGTATTATAGGGATTTGTAGCAGGCTGGCCATAGGGACCTCCTGGGGCAGAGCCTCCATAGGGGCCTCCAGGAGCTGATGAAGGGAGCCCCCCCGGGCTGGGATGTCCATAGGCTCCACCACCAGATGGTGGTCTGTAGGGCCCTCCGGGAGCTGGGCCTCCATATCCTCCACCAGGGGGTAGTCCCCCTCCATACTGGGGATGTCCTGGGTAATAACTGCTTGGTGGGGCTCCTGGAGCCTGTCCAGAAGTTCCTGGGTAGCCCTGTGGAAAGGAAGAAAGATATCAAGAGTAAGACCAGTGACACAAACTTCGGAAGACGCCCCCTCACACCTGTTAAAGGTACTTCCCAGCAGCTCCTGGTCTTTACAGAAAGCAGGACAAGGACTGGAGTGATCCTAGAGGGATCATTGAAGACTGTGACAAGCAAGGTCTCTTTCTAGGTTGTCCCCTGAGCTCAGTGATCAGTGACACCTGGAAGAAGCAGTGATCTCTTTTGTCATTTACTGAATTCAAGGTCAATGAATTGAGGCATACACCCTTAAGTTTAGCTAAATTCCATACTCTGGGTACAACAACTAAATCCTTACTTGCTGTATCTAAAACACACAAACCCTAATGTGTAAAACTAGCCAAGAAAAGCCTGTCCTTGGCTCCAAAGTGGATTTCAAATAGGCTATAGACCTTATACACTAAGGCTCTGGGGCAAGAAGTGATTCCTCCCCCATTATTCAAATTAAACCATTGACAAATTGAAGTAAATCTCTCACAGCATTTGGATTGCACTTTTGCACTTAGTATATTTAATTCAAACATCTATTAAGCACCTTCTGTGTATAGCACCCCCTTCTAGGAATTAAGGAAGAGACAAATTTTACATAAGAAGGCAACGGGGTAGAGTAAGAAAAATTTTCAATTTGGAATCAGATTGTGATTGGGTTGTAGTCTTGATCACGAGAAAATTAATTTGCCTCTCTGAGCCTCAATTTATTTTATTTGTAAACCAGTAAGGCATTACTGGACAAAGTAGTGCATGCACATGAGGGCCAGGAGACGTGTTCAAATCTTGCCTCATGTAGCAGAAGTCAGGACCACCTGGGTTAGAATGCTCTCTCCGACTTGTTAGTTGCATTAACCCCAGCAAGTCACTTAACCTCTCTCAACCGAAGTTTCCTCATCTGCAAAATGGGGACAATATAGTGTGTGTGAAATGCTTTGTAAAGCTTAAGGCACTATATTAATGTCAACTATTACTATTATGGGCAACTGTACTAAAAAATTAAAAAGAGCAATTAAATGGCAAGGCTCCTTAAATCACCAGCCTGAGACTTCTAAGAAATGTAGGTTATGGGGTGGCCAGGTAGCACAGTGAGTAAGAGCACCGGCCCCAGTGTCGGGATGACCTGGGGATCGAATCCAGGCTCAGACACTTAGCACCCACCCAGAAACACCTGGCCGTGTAACCTTGCACAAGTTACTTAACCCCAATTGTTTAAAAAAAAAAAAAAAGAAATGTAGGTTGTGAATCCAGAAACCAGCAACCACTCAATTGTTATGGCTGCTTCACACCCATGACCTGAGGCCAGGGGCCCCAGGAAGTACCTATTCCACTCCAGACAAGACCACACGTTGTCCATGGGATCAGAACAGTTGGGGTTAAACTCCATCCTGGAAACTGCCTGTATGGCACTAAGCAAGTCACTTTACATGTCTGAACCTCCATTTTCTCATCTGTAAAATGATAATCAAAACTTTTAGGCCTTAATTCATTATAGAAATGGGGGCTGTTACTATATTAAGGCACAATGGTGGTAGAGCCAGAGCCACGCAAGAGAGAGAGCCCTGGGGTGACCTTGAGATGAGTCACAGATTCTCTGGGCCCTCAAATGCAGGGGTTTGGACTAGAGGACCTTCATGAGCTTCTGATCTTTTCCTACCCCAAAGCAGGATCACCACACCATACACCTCCCTCCATCTCCTAGCTAGAAGGGATTCCTCTACTACTGGAGTTCCAACATCTGCACCACTTTTCAGGTCTGTAGCTCCAGGTCAGTGGAAAGTTACCAGGAGTCTTCGGGAACAGGTTGGAATTCTCCAGAGTCCCACTGTGTTCAGCTTGGGAGGCAGGGCTAGGGAGGGCAGGAACAAGACTTAGTGAGGTGTGAAACAACATATGAGTGTGGCTACCCAGGAGGTTTGAAGAAAAAGGACAAGGGGTGGGGAGAAGCAGGGAAAATAATTTTTTCTGTCCCTTGGGTTGCACCACTATTGTCAATATATCACTACTCTGCTGATCCTTTCAGAGAATTCATCTTGTGTGGAAACTCCTTCCAGCATGGTTACTCACAATGAACAGTCACATGGTATAAATGGGGTCATAGGTAGTTTGTGGTAATTCAATTAAATAACTATTCATAAAGTGACCTTTACCAAGCCACACATGGCCTCCAAGGAGTATACTCTGCCCTATGGAGGCTGGCCTGGGGCCAGAGACCACAGGCATAAGGAGGATACACCCAGACAACAATAGAGGCTGATAAATAATCAAGTCCGAAATTAGTTATAATCCAGTGCCACAATGAGGGTACAGACAATATGTGAGTGTAATTCATGGAATTTCCTAATAATGCTCACACCTGCCTAACAAGCACACCTGCTCCCCACCTCCCCCAACCCCTTGGCCTATATATCTGTGCTAAGGCAGGTAGGGAGGATACTTCTTACAGCCCCTTTGACAGAGAAGAGAACTGAAGTTCCATGGACAGTGGTATGCCCCATGTCACAATGAGAGGTGGGGTGGGAGGTATTACTTATGATGCCCAAATATTTTACAGATGAGGAAACTGATACTCAGAGAGGTGGAGGGCCTTACCTCTGGTCACACAGCTAGTTCTGGTCTCTTGACTCCAAATCCAGAGGCTAACTCTACTACATCTTGCTACCTTTCAAATATTAGGGATTATGGAAAGAGGAAGACTTCAAATACCCAAAGATGGTAGACATGGGCAGATGGAAAGAAGGGGAAGAAAAGAGTTAATTCAAATCTGACGAAATCAAACATGTCTCATTTAAGACAGTCTTAAGAAACTTAAGTTCTGCTGTGATGGGATTTGAGAGTAAACAGAGGACTTGAAACATCCTCTGGTCAGGGTGCCACCTCACAAGCTTGTCCTGTACCAAGACCCATCCACTCCCCTCCACACTTAAAACCAGCTACAGTGATTTTTGCCACTCCTGAACAACAATAGAAGTTTACCTTTCTACAGCACTTCAGGGCTTGCAAAGTATATTCCTAGAAACCACCATGTGAAGCAAGTAACATTGTCATTTTTACAGGTGAGGAAACTGAGGCTCAGAGATGTTAACTGACATACATGTGTGTTACATCTGTCTGAAGCAGGAGTCTCAAATTCAGTGCTCCTGATGCTAAATATAGTACTTACCAATACAGCATTCTGCCTCATGTGAAAAAGACATTTAACTTGTTTACTAGGTCCTAGAAGACTGAACTAGGACTGATGCATGAAATGGGTGAGACACCCAAATCTCCCTCCCTAGAGCTCCCATACTTGGCTTCTAGTTCAGCTCTAAGGAGGCAGCAGAGGGCTCCTTCAGCCTATCTTCAAGAGGAGCCCCACTCACCATTGCATTTATTCTATGTGGAATCCTTGTCTAGTCAGGTGGACTAGATGGCCTTGAAGGTACTCTCTGGCATTCTGAGTCTAAACCCTGTTATTTCTACTGTGACAGGCTGCCCCAGTGACACAGGAAATATAAACTCCTGAATAGAGAGTGAACTGAGTTCAGCCTTAGTCCTCATTTCTCATCTCGGTCTTGTCTGGGGCCACCCCCACGTCCACATCCTGTGTCTACTTCTGCCCAGACTGGTCCTGAGGCCTGGGATGCTCTCTCTGCCTCCTGGGCAGTCCTGGGCTTTTCTCCAGACTCAGCTGCTTCTCCTTCTCTGGTTACCTCCTGTCTTAGATGGACCAATTCCCAGACATGTCTCCCCCAGCAAAAAGGAAGCCCCTTGAAGACAAGACCTGTCCTCGGTTTTGCTCATGATTTGGGCCATAGCACACAGCAAACACTTAATGTTAGGCATTTGCCATTTGTTGAATGAAAAGAATAAAAGAATCTCTTTCAACTTCTCACTCTGGGCAATTCAACACATATTTAAGATCCCATCCCTGCAGTATGTGTGGGGGTGGTGGAAAAGGGGAGGAAGCATCCCCACCATACACAATGTATGAGACAGCTAGAGAGAGGCTGGGTCTGGAGGCCTTGGACACATACCAGCTGGGTGACCTTGGTCAAATAATTTTGGTCAAGTCATTTTACCTCTGCCTGTCTGAGTTTTCCTAATTATAAAATGGGGATCAAAACAGCATCTACCTCACAGGGTTGTTGTGAGGATCAAAGGAGATCATATGTGTAAAGTGCTCTGCAAACTTTAAAGCACTATATAAAAGCTAACTATAATAAGAAAAATTAAGGCAGGAGAAAATGTGACTAATTGGGGGAAGTAGGGAAAGATTCATGGAAGAGCCTTAATGGCAAAAGTGAGGATTGCATTCCAGGAATGACCCATCTTATTTGAGCAAGGGAATGATATAAAAAGGAAGATTATTTTGATATTGGTAGTGGCATGAAGAAGGAACAGAGACCAAGGAGACCAATTTTGTCCTGAACAATATTTGAACAGATGAGGGGGGGCCATAGGGGCCTGTAACAGGGCAGCAGATATGATGGGAAAGGCAATGGATGTGAGGTGTGGCAGCCTAATTTACATGACCCAACAACTGATCAGCTCTGAAGACTAGGAAGGAAGAGGAGAAAAGGAAGACAGAGGTTATGAACCTGGGTAGGAGAGTGGGGCCTCCACAGAAACAGGGAAGTTTTGAAGGGCTGGCTTAGAGGGCGGATGGCAGTGCATCTTTGTGTCTGTCTCCAGGGAAGCACTAAGTTACACAAGGTCCTGTTCTCTAGCTGTTTCTTGAGCTGACATCCTGTCTTCACTAGATTGGAGTTCCTCATGGGCAAGAGCTGCTCTTACCCTCCACTTTTTACCTTACCAAGATAAAATAGGGAAAGGGACAATGACAAGCCTGGTTTAGGATAACATGGGCTCAGGTGCCTTGTTATGGACAAAGGAATGTTGGATCTGAAGCTCAGCTTTACTACTTGACAGCTCTGTGGCTGAGGGTACTTTACCCTTTGGGGGCCTCAGTTCCCTTCTTGATAAACTAAGGAGTTTGGATGAAATCCAGGGTTCTTAACCTTTTTTGTGTCATGGACCCTTTTGGCAGGCAAACAAAGCCTCCTAATGTTTTTAGATGCAGAAAATAAAATATACAGGATGTTTAATAATAGTATATTACTATAACATTCAATAATATAATAAATAATACTACAGTGATAAACTTATTTACAAATCTGTTGTGAAGATCAAGAGAAATTATGGGAGTAAAGACTTTTAAAAGAACTTTAAAAGTGTCAGGCATTATTACTACTTTTGTTATTTTGTTATCATCACCACCATTACCTACCTCACTGGTCTACAGTGAAGAAACACAATTGCAAATAAACATGAATGACTGTCATTAATTGAAAGAGCCTGGCCTTGGCCTGGAGGGTCACCAGAAGTTCCAGTCTTGGTTTTGCTACTAACTCACTTGGACAAGACCTTAGTGTTTCCAGATCACAATTTCTTCAGTAAAGTGAAAGAGAAGGCCTAGATGGTTTCTAACAGGGGTGGGGAACCTGCAGCCTCAAGGCCACACGTGGCCCTCTAGGTCCTGATGTACGGCTCTTTGACTGGATCCAGACTTCACAGGACAAAGCTCAGTCCAAAGGCTGCACCCAAGGACCTAGAGGGCCACATGTGGCCTTGGGGCCGCAGGTTCCCCACCCCTGCCTTAGAACAGGACATATCAGACTTGGGAAGGCACCTAGAACACAGAATGTCAGGGGGGAGGGCCTCAGAACCCAAAATATCAGAGGGGGGAGGGTCCTTAGGACACAGAATTTCAGAGTTGGGAAGGCACCTAGAACACAGAATGTCAGAGGGAGAAAGAGCCTTAGAATCCAAAATATTAGAGGGGGGAGGGTCCTTAGAACACAGGATGTCAGAGCTAGGAGGGCCCTTAGAACAAGACATGTCAGAGCTGGAAGGGCACCTAGAACACAGAATGTGTGTGGGGGAGAAGGGCCCTAAAACCCAAAATATCAGAGAGGGGAGGGTCCTTGGAACATATAATGTCAGAAAGGGGAGGAAGCTTAGGACAGAGAACCCTAGAACACAGGATGTCGAAGCGACCTGAGATCTCGGACATCCTATCACGGTACAGACGGGGACACCGAGGCAGGCGCGGGAGACT
>NW_027187338.1:8809204-8820060 GCF_028583685.1 Petaurus breviceps papuanus
GGGGGGGGGGGGGGGGGGGGGGGGGGGGGGGGGGGGGGGGGTTCGGGAGGGAGCCGCCCTCAGCGGAGGCACCAGGTGAGACACGGCTGCCGCCTAGACCCCTCCGGCTTCTCGGCCTCTGCCCCTAGCTGGCGTAGGCCCAGGACAGACTCCTGAGCCCGGGGAGGGCCCAACCCCCAAGGTCCGACGCCTCCCAGGCCGCCCACTGATCGGTTCACCGTTCCCTCAGTCACTTACCTGTCCGTACGGGTAGCTAGACATGGCGTCTGTGACGTTACGGAGCGAGGAGGGACTTCCCCTCTACAGGCACGGCCTGCACATTCTCATGAGAGGAAGGTGGGTGGGCGAATTCGGCTGCTGATTGGAGGGTATCAGCTGTCAGTCTCTGGCGGATGTGACGTAAAGAGGCGAGGTTCATTTACTATCACCACTGGTTAGCTCCAGTGGAACTGCCCCTTCCGCCTATATTCGGCTGTTATGGCCGCAGCGTAGGCCTCCGGGCCCTAGTGCCCTTTTCTCCTCCACTTCAAAAAGCACCTCGGGCTTTCCCGAAAGGTCTTGGTACACTAGAGAAGGAGAGGCCGCGGCAGCCATATTAGATCAGACTGATGGAGTAGCGGAGCCTGACTTGCCGTCCTCCTTTAACGTCACATCCTGACGGGCAGTCCTCGGAGGGCTGACCTGGGGTTGTCTAGGTAGCAGCGCCCCCTGCAGGACAGGGGTGCAGGCGCCAGGGAACCCTGGAGAGCGAAGCTGGGGATGCTAGAGCTGCAAAAGGACGTTCTGAGGCTGATAGTACGAATGCCCGTTCATTCATTCATTCACTTATGCATTCATTCATTCACTTATGCATTCATTCGTTCGTTCGTTCATTAATTCGTTCCTTCTTTCAAGCGTATACAAAATAAATATCCGGCAATTCCCTCGCTGCGCACTTTCCAAGTTGTTTCTGCTTGGACCAGCCTTTATTTGTCTCCTTTCTGCTCCTGCTGCCACTTATTGTTCAGGCGCTCCTCATCTGTCACATTTTGTTGTTGTTCGGTTGTACCAGACTTTTCCTGACCCCATCTGGGGCTTTCTTGGCAAAGCTACTGGAGTGGTTTGCCATTTCCACTCCAGCTCATTTTACAGATGGGGAAACTGAGGCAAAGTTAGTGACTTGCCCAGGGTCACACAGCTATGAAGTGTCTGAGGCCAGGAAAATGAGTCTTCCAGACTCCAGGCCCTGTGCTCTATCCAGTGGCCCCAGTTTACCTTCCTGAAATCTAAACTTGGGCTGTTAACGCGATTTCCTTCCCTGTTGAGTAAATGCCTGTGGTTTCCCATGGACTTTAGGGTTAGATATTGACTTTCTTTGGCATTTAAAGCCCTCAGGAAGCAGAACCTGACCTGCCTCTGCAGCCTTTCCTGCTCTCTGGGGCCCAGCCACCCTGGCCTTGCTCTTCTTCACCCAGGACACTCATTTCCCACCTACACACCTTTGCCCGGGCCATCCCTCATGCCTGGGATAGACTTACTCCCCTTTCACCTCTGCTCCTTAGAATCCCTTGTTTCTCAGCTCAAGCGCCACCTTCTCCATGAAGCCCTTCTCTTATGCCCCCACCCTCATTAACTTGTATTTACTTATAAGAATGGATGGAAAAAAGTATTTATAGATTTCCACTCCAGGACAGTTGGGTTCATTGGGATGCAGTAAGAGATCAGAGGATAATGCCTAAGGATCTTGAAGAGCAGAGCAGCATGGGTGCTGAGACCCAGTGATCTGCCATCTTACCCAAAGGATTGAAGTTGGTGATTCCAGATAAGGAAACTGTGGCCCGTGGGGTTCAAGTGGCATAAGTTATTGCCTATGCAGGCAGTGGGAATGGGAAGGGAACAAGTGTTTATTCACTTACTATGTGCCAGGAGGGTCAGCTAGATGGTTCAGTGGATAGAACACCAGGCCTGGAGTCAGGAAGATCCAAGTTCAAATCTGGCCTCAGATACTTGCTAGTTGTATGACCCTGGGTAAGTCACTTAACCGCTATTTGCATCAGTTCCTCATCTGTAAAATGGGGACACATTGAAGAAGGAAATAGCAAACCACTCCAGTATCTTAGCCAAGAAAAGTGTTGTGTAGAGTCAGACACGATAGAACAACAAAAAATGTCCCAGGAACTGACCTAAGTGCTTTACAAAGATCTGATCTGATCTTCACATTAACCCTGGGAGGGAGGTGCTATTATAATCCTTATTTAAATGTTTCTAATTCTTATTTTACAAGTGAGGAAACTGAGGCAGACATATTTAGTGACTTGCCCTGGGTCTACAGCTTGTGTCTGAGGTCAGATATGAACTCTGGTCTTCCTAACTCCAGGTCTAACTATCCATTGCTTCACCTATCTGTCTAAATATTTAACAAAATAAAAACACAATAGAACACAGTTGATGTTAATATGGGGGTTTTCTAAGTCAGTAGTACCTGGCAGGGATCCTTATGTATAGTTTAGAGGCCCCAGTTTCTGAGTGATGCCATTGGTCTGGATCAGCCCTGCAGACTTCACAAATGAGGAAACCCAGTCTTGGAGAAGGGACTTGCTTGAGGTCATACAGCTGGTAAGTTACCAAGCTGGGACTCTCCCCATCAGATTGTGTGAGCAACTTCATCCCCAACTTTCAACTAACTGTTGGGAAGAAAGGAGTGGTCCCAAGATGTGGAACCAAGTTTTGGGTAACTTCCCCCAGGGATTGGAAGCTTCTAGTTAGGAGAGAGATCCCAGTGCTTGTGGGAACTGGGCAGTAAGGACAGGCATAGGGGAGGTTGCCTAAGCCTGGGGGGTCCCAGTGCCACTGCCATTTGTGGAGCTCTGAACCTGCACACAGGCTGGGCTGGTATCAGCTCCCTCCTCAGATGGCTGGGTCCCCAAGAAGACCCACTATGAGACAAGAACCATTTCATTTTTTGTCCTTTTATTCCCCCCTCTTTTGTCCCTAATTTGTCCCTGTATGTACTAGTGCCTAACACATACTTGATTCACAATATTTAGCACATATATGGTGTTTTAAGATTTGTAAAGCACTTTGAAAATGTTTTGTCCTTACAACAATCTTGGGAGGTGTTATCACCACTTTTCAGATGAGGCAGAGGTTAAATGACTTGCCCAGGATCATGTGGCTAGTGTTTGAGGCCTGACTCCAGGTCCAACAAGCTATCCCCTACCTTCCTACAGCTGGAGGGGACCTCAGAGGCACAGCAGTAAGCCACAGAGCCAGGAATCTGATGCTTGTCCTTTGATTCCAAATCCAGGACTACAGTGAAACTGAGTCTCTGACTCTGGTCAGATGTGCTTAGCTAGATTCTCTGTGACTGGACTTTTGTTGGGAAGACACAAGTTCAGCCCCCTCACTTCACAGATGTGGAAACAGGGGTGCAAATTGGGGAAGCTCACAAAGCCGCTGAGGCCAAGTCACTTTCCCTTCTGCCCAGTGTTCCTTCCCAAGGCTCTGGCCCTTGGGCAGTGGGAGGGCTTGTCTAGGGCTTCTATGTCAATTGCCCCTTGGGGACCTGTTTCCTCTTCTGGAAACTGAGTGGGTTAAAGCAGATGATCTTCTTCCAGCATTATCTCATATGATGCCCCTTGGGGCCTTGCACGTTCCAGCCAGGCTGGACACTCTCTTGGCCTCCTGAACTCCATCCTGAGCTAGTGCCGCCCACATCTCTCCCCACCTCCTTCGGCTTATGCTCCCGTTAGTTACACGAAACAATGGGAAACAATGGACATTCACTGAATTGCTTCCATTTCTTCTGTTGAATTCCTACTCATCCTTTAAAGCCCAACACATCTCCTCTACATGGCCTCTCCCAGTCCCCTTCCCTTTGTTCACATCTCTCTAATCCACTTACTGTATAATAGCTATTTGCCATATCTCCCTGAGTCTGAGCTCCTGGGGCACAGGAACCCTGTCTTACTCCCTCGAAGAGCTTAGCAGGGTGCTTAGTGTGTGGTGAATGTAATGCAGTGATCTGTAAGGCCCCTTCCAATTTTAACTTACCAAAGAGTTCAGAATCCTGAATCGTGGCCCTGGTTCTGTTACTAAGTAACTCCCCTCTCTGAGTCTGTTTCTTCAGGGCAGAGATGAGGTACAGTTTCTTCTCTGGCTCTTTTTAACTAGCTGGAAGTCAGTAACCTCAGGTTCTAACCCTTACTCATAAAATTGACTTGCTATATGATTCTGGGGCAAGTTCCTTTCTTAACTCATAGAAAATAAACCTACTGGGGCATCCAGGTGGCTCAGCGATTAAGAGCACTGGTCCCAGTGTCAGGATGACCTGGGGATCGAATGCGGGCTCAGATACTTAGCACCACACCCAGAAATAACTGGCCGTGTAACCTTGAGCAAGTTACTTAACCCCAATTGCTTAAAAAAAAAAGAAAAAGAAAATAAACCTATCAGTCCCTGGGACCCTCTCACAAAACAGAGAACCAAGCAGTGGGCTACTCCCAATTGACAATTTCCATGTCTATAAGATGGAGAGTGTTTTGGAGCAGATATTTCTCTCTGATCCCTCCCAGCTTATGGTCCCATGGGCTCCCTGCTGGATGGTTGTCTTTGACTCAAGCACTCAGATGGGGTGGGGATGGGTAGGGAAGGACCTGAGTCATCTTTCAGGCAGAAGGTCAGAGCTCAGGCCCCCATACAGCTGTTCAAGGATTCTTGGAGCATGGAGGGCTCTTTGTTCTGCCTTGGTTGTTTATTTTCCAGAGAGCTGAAGTAGAAGGACCAAAGAATTTTTCACAGGAGGAGAAACGTTCTAATCCTTTCTTGAGACTCAACCAGGGAGGGTGGTGAGATGTGGGTGGTAGCTAAAGGGGAGGGCTTGAGCAGATGCCTCCATGGAATGTTTTACTGGCCTAATAAAAGCTCCAGAGTTGACCCTCTAACTCCAAAGTTAAAGCATAACTTGGTAATAGGAGACTCACCCTCTGGAAAATATTACTACCCCTGGAGTCAGACCGGTCCCACTGCCTCCCTCTCCTAATAAAACTCTGGCTCAGCTTCTGGTTCCAGGACTGCTTAGCAGGAAGGAATCCTATTATCCACGAAGATATCAGGGAATTGATTCATTCTGGCTTGAACCAGATCAAGTCCAGAAGACATAACTGCTACTTGGAGGCTGTGGAAAGGAGGGTGGAGCAAAGAACCATCAGACAAAAGAATACCACAACTTGGCAGTTTTGCAACATTTCCCCTCCATTATGGAAAGGCATGGAAAGTAAATTCATAGGCTTTTTTTCCTCCCCAGAAACCATTCATGAACCACCAAAACAATGAAATCTCACAGACATGCAAGGAGTCAACAGACGATAAGCCAAAGTCCCGTTTTAAAGGAGTCTGACTAGTTTTCAGAGACAGGGGAAATTATTACTAGAGGATCTGAATTTTACAGGACCCCAAATTCAGTCCATTTTTCTTTATGCATCTGGCTGCCTTTTCTCCATTTTACAGAGCAGCAGGCGAATGTTCCGATTTCCTCACTTAAGGATCCAACCATTGGAGACCTTACAACATGGAAAACAATTATGGTTTCCTTGCCGTTTTGGATGGGATGAAGAAAGCCGCTCAAGGCAGACCCAAGCAGAAGAGAATGCCCCAGTAGGGAAGTGAAGCTTTCAGATACCATCTCCTTTCTTGGGGTTCCCCAACTCCTATGCCATCTGCCCAAGACCAGAATGGCCAATGAGTAAGTTTGAGAATGATTTTAAACTGATTTTCCACTGACCACGTTAACCAGAGAAGGCAAGTTCAAATTTTCCCCATGGTCCTGTGTGGCCCAAGATGATATAGCAATTTCAAACACCATTAAGATGGATTGTCAAAAAAAAAAATTCAAATTTAGACTGTAGGATAATTATCACAGACCAGCAGTAACTTGACTTGTTAAAGTGAGGAACTATCCTATTTTCTCTGTTCTCTATTAACCCTCAAAGAGAATGGATTGCAAGCTTCCTAGTAGAGTTTCTCCAGCCCAACCTTCTATGCCAATGCATCCAATGCAACAGCTGGTACCCAATTTTTTTTCCCCTTTCCCACGAATATATCCTTCATGATGCTATGTCTTCAGTTAACATACCCCAGCCCTCATAGGCAAATGGAAGTCAGGCTTCCAACAGGAGTTCTAACATTTGTCTCCTCTCTCTTCCTGTATCCAAGAACATGGCCAATGCTTTGATGCAAAGATTGTGTTTGTTTTTTAATAGAGCACTCTGGAATTCATGTAAACGAAGCATTCCTGGGGGGAGGGGGGGATGAAACAAGAGCCAGCTGCATCTCTCCTCAGAGCTCCAATGGAAACACTATGGACTCGGGAGGGGCCCCCGATGGGTCTCATTCCTTTCCTTATCAGCACACCTCTACCAGGTGGTCAGTTCTCATGGTTATTTCAGGCCCATCTAGAAAAGCGGAGTTTCAGAAATCTCATGGGAACGATTTACCAGCCTGTTTGTGAGCCCCAAGGGATTGAGATAAGTATCTGAACTAACTGCCTCTGTGGTCCCTTTGAAGTTTATCCATCACTAATAAACCTTGCAGAAAGCCAGGGCCGGATCCAACTGAGTGGCTTTCTTTGGAAACCCTTTTGGACATCAGTCATTTTTGCGCAGGGCAACCAGCCCACTGGGCCAGAAGGATCAAGCATTTGGAAAAATGATTGAGGATAAAGCTGGGCCAGAAATGTTTCTGTGCTGTCTTTTTTTGACCTGGTCATTGTACAAAGGCAGGCAAAAGGCATATCACCAAACCCCATCGGATTTAGCAAATCAGAGATTTGGAAATAGAATAGGTAGTTCCCACATCGACAGGGACCTCAATATGCCCGTTGCAAGCTGATTTCCAAACCAGAGACTCAGGTTACCTTGTAAAGGAAAACAGGCAGAGTTAGAATCCCAGTTGATGCAATTTGCAGTTTGGAAAAGGGGTTTTCGGAAGTATTTTTTGAAGACAAGGCTAGAGATTATCGCAGGAATAATGGTTCCACCTCATTTCCCCCCAAGCGTTCCCTAGCTGTCTCTGCCAGGGACATAAGCTTATCTTTCTCCCTTTTGCATAGGCCTTCAATCATCAGTGAGTTACTGAGCCGATGAGGAGGGATAACATGCCTGAAGGCGCTGCCAAGCAGCCGAGTGTAAACTTGGGCATTCTCCAAGGTGCAGGGAAGGCTAAACCAGGCAGGATTTTGGGCACAGTCTACACAGGGAGATGAACATCAGGGCAAGACTATTTTCAGGCAAGGGAATGAAGGGGGACCTCTATGAGTCAAAAGGGCATTCTGGAACCTCCCTTCCATTCTCTTGCCACCGAAAGGCTGAGCTAAGTTGCTTCTCTAGGCCTCCTGAGAAATATCCCGAGGAGGAGAGGGTAAGAGGCTCAGAGATGTTGTCTTCATGGAATAAGACATAAGGAAAAAACTTGAAGAGAAAATGCTGAAAAAAAAAAGGAAATCTGGAATCAGGGACCATCTACAGCAGCCTCATTATAGACCATTTCTGGCTTGAGCACATATGACAAGGGATATTACCTTTCCTGAACCTGGAGCAAGCTGACAGAGAACAAGGACAGACATGGGATTTGGAGAGGTAAGCTCCAATGGGGATATGTGTGTGTGTGTGTGTGTGTTGGAGGAGGTGTTTTCTTTAAAAAAATATCAACAGCAATTTTAAAAATCATTCACAACTAGTCAGAAGGACCACAGAGCTTTGGCTGTCCCAACAGAGTCCTTAATGCCAATGGTCAGTGCATCTTTTCAACCAAATGGCCCCTTCATGCTTTTCACTGGTGGATACTGCTGCTCCATGGGCATGGCGCTGAAGCAATCTGAAGGGTTACAGTGGCCGGCCTTCCCAGGCTGTCCTGTAGGGCCCGGGGGGCCAGGGATGCCAGGAATCCCCTGCTGACCCATGGGTCCAGTCGGACCCAGCTTTCCATACCCTGGGGGTCCCTGAGGACCTAGAGTGGGAAGATGAAGAGATTAGGAAACTCATTCCTTCTCACCCAGTACAAGTGCCTCCCCTTCCTTCCCTGATTCCCTGGAGAAAAACTGAACCCAAGGGTAAAGAGTTGTGGACTTGAAAGCAGAAGACATGGTTCAAACCCTGGCCCTGATACTTCCTATGTATAAGGAAGGGTAAGTCCCTTCAAGCTGAGCCTCTGTTTCCCCCACCTGTAAAATAGGGATGATCTCACTTGTACTGCCCCCTTCCCTGGGCTGTGGGGAGGAGAGCACTTGTAAGCTTATTCCTACAGAAAGGGAAGCTGCTTTGGTGAGCATCACCATTCTCCTCCCATTCCTCTGGGCAGTCCCCGCACTCTGTACCTTCACCCTCATCTTTGTATATTTACTTATCTCCTCCATTAAGGGCAGAAATTGGTCATTTTTTTATCCTCCTTAGTGCATGGTCTTACCCTTGGTAGATATTAAATTGAATTGACTCAACTAGTAAGTAATAAAGATGAGGTTAAACATAGTTTCATTATCCAAATGAGTCAAGTAAGTGGCTGCCCCACAGGACAGGACTCTGGGCACCATGGGTGCCTGTGGGGATGGATGTAGGGAGTGTGAGGGTGCAACTCTACGAGATGTGATTAAGGAAGCCACGTGGCAGGAGAGGAGAGTGGTTCCCAGTCCTCCCAGGGCCATTGCCCATCTCCCATCTCCCCCATCAGATGCCATGACTCTTCTTACCTGGAGGGCCAGGGAGCCCACTTTCTCCAGCAATGCCAATGCCAATGTCTCCTTTTTCACCTTTGGTACCGGGCAAACCTGAAACGAGAGAAGTGAAGGTAAGAAGACATAACTGGGCAAGGAAGTGTTACAGCAGGCTGGCTGTGCTGGAACAGCCACACAGCCACACACACACACACACACACACACACACACACACACATACACCTCCTCTTACATGCCTTACTCACGTATACTCCTCAGACCTACTCACACACATACTCATACATGTGCTCACAAAGTCATGGACAGGGATAAAGAATGCACCCAAGGGGCCTCTCTATAGTAACACTACAGTCAGTGAACAGCAAGGCTCACAGAGGTGCCTAAGGAGCTCAGGTATGGGGCAGGAGGGGAAAGTGTGAGCCAATCAAATCTGCAAAGTGCTAACAGATTTTGCCAGAGGGCTCAGGAACTGGGGAGCAGCTTTGAGCATCTGAGATAGCCTGTTCAGGGTTGCAGGCAAAGCTACCTCTCATTCCTGGCAGGCCCTGGCGGCCTTCTCTGCCGATCTGTCCTGGAAGCCCGGGTGAGCCTGGAGAGCCTGGACGGCCTGGAGAGCCATCCTTTCCTGGGGGCCCTGGCCTGCCTGGGGCTGCTGCCATCTCCACAGGGAACTGCATCCTGGATGTGTAGTAAGCCATCCTCTCTGTAAGAAAAGGCAAAACTGGGCACTGGCAGTCACCACCCAAGCTGCCCTGGGGAGCCCTTTGTCATGTGTACTTGTGAAGCCTGCAGGGGCACAGCAGACAGTTGGGGACTGGGAATGGATGCAAACTTCTTTAAAGAGGGAGCAGGAGAGGGAATTCAATATGGGAGCTCATTCAGCATCATTCATTTTCCTCTTCTGGAGAATAAGATGCTTCCCCTCCCAGCTCAGACACTCTGTGTTCCTAAGTCCCTTCTACTCAATCTAGAGATCTCCTGGAGAACATGAGCTCCTCCTCCAAGTCCCCCAACAACAGAATGAGGGAAGTAACGGTGGCAGGAGGGACTTTTGTTTGGAAGCTAAGGACATTAGGGAGGTGGATCCTTTAACATCAGGAAAGGTGAACACGACAGCTTGTGATGCTTCTCCTGCCTTCCCTGGTGAGGCTCAAGAATAGGAGAGGAGAAGCTGGGGCCTGCTTGCCACGCTGGCCCTCCTGCTTACAAATCCTCATGCTCCTTGTGTCTTCAAGCAGCTTTTAGGGGAAGAGTTCGGGGAGGCATGGGGCCTAGAGTCACAAGGACCTGGTTTTTGGTCCCTGTTTAAGGCATCCTGTCTCTGTAACCCTGACCAGTTCTCTTGGTCTTTCTGAGCCTCTTACTCAATGGCAAAGTGGGAATAATGCTTAGACTATGTGCCTCGTGGAATTATGGGGAGGAGAGCCTTTTGGAGATCCTTGGGTACTGCAGAAATGGGATTATTAACCACAAAGGAGGGGACTACTCATTTGCAGGTCTATGGCAGTGAGACATAGAGCACAGCAGTCCCTGACGAGCTGGAATTGAGTGTCAGTCACACCGAGGGCAATGGAGAAGTGGGGAGGGCATGGTGGGTATGAGCCTGCTATGACAGAGAGTGGCAAGCTCTGCAGGAGAGTTGGGAGGGAGAGCTGGCTGTGACACTGACAGAGAATGGGGAGCTGTGAAGGAGAGCCAGACTGAACAAAGAGGTTGATCTGGTTGCCTGATGAGGGCAAGGGGCAGATAATGAGAGAAGACATCGAGGAAGGCCCCCAGCACATTGGGTGGACCCTGGGACAAGCGGATGGGAAACTGTGGCTAGGAGTCCCATTGGATGATCAGGCTGGGGCTGGCTGGGATCTACAACCCAATTATTAGGATCACACCTCCCAGGGAGGAGGAGAACAAGACCTTCAAACCAGGTCTGCCCCTCTTCAGGCAGGACTGATGCTTAGGCCACAGTAGGGTGGCAGGGGAAAGAGGAAAGAGAGAAGCAACCCTCCACCCCCCATAAATGACCAGTTACCATCAAACATTTTGATGATCTCCTGTCTGATGAATCTCTTGATTTCATCATAATTCACCGAGTCTGCCTGTAGGGAGAGAGGGAGAGAGAGAGAGAGACAGAGAGAGAGAGAGAGAGACAGAG
>NW_027187338.1:8820160-8833564 GCF_028583685.1 Petaurus breviceps papuanus
GACAGAGAGAGAGAGAGACAGAGAGAGAGAGAGACAGAGACAGAGACAGAGACAGAGACAGAGAGAGACAGAGACAGAGACAGAGAGACAGAGACAGACAGAGAGACAGAGACAGAGACAGAGAGTGAGACAGAGAGGGAGAGACAGAGACCGCTCACTTCAGACCTCTTTCTACATAGAATGCTGCTTTCCAGAGAAGATGACCATTTCTCTGGGATGCAAGCTCTTCTCCTTGCTTCTCTATCTTCTTTCTCTAGACAAAGTCCAGAAGAGCTCACAAGGGCTTCCATGCCACAACCCCTACCTTTCTAAGTGACCCCATCCTCCATGTGTCAGCCCTCCTTCCTCCTTACCATTGTTCCAGGCAGTCCTGGCATCCCTGGGGACCCAGCAGGCCCCGGAGAACCTGGGTGGCCTCTCTCACCAGAAGGCCCTGGTGGCCCAGCAGGGCCCATGGAGCCGCTCTTGCCAGGTCCTCCTGGCATGCCAGCTCTCCCTTTCTCTCCAGGGTCGCCTTTCTGTCCTGCAGATCCAGGGTCACCCTATAGAGGAGAGGAAGTTATTTGCCAGTAGTAAAGCTGAGGAATTCCTGTGTCCCTTCCAAGCCCAGGTCAGTATGTATCCTCCAAGTGGGACTCAGTTGAGGACGGCCTGGCCTGTGGTTTTTCTGAGGCCTTTGTCTCTTGTCTCTTGGTCATCCTCTGGCCACTCTGTGGCTGCCAGTAATGACAATGAACCGTGCCCAAGTCTGTCCAGTGTCTTATACCCAGAGGTTCTGACACCTCAGCTCTCCTCCTAGTCCAAATATGTTGCCCAGACTATGGGTGCCTAAGGATTGCTCTTCCCCTCAGAACAGAGGCCAGAAGGGGTTTGTTTGAGCCTACCTTTGGGCCAACAAGGCCATAGGGTCCTGGTTTTCCAGGAGGTCCCTAGAAGAAAGCAAAAATCAGAAGTCGATATCACAGGAGACAAAACAGGCTATCGTGGGGGGAGGCTATGCAGGGACACAGAGGGCTCTAAGCAGCCCATGGCCCGACACCATTGCAGACTATGGTCTAGGTCTGTGGAGAAAGGAGAGGACCTTCTCCTCAGCTCAGAGTTTGAAGACCTAGATGAGAAAATGAAAGCTGAGTCTGGAATCCAAGAAATGGCTGCAGACAGGAGCTGTGGTCTGAGTATATTGGCAGGGTGCTGGGGATATGTGGCACAGAAGAGGGAGGCTGAGCAAGAGGAGAGAGAAGAGAGGGGATAAGTGAGAAGCATGCACGTTGGCCCAGGGAAGCGAGCAGGAGCCTTCATTATACCCTACCTCCTTGCCAGTCGCTCCATCGGCGCCAGGCTCACCCTGAGCATGACAAGAGGAAACAGAGAGTAAAGAGCTGCGGCGTGGAACCGTCCTGACTCGGCCTTGCTCTGGGCAGCCCCAGCGCACTCCTTGCCCTTTCACCTGCCCACAGCCTTGAGGAAGAGTTTGGGCCCCTGCACGCTTCCTAAGTAAGCCTGGGACAAAGACCCTATAACAAGATCTCTGGCTTTCGGCTCACCCAGGATGGCTCAGTTAAGTCAAAAACTCTGAGTTCTACTGAGGAGGGCTTGAGGCCCACCACTGCACCCTCAAAGGAAAGAATGACCACCTGACTCTGGTTTTCCTCTGCTCAGTTTGTTATCAATGATCAAAAGCAAATCACATTAATCATTATTATTATAATAAATAATCCCTCCTCATTTTTTTCCCCAGAGGGAGAGAGAGAGGGAGCACGAGCAAGCACATGACACAGAGGCGTCTGAGTCAGGAAGACCTGGGTCCAAATCCCATCTCTCACACCTACTGGCTGTATGACCCTGGGAAGGTCATTTAACTTCTTGTCCTCCTGGGCAATTCTCTAAGGCTACATGTGAACTGCAGAAGTGACCACCTTGCAGCAGTCAAAGGTATTTCCTCCCTGAGAGTTCAATGCAATCATGGGTCGGGACAAATAATAACCACCACCACAACTCAGACTTTTATGGTTTTCCTCAGAGATAGGGATGGAGACTGGATCTGAGATTTCCTTGGTACAGGCACTCTTTCCTGGATGAGGAAATGCCTGCTACCAATACATGCTGACACCTTCTATGAAATGTACAGGCTTAGAGAATTGCCTAGCTTGCTAAATGGTTAAGTGACTTGCTCAGGGTCACAGAGTCAGTGCGTGTCAGGGGTGGGCCTGAACGCAGGTATCTCTCCTTTTTGCCAACCTCACAGGCCAACTCTCTATCCCATCTGCTCCAGCTGCCTCTCTAGGAATGACTTTACCAGGTATTGATTATTAGGATCATAACATCATGGTCCATTTTTATGGATGGGGAAACCGAGGGCCAGAGAGGTCTAAAGAGTCTTAGGATAATAGATTTCGAGCTGGAAGGGGCCCTAGTGGTCTACTCCATCCCCTCTGATTTTCCAGATGAGGGAAACCGAGACCCACCCAGTGAAGTGACTTGTCCAGGGACACTGAGCTAGTATGCCAGGATTCAAACTCAGATTCTGTGACTCCTTAATACTGGATTGCATCTATCTATTGCTTTCTTCACAACAAGCCTTTGTGCTAGATTATGCATGTATTATTGTCCCTGTTTACAGATGAAAAAACTAATGCTTTGAGAGGGAAAGTGACTTAGCCACAGTCACAAGCTTTTTAAGGACTAGAGCCAGGACCTGAACCCCACCCTCCTGACTCCCAGGCCCATGTTCTTGCCAGGATAGCACACTGACTTCCTGTCAAAGGTGATGTCTTATTACATTTGCACATGATGTAAAGCTGGGAGGTAGAGTGAAAGTGATTTATCTGCCGCATGGGTCTAACCAGGTAGCCTCCCACTTGATAAACGCTGGTGGTTCCCTATGGCCCCTGAGCTCAAATATCAGCTCCTCCATTTGTCATTGAAAGGGCTGGCCCCTTTCCTATTTGTCCAGTCTTCTTCCATATTCCTCCCCCTCTGCTCCTTCTCCGATCCAGCCTTAGAGGCCCCACTCACCGTTCCTCGTGTATGACCCCCTCCATCTGCCTTCTCTGCTGTGGTTCCCCTGGGCCTAGAGCACTCTCTCTCCCCTCTGCCTCTGCAGTTCCCTGGCTTCCTTCAAGTCTCAGTTCAAACACTGCCCTCCAAAGGAGGGCCTTTCTAGCCCTCTCAATGCCAAAACCTTCCCCTTTCAGAATCTCTGCATAGATCTGGACATTCCTACTTGTCTACACCTCTCCCCAGAGGAGATATAATTTTTGTCTTGTATTTTCAACACTGACTATGATGATCAGCACATAGTAAGTTCTTGTTGAATGTTTATCAATTGCCCCAAACAAGGGAAAAGAGTTTCTTCTGCCCTGGTTAGAACGGAATTGAATAACTGTGTTTGGTTCCAGGTGCCCCATTTTAGAGAGGACAATGACAAATATGTTCAGAGGAGGGTGACAAAAGGCATAGCAACCTCACCATATAAAGATCTGTCAGTGGGACTGGGGAGATTTAGTCTGGGGAAACCTTCAGATGACTGATCAGCTTGCAAATATCTCAAGAGGTGTTATTTGGAAATTCTTTGTTCTGTTTGGCTCTAGAAAGCCAAAACTGGAGCAAAGTAGAAAGATTTTAGGGAGGCATTGCAACTTAATAGAAGAAAAAAAATTCCTAACTAAAGAGCTTTTCCAAGATGGAGCTGGCTGCCTTAGGAGACAGGGCACTATACTATACAGGAGGAATTTAAACAAAGTTTGGATAGTCACCTGTTTAGGGAGAGGGTTACTGCCCACTTTGTGAGTCTGACTCGTTTGCCAAGGCAGAAACCCTGCCCCGTGACGGTCACACCCAACACCATCTTCCTGTCAGCTCCCCATACCCCATTGGTGTGGTCCTACTGGGATGGGGGATCGCAGGATGTGTGGGTCCATTCACTGACAGTGGGGGATATTGGGCCTGCAGGGGAATGAGTGGGCACAGTAGTCCTATACCCTGCCCAGCCCCTGCCCCAGGGAAGATCTACCCCTGGGAGACACATCCAATTCCATGCCTTTTTACCAGCTGCTCCCTGCGCCTGGAACAGTCTCCCTTCTCACCTCAGATTCCTGGCCTCCTTCACAACTTAGCTCAAATCCTGCCTTCTGCAGGTATCCTTTCCTGGTCCCTCCACCCTTGTGAGAGCCTTCCTTCTGAAATTACCTCCTATTTACAATGTCTGTGTCTTGCATGTATAGTCATCTATGTGTCTCTAACATGTGAGCTCCTTGAGGGCAAGGACTGGGTTTTCTGCCTATCTTAGTATTCCCACCATTTAGCACAGGGTCAGACACAGAGCAGACATTTAATAAATGCTCCTTGACAGACAGACCAATGGTTTGGTGGCTCCTTCACATACCAGGCTGCCGTCCAGAGCATCCGGCACAGGCCCCACTGTTTTCTGGGGCACTGTGTCCTAGCTTCCTAATTCTAAAGGTTCATAGAACCACTACTGTCTTTCTGACGGTATTGAAAGTACCAAGAAATCCCAGTGGGCTTGAGGCTAGGAAAAATACTATTATTATGCAGCCCAGGGACCTGTTGTGACACCCCATGTGAAGTTCTGGGTCATGGTTTACTGTGTCCTTGAAGGTTTTCCACAACTGGAAACAGCTAGACACGTCAAGAGAATGTTCTCTCCCTTAGAATGGGAGCTGCCCAGGAACAAAGGAAAGATGGCCTCCCTGTGCCGAGTGGCCTGCCCACCAGGCACAGCAGTGAGGATCATAGGTTGGCATTAGTTACTTCCAGGTTTTACAGTCTGTGAAGGCCTTTCCTCACAACAGACCTATAAGGCAGGAGCACCAAACTTGGGCACTGAGGCCAGTGGAATGACTTGTTGCTCTTACATGGCTGGGATGATGCCTGGGGTCTGAACCCTGGTGGAGGAGTTTTATCACTCCCTCCCCAACTCCACACTGCCTCTAACTTTGTATTTTTGCTTTTACTATGACTTATGTAGATGCAACCAGTTATTGTGTATGAGTTCTAGATGCCCGTGAAGCCTCGAGATCCCTGACAGCAAGGGCCCTGTCCAGCTTCCCTTGTTCTAGTAATAGCTGTTGGCAGAACTCACTCTGCTGCCATCTCACTCGAGGCCCAAATGACTTCCCACACTGGAAGTGCCTTCAGCCCCCATGGCCTTTCCCTCTGATTAGCAGGTTCCTCCCAGAAGCTCCTATTTAAGGAGGTGCCCCAGCCTAAACAACCACGCCTGGGTGTTGAGAGAGAGATGGACTCGACCCTTACCTCCAAGCAGCCATGTGGGCTTCCCCAGCCAGGTACTTACTGTGGGTCCAGGGTGCCCAGGTGCCCCAGGTTCACCTGGAAGGCCTGCGAGACCCCTTTCTCCTGGGGCTCCCCGATCTCCTTTCAGTCCCTGGAGAACAGAAGGGGAAGATGCAGAAGAGAGACAAGGAGAAGAAGGGAGAGAGAAGTCTATCAATAGTTCAGGGTGGCTATGAGACCTATCTCCACTCCTCCCACTTGGTATCTACTCTCTACAGTGAGATGGTGCAGGGCTCTACATTCCTCCTCTTCATTTTCTCTCAGGCAGTTTGTGTGTGTGTGTGTGTGTGTGTGTGTGTGTGTGTGTGTGTGTGTGTGAGAGAGAGTGAATGTGATTGAGTGTGTGTGTTTGTGAATGTGATTGTGTGTGTGAGAGAGACTGTGTGTGAATGTGACTGAGTGTGTGTGTGAATGTGATTGTGTGTGTGAGAAAGAGAGAGTGAATGTGATTGAGTGTGTGTGTGTTTGTGAATGTGATTGTGTGTGTGAGAGAGACTGTGTGTGAATGTGACTGAGTGTGTGTGTGAATGTGATTGTGTGTGTGTGAGAGACAGTGTGTGTGTGTGAATGTGATTGTGTGTGAATGTGATTTTGTGTGTGTGTGAATGTGATTGTGTGTGTGTGAGAGAGAGAAAGAGAGAGAGAGAGAGAGAGAGAGAGAGAGAGAGAGAGAATGAATATGATTGAGTGTGTGTTGGGGAACGAGGTGTAGTAGGGGCTGACACCAGATGGTGTGGAATGGGGACAAAAGGTTTTTTCTTTCTTCCACTCACAGCTGAGTTAGGCAGGCCTATTGGGAGGGAAAATGAACAAGAGTAATTGGTACTTACGATTCCACTGATCCCAGCAGGCCCAGGCTGGCCGGGAGATCCAGGGGGACCCTAGGTGGGGAAAGAGAAAGAATGAAGGGATGGAAAAGACCAGCTGGGAAGACTCAGGGGAACTCTGCATGGCCCAGCAATGGAGAGGGGGGCACTGACAATAATGAAAATGATATCTAATATACCTAAAGCTTAAAAACAATCTTCTTCCCCATTCCTTATAGTCTGGGACTTCATCCTCATTGTCTTCCTGGGAAGCATGCTGGGTCAGAATCGGGCTTGGGCTCTCTCCTAGGCCACTCTGCTGCCATCTCACTCCAGTCCCAAATGACTTGCCACACTGGAAGTGCCTTCAGCCCCCATGGCCTCTCCCTCTGATTAGCTGGTTCCTCCCAGATTTAAGGAGGTGCCCCAGGCTAATTAACAATGCCTTCACCCCCTTTCAGGCTGCACTGCTGCAGACTCACATCCACAGGACATTCACATTCTGGCCCCCATCTTTTTCCAGCTTCCTTTTATGTGCTGTCTCTCTCCATCAGTGAGACAAGGACTGTCTGTCTTTCTGTGCCTGGCACATAATAAATGCTCAATAAACATTCTCTGAGTTGCCTTGACTCAACGGGAAGTATGTCAAGATTGGTGGAAGGACTTGGTCATGCTCTATGGGGCCTTCACCACTGAGTCTGAATTATGAGGTTCCAGTGAGAGAGCCCAGCCCTGAGAAGGCGTTGTGGGGGGACGAGAGGGGCCTCCACCTCAGCCTTTCCACCCCATGGCTAGAGGATTTGGACTTTTTGGAATGTCTATTGGTGTCTGAGCTTCCAGAGAACAGGAACTGAATGTTATTCACCCAGGTACTGCCCACCCATTCCACACAGAAAAATAGCAGAAATCAGTAAATGCCTTTGCACTGAACTCAGAGCACTGTGCCCTCATCCACACTAACACAAGCTTCCTGAGTGCCTATCTTGTGGTCACCATTAGTGAAGGGGCCCTTACCTTCTCTGCCGATGGGAGCTTGTCCCCTTGGGGGAGGATAAGGAAGAGAAGATGAGGTTCTTTTACTGACTATTAACTGCCTTGGAACCATCAGACCTGGGGCTTGTGCTGCCATCTTCCTCTGTCTCTGCTCTAGGGTACGGACTCTCTCTCCCCTCCTTAAAGCTAGCTAGGGCTTCTCTCTGATAGTAGCAGTCCAGTTTCAACTCACCACATGGCCAGGTGGGCCAGGTCTTCCCTGAGGGCCCATGGGGCCAGGATCACCCTATAGGACATGGGAAAAGGAAGAAACAGAACAGTTGATTTCTTCTACTGACTACAGCAGGGTTATGTGTGCAGGAGACCCGGCAAATTCTGAGTCCAACTTTTAGAGGTAAGACTTCTGGAAACCAGTGATGGACCAGATGATTTCACAAAAAAGGAGAGATTGGGTAAGGTGGAATATTGCTTCAAAGCAGGATGGCCATCTCTATGCAGCTAGATAAGCAAATGTGGCCATATCACAGCAGGCTACCCCGTGGAAAGCAGTCACAGTGAGAGGTTAATGCCCTAGAATCAGGTACATGTTCCAATGGCCCCAGGGAATCTCCTCCCAGCGAGACAGGGAAGGAGCCCAGGGGGTTCTAGAGTGCCACAGATGGCAAGCTGTCCCTTGTGATCTGTGGGGAGATTTCAAATGATAGGATTTCAGAAGCAGAAGAGACTTTAGGGATTACTGACCAAATCTCCTAATTTCACAGACGAGAAACTAAGGCCCAGAGACCTTTGCCAAGAAAGGGACTTTGCCAAGATCCGAGAGAGAACAGGAATTCGTGTCTTCTGACTCTTCCCATGCAACACTCTTACCAGCGCCCCATGCTAATATATATGGGGGAGCAGAGAGTAAGAGAGTCCTGCCCCTGATGCCTATGGATGAAGGAGACTCAGGAAGCTGCTGAGCTCAGACAGCAGCAGAGCCCCCAGGCCACTGGAAGCCTGGAAGCAAAGGGCTCCAGGTCTGGGAAATTGCTGCCTTGGCCTTGGAGGGTTGAACACACTCAGTGCCTCCTGAGAATGTCGGCATTCAACAAGTTACCACAACAGAGCCAGGCCTTACCTCAGCTCCCGGCCGTCCACTGCTGCCAGGAGGGCCTGGTTTACCACAGTCACCCTGGAAGAGGAAAGAGCAGCTGAGGCCCCAGGCCTGTTTGTCATGGGCTCCCCTCAGAAGCCACACGTCGCTGGCAATGGTCAGTCCCCACTGGAGCTCGATGGACACCTGCTCTGCTCCAGAAAAGGATTCCTGTAGGCTCAGGCCAGTGAGGGAAGCAGCTGGGAGTAGGCCAAGCCTTAAAGCCACACTTGGGCAGGGGGGAAGGAAGGGAGGCCGAGACATCTTCTAGAATGCCTAAATTTGACTATGGGCATCCTTGGGGTGGCTGGCACCTCTGCTATCCAGAGTCAGGCCACCATCCCTGGACAGTGCTAGGTTTCCAGGAAGAGCAAAAAGGGCCCTGAGAGGAAAAGAGACCCCCCCCTCCTTACCTTAGGTCCAGGGAGGCCTGGATGTCCTGTTTTCCCCTTGAAGCCCTGGGAGAAAGAGATAGAGGTCATTCTCAAGTAAGGTGAAGACTCTCTTATGTCTGCTCTTCCATTAAAATACAAATTCCAGATCACATCTTGTGGCACAGAAAGCCCAAGCCCTAAGAACAAGCTCTATCCTTGAGAAGTCTTTGGATAGAGGTCGTCAGCCCTATCCATGAGCCTCCTTGGGCAGGGTTGGCTCATTATATCTAAGTGGCCTGACTTGATCTTACAGTTCAACTTACCGGGAGTCCCATGAGTCCTGGGGGTCCAGGAGGGCCAGGGTCCCCCTAAGGAAAGATAACAAGAGCCTCAGGACAAAGGGCTGCTTGGCCATGGTCACTGGGGCCAAGGTCACCCCTCCCCCATACTCCTAGATAAAGGGAACATGGACTCTTGGATAAGAGATTCATGGAGAGTGGCTTGAGCCTAGACAAGGAATCAAAGGACTGGCTTTGCCACCCCCTGCACTCAGGCCCAACGTCTTCTCCTGGCAGGGCTCCAGTTTCCCCATCTGTAAAGGAGGCAGCTGGACTAGGTTAACATTGAGGTCCCTCGAAGTTGCTGGTTTAGGATTCCATCCCACTTCCCAATTCTCGATGGAAGCCCAGTCAAATGAGACAAGGAGAAGGGGCTTGTTCCAGGCCTTTGAGGCTCACTGCCTGAGCTCATCCAGCCTTACTGCCTGGTTTCTTGGGGAACTTGGGCAGTCGTTCATTTTGCTTCTTGTCCTGGTTTCTGTGGGTACCAACAGACCTCAGAGGAACAGAACCTTCCAGGTGCCTGAGAACATCCAAATCACTCACCCAGGAGAAGATCAGCAAAGAGAAAGAGGCTCTGAAGCCTGTGGCTTTGATAGAGGGCGAGGGATTCTCAACTTGACTGAATCCCAAGATGTTGGGGAGGGGTTTGAAGGCTTTCTCTGTGGGGGCTGGAATGAGGGAAGAAGTCTGACTACAAAACCTCCCCAGGTACCTTGATCCCACCATCTTACCCTCGAACCAGGCTTCCCATCCTTCCCATCTAGCCCCTCGAGGCCGGCAGGACCCTGAAAAGTAGAGAGAAGAAGTGAAATGTTCCATGTACTTAGGACAGTGACTGGATTAGGACCCCAGGGAATGAAGCTTCCCTGGCCCTTCTGCTCCCTTCCCCCATGTATCCTGGGGCATGTGAGGCCCTTACCTGTATGCCAGGGGGTCCGGGAGGTCCTGGAGGGCCCGGCATGCCTGATGGTCCTCGAATTCCTTCACTTCCCTGCAAAAACCCCCCTCTAGAGTCAATAGAGCCTACTTACCCCTGGGGTGGGGGGGGGACTAAGGAGGGGCTGGCTCAGGAGCAGTGTGTGTGGTCTCTGACTACTGGAAACCAGGGTTCTCCACCCTCATTCTAGATAATGGGTAATAACTACTCACATTTCCATAGTATTTTATAGTTAACAGTCTTGTCTTTTCTCAACACAACCCTGTGAGGAAGATATTGTAAACATTTTTATCCCCATTTGACAGATGAGGAAACTGAGGACCAAAGATTTACCTAAGTTCACACAGCTAGTGACATAAGAGAACTGGGACTCCAGCTTAGATCTCCTGATTGCAAACCCAACTCTCCTTCTAGTCTTCCACCCTGCCTCCATGAGCTTTTGCTCAGACTCCTCTCCTTCTCTCCTGCCTTCCCCTAGGATGTCCCTCCTTCATCATGCAAGCAAATGAAGCAGCTCCCAAGGTCATCTGTGACTCAGACAAGTCACTTTCCTTCTCTGAGCCTTAATTTGTCATCTGTAAAAGTAGGGGTGTGGATTAATGGAAATATTCTTCAAAAGGTTGAGGAAGCAATGAAGAAAACTATTCTGAACTTGATTCTGACCAATTGTGGGGAACTAACTGGCTGTTGAAGAAAGCATTGGGGCAATCTTCTGGGAATTGGTGATAGAAGAAAACAGAGAATGGTCTGGACTCATACCCTAGATTTAGTAAAGCAGATTTTAATGGTTCAAAGAAAGAATCAGTATTGTCTGGAGGCCTAAAAAGTCAGCAGAAGTCAACCCAAGAGGCAGAGAAAGTTCTCAAGAATGAACTTCTGAAGTACAAATGGAAATGATGTGTATACAAAGGGAATTCATTAACCAACTCAGCTATTTTAAAGATAATAGAAAATAGAAGCAAGAACAGGTAACTGATAACATCAAGCATTATGATCCTGTTGAACTGGTATCTAGAACACCAAAGTCTGGAATGAGTTGAAGTTAGTGATGAATCCCAAGTACAACAGAATGAGCTCTCTCTATTTTTTTTAAAGCTATGTTGGGGGAAGGAGAAAACTCCCAGGATCGCGTTGTTTCTAGGGATAGGTGGGAGGGACAGTAATAATGGCAGAGAGAGGGAAGAAATACTCAACACTTGTTTTGCTTTTGTTTTCTCTCTTGCAAAATGATCATGGTAATGAGAAGAATAGGCGAAACATAGTTAAAAGAAAGTTGAGACCTAAGATAAATGAGGAAATGGTAAGACAGTTACCTTCAATGTTTGAGAAAAAGCACTCCTCACAGTACCGAGTTAGCAAACAGCATTGCTTAATCATTGTTAGTAAACTCTGAAAGATGGCTGACAACGGGAGAGGTGCCCACAGGCCTGGAGAAGAGCAAATGCTATTTTGATTTGCAAAAAAAAGGGAGGAGGAATAGAGTTTGAGAACTACGTGTTAGCTTAACTCAAATTCCTGTCAAAATCCTAGAACTTATTATGAAAGGGACAGTTCATGAGCATCTGGAAAGGACAGTGGTGATTGGCACAGGTCAGCATGGCTTCACAGAGTCGGGCCAGATGACCCTTGTTTACTTTCCTGATGGGATTTCTAGATTGGCAGATAAGGGAATACTATAAACACTGTATACCAATATTTCAGCAAGGCATTTGACAGTCTCTCATGATAGCTTTGTAGATAAGAAGAAGGCATATGGACTAGATGACAGTACAACCAGGTGAGTTGGAACTAGTGAATGACTGTGACCAGACACAAAGAATAGCAATGAACAAGCCAATATGGGATCAGGGGGAGGCTTCTAACAGCACCCCAGGGCTATGTCCTTGGCCCTATGCTATTAAACATAGGTGGGGAGCTTATCAACTTGGCCAGTGACACAGAGCTAACGTACTGCATAGGAAAAGAGTCAAGATCCAAAAAAAATCCCAACAGGCAAGAATAACACTGGGTCAAATCTAACAAGATGAAATTTGATAAAGGTTAATGAAAGTCTTATACTTGGATTAAAAAACAATTACTTGCAGAGTGCAGGATGAGGGAAGGCGTGGCTAGATAACATTCATCTTACAGAGACCTGGGGGTGTTAATGAATTGTCAGTAAAGTCACATGGCAGCTGGAACAAGGAATGCAACCCCAGGCCTCATTAAGAGAGGCCCAGTTCTGCTAGACTCTGGCATGGTAAGACCCCACCCCGGAATGCCACGTTCAGTTCTGTGGGCCACGATCCAGGAAGGACACCAAGTCACTGAAGTGAGTCCAGAGGCGGGTAGCCAGGAAGAAGAGGGGACCGAGCATGGCACCCAACCAGGGTCAGCTGAAGGAACCAGGGATTCAGAGCCTGAAGAGAAGGCCTGTGGTGGGGCCATAGGCCCAGAGAGCAGAAGGGGAGCAAGGGGCACAAGGTACAGGCTTGGGCTCAAGGTTATTTCCTAACATTCAGAGGGGTCATTAAGTGGAATTGGCAGCCTTGGGGCAGGAGGGCTGCCTCTTCCTGGAGTGGAAGTGGGAAATGGTAGAGAAGAGAGGTTCTTTGTCAGGTATAGGCTGGATTAATGGGCCTCTGAGCTCACTTCCAAATCTGAGCTTTTGTGACTGGATGCTCTCCAAGGTCCCTCCCAGCTCTGACAACGTCTCTATTTTAAGGCTCTTTCCAGCTCTGGAATCCTGTCTTTTACATTCCAAGGTCCCTTAAGTGTCTGTCTAGGGCACTCCCTCTGTGCCTGCACCGGTAGGCATTGCAATGCCCGCACTAGCTGAGAGGGGGCAGTATAACTTTAGAAATATCAGTGCTCCCTCCTCCGTACTGTGGTCTACCCAGGGGCAGACAGCAGCTGCTTGGGCTTCTCAGCTAAACTCGCCTGATTATAGTAGGGAGCCAGGGAGGCAAAAGGGGCCACCAGCCCAGCTCATTCCCTATTACAGACAGGCTCTTCTCAGCAGGTCTCAACGTGTGTCTCCTCCTCCTAGTCCAGGGCAAGGTCTAAAAAGGGGGGGAGGGAGGAGGGGACCCCCAGGGCAGAACGTGTTGCTGCAGGAGGAGGAGATGAAACAGTGTGGAAGCGACAAGGCAGCGTGCTTATTCTCTGGGAAGGGGGAGCTGAAGGGAGAAAGACGAGGCAGCCAGCTGCTTGGCTGCCTTTAAAGCTTTATGCTCTGGGTGGGTCAGGGTTCTGTGCTGACAGGCGGGGAGGGACAACGGAGAAGAGAGAAAAGCATCCCTGCCCCGCACTCTCTATTCGTTTTAGCCAGTCTTTTGCTTCTTACTCTCTCTCCCTTCTTCCCATTCTCCTCTCTCCTTCCCTTTCCCCTTCTTTCCTCCTTCCCAATCTCTCTTCTCTCCTCCCTCCCCTCCCTTCTTCTCTCTCCTCTGTCTTTCTTCTCTCTCTCCCTTCCTCCTTCTTCTCTCTCTCTCTCTCTCTCTCTCTCTCTCTCTCTCTCTCTCTCTCT
>NW_027187338.1:8833574-8859346 GCF_028583685.1 Petaurus breviceps papuanus
TCTCTCTCTCTCTCTCTCTCTCTCTCTCTCTCTCTCTCTCTCTCTCTCTCTCTCTCCCCCTCTCTCCAATTTATGTCTTTCTTTCCCTCTGTTTCTCCCTCCCTCTCTCCCCTCTCAGTCTTTCTCTCTCTTTCTCCCCACTCCCAAATACCCGCCCAGCTTTGCCTCTTTCCCAGGTTGGCTCAGGCCCTGACTCAGGAGCTTCCCTGGGTCATCTTCCTTCTCCCCTTACCACCGTGGTAGGGTGACAGTACCAGGTCCAGACCAGAGCCCCTGACCCTGCATTCCTGTGACCACCCTCATACAGGTCTTTGCTGCTGCCAGCTTGGGCTCCAGCCTGCACTAACTCCCTAATGTGTGTTCCCAGCTCCATTCTCCCCCCATCCAGGATACCGTCACTGCCAAGAGTCTTCCTCATGCACAGGTCTGATCAGATCAATCTTTTGCTCAATACCATTAGGTAGTTCCTTACCCCCTCCCAAGTAAAGGCTCCTTTGCCTGGCATTCAAGGCCCTACCTTCTAGCTTCATCTCAGTTCCCTTTCCAAACCTTCTGCTCTCTAGCCACACTTGCCTGCCTTCCTCCCCCAGAGTGGCTTGGTGGTTTCTTATTTGTTTTGGTTGCACTGTTCCTCATGCCTAGAATACCCTATTTCCCTGCTCTCACCTGTTAGACTCCTTTCTGTCCACCACATAAAACCCTCCTGAGATGTCTCTTCCTCTAGCAAATTGTTCCTGATCTCAGGAGTTGGTAGCAACCTCCTGCCTTGGACCTCATCTAACCCTAAATTCGTGTTTTTCTCCTCCTGGAGGCACTGATGAAATTCTGCAGGCCAGAAGTCAGCGTGGTATTTTGGCAGGACTCTTGGAGTTGGGAAAGAATCATATTCTTATCCTGACTCAGGCTCACTCATTATCATTGTGGCCTGGAGCAAACCACTTCACCTTTCTAAGCCTCGGTTTGCCTTCTCTATCACACAGGGATGATACTTCTCATGACCCACCACTCTCACAGAAGCACTTTGTAAACCCTGAAGCACTATATAAATGTGAGTTGGTATAGATGTATCTGCCCTCCCTCCTAGACTGTAAATGCAGGCAGGGCAGAGTCCTATCTAAACTTCCTATCTCCCCTGGCACCCTATACAGGATTCTGTACACAGGAGGTGTTTAATCAATGTTGAATTGAGCCACCACCCCCCCAAAGACCAGAAATTCTAGACATTTAGATCACTGCTGCCCCCTCCCTCCCCTTAATGAGCAAGCATTGCCCTTTGGGACCTAGAGGAAAAGCAGGGCTCCTCCTAGTCTCCTTCCTCTTCCTCCCTCCCCTCTCTATTTTTCTCTTTCAGGGAAGAAAGGCAGACCCTGTGAGAAGTCAACTGAAGGGGACATAGCAGCCAGCTGAGGGGAGGGACTAGGGCTGAAGCCAAAGGGACCTCCAGGGGACTGGCTTCACTTTTCCATCCCATTCCCTTCCCTATGCAGGAGAAGTCTTTACTCAGAATGTCTATCCTTCCCCTCCCCAAATGGGAAGCCACAAAGAGGCAAAGACCCTAACCCCCTCCTCTCCATCATCTCTCCTCCACCCACCCCAGAATCCATCTGTTTCTTCTATCCACTAGGGCCCTTCCCCGCTCCTCCTTCCCTCGCCTTTCCTTGCATACCACGGGGAAGTGTCTTGGTATCTGTTTATGCAACTTGGACTGGCTGAAAGAGGAAATGATCCAGACTCCTGGTGGCTCCAAAGGGAGGCTTAGCTCATAACTCACCCCCTCCTCCAGTTCCTCCTGCTCACCTTCTCGGCTGGGGGGCCAGGCGGTCCTGCTGGTCCTGCTTTGCCTGGGAATCCTGGGGGCCCCTAGAAGAACAGAGGGGACCAACTTCAGAGCATGGTCTGTCCATGTGGCTTTAGCTGTACCTCTCACCGCTGCTGCTCACTTCTTTGATATTAAGCTTCCATCCTCTGCCCCAGCCACTAAGTACAGCCCCAGCATCCTCCCCCTGTGTCTTCCCCACCCCCTCCCTTGTCTCTGCTTTAAGCCACCTCCTCTCTTCCTGGTCAATCTTTGCATCAAGGCAAATGCCCTTCTGCAACATTGTGCAGCTCTTCCCGATTCTATTCTGGTAGATCCTTTACTTACCGGTGGACCTGGGAATCCTGGCTGTCCCTGAAATCCCTGCAGGACAAAACAAGCCCTGGTAAGCTCTGGAAGGGCAGGGACCTTTATCTACGTGAAGGACTGCCATGTGGAAAATGATTCACTTTGTCTTGCTTGGCCCCAGTGGAAAGGATCAAAGCAATGAAGGGCAGGAGTGCTTCAGCTCAATGTAAATGAAAACATGCTGATAATTAGAGAAGTTCCTAAGTGGAATGACTTGCTTCTGGGGGCAGTGAGCATCCCATAAGCAAAGGTCTTCCAATAGAGGCTAATGTCCTCGTCAGGGATGCACTGGCAGGGGGGGAGAATGTGAGATCTGGGGACCCAATGGCCATATCCTACATGGTCATCCACTTTGTATTTCTCTAGCATTGTCTTCTGGAAGCAGATAACCCTCTGCCCCAATCACTATTTCCCCAGTGTCCTCTCCCTTTCTCCACTCCTATCCTGCTTCCAACTCAGGGTAGGTGACAAAGGTAGCCAGTGGGGCTCAAGGGGACACCCTCCCAGAAAAAAAGAAGCAGGGCTCCCATCACTTAAGGGCACCAAACTCAGTGCCATCTCCTCTTTGATCCATCAGAGATAATCAGACGCATGTCAGCTTTATTGGCGTTACCCCCCCCTGCCCCCCCCACACACATCCTTCACATGATAAAATATAAGTTCCCTGAGGACAGGGCCCTTCTCTTTTTTGGTCTATATCCCAGTACTTTGTACAGGGCCTGGCACATAAAAGTTGTTTAATAAATGTTAATTGATTTCCCTTCTCCCCCTTCCCCTCCTATAAACACAGACCTGACCACACACATTCTCCCACTCTCTCTCTCTGTCTCTGTCTCTGTCTGTCTCTGTCTCTCTGTCTCTCTGTCTCTCTCTGTCTCTCTCTGTCTCTGTCTCTCTGTCTCTCTCTGTCTCTCTCTCTCTGTCTCTCTCTCTCTCTCTGTCTCTCTGTCTCTCTCTCTCATTACTTCTCTTCCCACTCACCTGGTCTCCCTTCTCACCAGCACCACCTTGAGCTCCTCTTTCTCCTCGGGGACCCTGTCATCCACAGAAAACAAAGAAAAATGGTGCCTTGCCCTTCCCCTCTTCTCTCAGCTCCTCAAGCAGTACCCCACCCTGAGAGGACTCTGCTGACAAGTCAGCATCTCTCAACCAGCCACCCTGAGACCCCTCCCCCCACACTCACTGCAGGGCCCATGGGGCCTGGGAGACCTTCAGCTCCTGGTGGACCCTAGAAACAGAGAGAAAATCAATGAGCAGGAGTAGGGAAGTGTTTTCTGCAGGACCGAGTGAATTGTGACTGTGCTGAACTTGAAGGATTGGGGGAGGCAGGGAGGACACAGTGACCTTGCCTGACCTGACTGAGGGTTAATGGTGACCAGGGACCATAACCCTCTCAGGTAGAAGGAGAACTCATACTGATTCTACTTGAATAGGAGAGAAGACATGACCAGAGACCTTGTTTGCCCAAAGGGAGCAATTCAAAAACCCAGCAGGATTGCAGAGCAGGGCCAAGGGTCAGAGAAGCTATTCATAGGCTGTCCAGGTAGGACCAGAAAAGGAGAGTGGGATAAACCCTAACTGATTAGTCTGCTACTGTGAGACTTGGGGGAACAGTGTAGTCTCCTAGGTTTAGAGCTTTAAGGAGGCCAAGAAAGAGATGAGACCCAGAAATTACAACAAAATTATCTCCTGCATTGCAGTGGCATGGCTGAATTCTGTGCGATCCAGCCAAGGAAGAGGATGCACAGACAGGCTTGAAGCCCAGAGGGAAAGACTTCCCTGTGAGGGAGGATTGTGGGATCCATCATTGAATGTTGGAGCGGGAATGGTCCAAGGTCCTGTTGACAGACAGGGAACTTGAGGCCCAAAGAGGCCTACAGAGAGTAAAAAGCAGAGCTATACAGGCTCCTGATTCCAAAATCAGGGCTGGCTCCCCACATATCTTTTACAGACGGGGACACAAAGGCTGCAAACAGTCAGGAAGCCAATGGAGGGCCAGAAACAGCAGCTCCCAGCCTGGGTCTCTTCATACCAGCCTTTCCTTCTAGCCAGCTCTGCTTCTGGGGGGAGTAGAGAGGAAGAGGAAAGGGGGGGAGGCACCTCTACATTAAAGAGCTTTCTTGGTAGAGTCGCCAGACCTCTGCCCAGGGAGGCAGAAGGCCTGGATTCCCATCCTGGCTCTGGGTAGGAACCTGTAGGACCCGAGCTGCATGGCTTCATTTCCCTGGGTAAGGGAGCTGATTTCTCACAGGATCCAACAGATATCTAAGGCCAACCCTCTGGCTTTACAGGAGAGAATCAGACACTTGCAGGCAGCTGGACAGGTTGTAAGTGGCAGAATCAGAATACAAACTGAGGGGCCCAGAGCCTCAGGCCAGGAGGCTTTTCCTATTCTATCCTGTTGTTTCTCTCTCAGATCCCTCTCAGTTCTAGCCCCCGGCCCCCCCTTCCCCAGGCTGATCCCTCTATGATATAGCTGGGGAGGCTGAGAGGGTGACAGGGAGTGGGCAGGGGGTAGCACTGTCTCCTCTTCTTAAATGGGCAGATCTTCCAGTGTATTGTGTGGGTGGGTGGGGGGATCAGCGAACGCCTTCCAAGGCTGCAACTCACCGACTCTCCCTTCTCTCCGGCAGGACCAGTGTAGCCACGCTCTCCCTTGATGCCCTTGGCAAATAGGTGGAAAAGTCAAAATTAGTTCCATAGCCCATCCTAACTGTCAGTGAAGGGGTGGAGAAGGCAGCTGGTAGGCAGTGTGGTACTGAACCAGATGGTACTGAGGAAGGCTGCTGGTGGGAGTGGGGAAGTGGGGGGCCACTCCTTTAGCCCTTAGCACCGGCTCCCCTTCACAAAGCTGTCCTGAAATTGCAGGCACTGCCAGGGGGAGACTTCTGCCTCTTCTTCCTCCCTCATGTCCAATCAATTACCAAGTCACTGTCAAATCCATCTCTGTGATATCTCTTGTTTCTGTCTCCTCCTCTCAATTCCCATGGCCAGCATGGATCCCTGTTGCCTGGCATTCAAGGCCCTTCATAATGCATCTCCCTCAACATGCCTTGAACTTTCCTGTCATGCTGTTCCTAATACTGGGAATGTCATTCTCGCCCTAATGAATTGCTACTCATCCTTTTAAAACCCAATTCAAATGCCCGCCACTCTGCTCTACAAACTGTCAGTAATGATCTTTCCCCTCGGGCCTCAAAGAACATTAGGAATGCATTCCATCTAATACCCTTATTACTGTTGATTAGCTCCAGGAGGGCAGGGATTGTGTCTTATCTAAACTTTGCAATCCTCCCAACACAGAAGCATCCCTGTACTGTATAGAAGAAGTATGTTTGCTGAATGAACATACACACACACAGTGTGTGTGTATATATATATATATATATATATATACATATATATCTATATTCAACATATATGTATATATGTTGAATGCCTGCCCGGACTGGCAACCCAGTCAGATCACTGCAGTGAGATGATGAGATGGTTCAAACAATGCCCAGAATCCCTTGAGGTGGGATCAGCTACTTTCAGAGGGGCTGTCTGGGATATCATGGAAGTGAGGCCTAACAACTAGATAGAAAACCCCTCTAAATCATAGCTGTCCCAGCATCAATAAAACCACAAAATTCAAGCTGCAGGGGGACAGTTGCAGGCAGAGGGCGGGAGGGAAACTAGCTGAAGGCAAGGGTAGGGAGGAAGAAGGGAGGATTTGAGGCAATCAGTTAATTCAGGACAGGGACTTCCAAAGCTTCTCTGATGCCCATCCTGTCCATGGCACTTGGCCTAGCATGAGCCTATTCTCATTCACTTTCCCCTGCCAGTCTTCCAGGCACCCCATGCCCATGTGATTTTGAAGTGACTACCCTCTCCAGTTCTTACTCACAGGCAGCCCTGGAGGTCCCATGGCACCTGGATAGCCTGGTTGTCCTGGTGGGCCCTGCAAAGGAAAGCAGAGATGATGCAGCAACTTCTCCTCAAATCCAGGCTCAGCTCTGAATTCCTGGCTGCCAAAGGCAGTGCCAAAACCTAAGGCTTTTGAAGCCTGTTGGCACCACAGCATAAAACCATTGGCCCAGCTCCCCCGCCCCCAGACCTCGGGCTCAGTACTTCTGCTTCCATCCTCGTCCTCCTGGACACACAACTCTGCCTGTCTCTTCCCATGCCCACCCCACCAGCCTGCCTGGCAGCAGGACTTAATTAACAGGAGTCAGTAGCAAGTTCCAGATTGGCTCTATCCTTGGGAACTAGGCTGGAGACAGCACTGGGTGGGTGGAGGAGGAGGGTAGAAGGAGAATTCTAGGGTAAAGGAAAAAGACAAGGGCATCAGGAAAGTAGTGCCTCTAAGGTATGAGGAAGGAAGCTTGTGAGGCTAGGGAATCTGCCCTTCTAATCTAGAAGCAATGTGGAAAGCAACCCCTGAAGGAGCCAGGACAGAGGGAAATGGCTGGGAGCCACCCCACCCTGGGACTGCCCATTTACCCCTGCTCCTGCCAAGCCCCACTGTTCCTGTCAGAAGCCTTCTAGAAGGCAGTCACTCACACCATTCCTAGGTCCCTCCTCCATTGGACCCCTTTTTTCCTTGCTGCATCAATCCTTTCTCCCTACCTCCCTGTCCCTTAGGGCTCTCCCTGCTCCCGTTCCTCCTTTCCGTTTCTCATCCTAGCTCACTACTCTTCAGAGCAGAAGCTGACCCTCATAACTTAACTGAGTCCCTTGTGTGCCTTTATGGGCTACAGGACAGTCTGTCACACTGCCCTTGTACACCCACTTGGTGTGAAGTAGAAAAGAAGGACAGCTCGGTTCCAGTGGGGATTTTGTTTCTTGGAACTGGGGGCCTTTGCACCCAGGTCCATAATGGTAGGCCTCCTATTCTGCTCCCAGATGAACTGCATCCTTTGAAGTTGAGGGCCCAGAATCTGAGGTGGAGGGACCCCAGAGGCCATCTAACTGAAAGAAATGCCTTCTCCGTTCCTGACAAATGGGTCATCCAGCCTCCGACAAAAGGGGAAAGCAGCAGCCTGTTCCACTTTGAAGGAACTTGTTGGGAGTCTTTCCTGGCATCAAGCTAAAATCTGCCATGTTGCAACTTTCACCAGTTGCTTTAGTCCTGCCCTTTGGGGCCAAGCAAAACAAGCCTGATAATTCTGCCACATGGCAACCCTTTAACTATCTGAAAACTGTGATCATGGCCCCCTCCCTCCTTTCTTCTCCAGGCTAAACATACCTGGTTTAAATTGAGGCTCCCAGGCCACCCTGCCTCCCCGACTTTGGTTTGCCGGTGTCTGTCCCAAAGGGATGTCTTTCCAGCCAGACATTCTCTCTTTCAGATGTGCTCTGACCAAGGCTCTGGACACTATCGGTCTATTAATGAGGCCTGAAGCAGCACTAGCTGTTTGGGCCGCCACTTCAGGAGTGTCTTAGACTGACTTTGCATGCCTCCTTTGCCCCATATCTCTTTTCCATGCCTGCCTGCCATTGCTGTGGCCCCTCTGCACTGGACCTCCAGAGACCATGCCCTGGAGAAGGAGTGAGCCAGCCATGGGGAGGGAGGCCAGGGGGCAAGCACAAACTCACATAGGCCCTTGCCTTTAGCCAGTAACCAGGCTTCACCCCTTCATATGCCATCTCCTCCCTCCCCCTTCCCTTCCTTCTCCCCCTTCTTTGGGAACAGTAATTGAATCAACCCTGCCATTGGGTCAGGAAAGAATGTGGTGGCCTGGCTGGGCTTCTCTGAACACAGCTCAGTTCTCCTTTAGAATGTAAGCTCTTTGAAGGCAGGACCCTGCTCACTCGTATTTGCCCCCCCTGCTCCTGGTGCGGTACCTGGCACGTGGGAAGCAGTTAACACTTCTCATTTATTCATTCACTAAGACTTCCCCATCCTTCCCTCACAAACTGTGATCTAGCCACGTTTCTCCAGCCTGAGTCTATGAAATTGCTTTTGTGACCCCAAGGACAGGACTGGACACTCACTCCTACTGATTCTGCCTTCTCTGCTCTGGTCTGTCCTTTCAGCCTGCCAGACCCTTTTTGGTCACCGCTGATGGCATCCAATGTGTTAAGTTTCCCCTCTCAGCTCTGGGGCCCCCTCATGTTGATACGTATGCCACCTAGCACTATTCGACTGAGTCACACTGATGAACTGTCGTGGCCAAACATTCCCTTCTCCATTCTGGCCACCTGCCTGGTGTTCCCAATCCCATGCAGGACACCATGTCCCTCTTAACTTACCGGCTCCCCCTTGTCTCCTGTCAGCCCTGTGAGACCACGTTCTCCCTGGAGACCCTTAGGAAAGAACAGAAACTACTGGGGAGGGGCTCTCCCTTCCTCCCTTCCCCCCCCAATGTCACCTCCTGTCCCCCATTCCTCTGCTCATGGCTCATGCTGGCATGGGCCTAATCCACCCACACCTACAGGTTGTTGGTGGGTCCCCTCTGAGATTGGAACCTGTCTTCCCACTACCATACCCAGGGCAGAATCTGGTGAGCTAGGTCCTGTATGGTGTTTTTTGGTCAGGAAGGAGTGACCTAGTTTTACATCCACCTAATGGAAGCTGTTGGGGACTGCAAGGCCAGACATCTGTTGGTTTCTGACACATCTGTCTCTTACAATTATACTCTACAGGCTGTCAGCTCTATCTGTGCTCAATATGGGTGGCTCAGGTCCAGACCCTGGGAGATCTGTGATAATGGGAGAGGTGGGAGAATTCAGCTGGGCTTAGAGTAAGGAGGGTAGGGGGCCAGGGCCAAGCTTTGCCGTTGACTGTGTGATTCTGGGCGAGTCATTTCAACTCTACAGTTCTCTGTCTTTACAGCAGTAAAATGGGGAGAATCACACACTTCCTTTCTCACAGAGTTGTTTGTAAACTATGGTTTACTAGGTGGTACAGTGAATAGAGCACCAGCCCTGGAGTCAGGAGGACCTGAGTTCAAATCCAGCCTCAGACACTTAACACAAAACTAGCCATGTGACCTTGGGCAAGTCACTTAACCCCAGTTGCCCTACCTCCCCCTCTCCAAAAAAAGAAAAATGAAAGAAAAGAAACAGAAACTGTTATCAGTGGTGGGAGCAGAGGAACTGAAGCAATTGAAACACATGGAGAGGCAGTCCAAAGTCCCATTTAACCTGTACAATTCAATCTTAAGGTTGTTGGGCCCATGTAAGTTTGCCCTCTTCTTCCTAAATGCCCTTGGGGATGGGAGGAAGGAGATAAGGAAAAGCCAAAAGGTGAGGAGCAGGAAGGAGGGGTTGAAGACTTACTTAAGTTGAAGCATTAGCCTTGATTTCTCCAGAGGTATACTCAACAGGTACCTCTTTCCCATTGCCCAACACCTGACCCCTCCCCCAAAACAGATACATCCCAAGTTATCATTAGGGGGAATACTTTCCTCCCTAACAGATTGACTTTCAATCAAGGGGTGATAGTCAGTTGGGAGTGGTGAACCTCAACAATATACACCCAGAGAAATGGAATATAATGGTATAGCCCCCTCAACTGTCTTCCATGTTCTGACTTAAGAGGTTTAAATAATTGGAGAAACATTAATTGTTCATGGGTAGGCAGGGCCAATATAATAAAAATGACTTGAGCAAGATACCCTGCCCACAAGGAAGTGACTGTTAGAAGCATTCTCCTCCAGAGGGCTGGTTCTCATCAAGGAGCTCCCCTTAAGGAAGTGACCATTAGTGGTTACACCCCATCCCTCCAGATGACTGAAGCTCACTCCTCCTCCAGTTAAATGGCTACAAGTGGCACACCTCCCCCGCCCAGATCCCAGATGAGTGACCGTCTGCAGCACACTCCCTATGCCCAGTACTTACCAGTCCCATCCCACAATACCCTGGGCACCTCCATTTTCAGGGCAGAGGGAAGGGAGAGAGAGGAGTGCTCCCTTGGGAGCAGCACCTGACACTTTTCAAGGGGGAGCAGATGGGGAAGTGGATAACCAAAGTCTGGGTCTCTTCCCAGGCCCAGCTCTGACAGTGGCATGGTCTTGGGTCACTGAAAGCAAAGAGCTCCAGCACTGCTTCTTCTCCCACTCTGCCCTTTCCCTGTGCCCTCCCTCCCTCCCACGTGCGTCCCAAGATGCCCACACAGGACGACGACACAACACGGACGGATGGATGGGCGGACAAATAGATGGGCCCTTCACCCAAGCAAGCAGAAAGACACAAGGTGGAAGCAAGGGGGACTTCTCACCAGGGACGAAGACACAAGGGCAGATGGAACCACAAGAAGGTGGAGGCGCCCCACTCCTGGACTCCCCATCCCAGCTCCCTGGGGGGTAGGCTCAGGAAGAGGAAAGAGGTGGCGGCCACCGAGTAACTCCATGGAGTCACGTGGAGTCAGACAAGCGCAAGTTGGGTTAGCGTCTGTGACTGCCAGGCAGGGAGGGGCTCAAACACACTGGGGCTGACGGAGGCAGAGCAATTAACGACACCTGGCAGGTGTGCCAGGTGGGGGGGCACGTCCCGGCAATTTTCCAGAAATCCAAGCCAGGATAAGGGGTGAGGAATAAGGGGGAGAGTGCCAGGTGCAGAGAAGATAGGGAGGCTACCCATTGTATCTACTCAGGATCACAGGAAAGGCCAGTGTCACTGGGGGTCACTGGGCAGCCCAATCACCCAGCATGGCACTGAGTCTGTGCCAACTTGCAACAAGAAACCTGAGAGCTTTGGCATCTCTGCTAGACTCCTGGAAGCCCCCCAAGAACTACCTGGAACAAAGACATCTGGACCAAAGGAGGAAGAAAAAAAGATGGAATAGGGAGGGAGAGGGGTAGAGAAAGGCGACTTTGATGGAGTGGGTCAATGGATGGGTCAGAAGGTGAGAATACAGGGGTATGGATGGGGGAAGGAGGTGAGGTGAGATGAAGAGAAGTGTGAAAAAGAGATAGGGAACCCACATCAAGAAGAAACTACAGAGCTGGGAACACCCCTGAAAGGCCAGAGAGCTTCCCGATCAGAGATGGTACCCACTGTCGTTAGCTACTGTGCCTGGAGTGGAACAAGAAACACAGGGTGGAGGGCTGGGGGGGGGGGAAAGCTGAGGGGATGGCAGGAGGGGAGACCAACAAGAACCACAGAGACCTGGGGTGAGGTGGGGGGAAATGCGTGCAGCTCTAGGTTCTTACAGGCAATCCGGGGGAACCAACAGCGCCAGGAAAACCTGGGGGGCCCTAAGGGGAGAAACAGGTGTGTCATATCTCACGGAGCACAGTAACCTGGGGAGCATGAGGGGAGACAAGGTCCAAGGCTGGGGAGAGCCACGTTCTGGGAGAGCTGGAAAACAAGACACCCTGAGATTCTGGGGCCAAGCAGTAACTCCGGAGGTCACTTCGTGGGTCCCCTTGTCTTTAGCCAAGATGAGAGATAATCTCCATGGCCCGCAAGTCCTTCCTAAAGTCGTCTCCACGCTACTCTCCTTGCTACTGAAACCTGCTCCCCTTGGCCTGTCCATGGTGGACATCAAGATTAACTGTCTGTCCCCTTCTGTCTTCTTAAAAGCTACCTGGCCTCCCACCAGCCTTCTCATTCAAGCTAAGGGCCGGCCCTCCTTGCATTGTCTGGCCTCTTCTCCTGGATTTGGAGGTGGATGGCCTGGGTTTGAACACCAGCTTTGCTGCTCACTACAGATGTGACTCTGGTCAGGGGTTTCACCCCTCTAGGCCTCAGTTCCTTCTCTATTGGACTCGATGCTCTCCAAGGCCCAGCCAGCTCTAGCTCCTATGATCCAGGGGAGGAAGGGAACACTTTGGATCACTCTGACACCTGTCGCCAAGACAGCCAGGCAAAGAGCCCGTGTTCTCATTCGTTCCTGCTGGCATGGCTTTCACACTGTGAGGGACGGGAGGAACTGGCACTCTTTGGAAGTCCCCAACGCTAAGAGGGCCCAGCTCCCAGCCCAGCTGGACCCCAGGAAGCAAAGCTGACACACAACCCCAGGAAGATGGACGTGTCTGGGGACACTATAAGGAAGCCAAAGACAGTGGGACACAAATTTGGGCTGTCCATTCCCCCATTCTCAGAAGCACCCTTAGCACCTGAGGTCAGGCACCCCAAGCAGATGACGAGAGACACTTACAATGGGCCCTGGGAGCCCGGGGGATCCTCTCATACCAGGCGGACCCTGCAAAAGAAGGCAAAAAAAAAATGAAAAGGCAGGGTCTGAAGACTGAGCTCCCACATTATCTGGCTCTCCCAGGGAAAGTAAACAGAGATAGTACTGAAGTCAATACAAGATTTTGCTAAGCCCAGTGGAATCTAATGCCATTAAGGACTTGAAAGGAAGATTGGCCAGGGCTAATCTGCCTGCCTCTAATTGAAGAGTTGACTCTAAGTGGCTTTGATGGTAATAAAGAAAGGACCTGCCTCCCTTGTTCCTTGGAGCATTGAAGTCAGGAGTCCCAGCAGATGGGAAGGCTCTGATCCCTGACCTGTGCTGGGGGAAGAATGCTGACAGAAAGCCTGGGTTCAAATCCAGACTCTGAGAGTAGCTAGTTGTGTGACCCTGGACAAGTTACTTCTCTGGGTCTCTGTTTCCTCTTCTAAAAAACTGAGTTAGCTGAGCCTGGATTCTCTTGGAAGCTCCTGCCAATTTTAATACTGCACGATCTCAAAGTCAAGAAAAGCAGCAGCACCAGGTGGACAGAAGAATGAGGACTCACAAGTCCTGGGTTTGAATCCTGGTGCTAACACTTTCAAGCTGTGTGGCGGGGGCAGGTCACTACCCTCTCGGAGCCTTATTTCCTTTTTCTTTAAACAGGAATGACAATGCTTGCCCTGAATATTCATGTCATTATGAGGAATAGGCTTTGTAACCTTCCATATGTTACAGGAACGAGAGTGGCCATCATGGGCTATAGCACTCTCTTCACTATTGTCGTATTTACCTCTTCTCCTCTCTGTCCTGGCAGTCCTGGAGGGCCAGGCTGGCCTGGGCTCCCAACACATCCTGGGTCCCCCTCTCCATTTCCCTGGGGAGAGAACACAGACACAGAGACTGGAGAGCCCCTATGGTCACCCAGTGAGCACCCAGGAAGGATGTGGAGGAGCCGTGGCCAGGGGGCTTCCCAGGGAAGGGGGAAAGGAGGGTTTACTCACTGGGGCCTCCTCAGCTCGGGGACGATCCCGCTCTAGGAAGCACTGGGGAAGGAAATCTGAGGCATTAGTTAGGGAAGGAGGGGGCAGATGGCTTTCTAGCCAGAATATCAGTCCAGTGCACAGTCTCTTACCCGGGCGCAGTTGTCGAGGCCTGGAACACCGGGGGTGCCCTGGTCGCCCTTCTCTCCTTTCAATAGGCTTGGGGTTGGGAGGCCTGTCTGAGCCTGTGCACAGTCCCCACAGATGTTCTAGGCCAGGGAGAAGAGAGGAAGGCAATGGGGCCATCAGCAACTGAGACCGTGGTGACACCTTCCCCCAAGTCAGCACCCAGGATGTCCTCTGCCTGGTACAGCCTCCAGGCCCTGCTCTTCTGGCATCACCCCTACCCCAAAGATGCACAAGGACAGACAGAAAGTCAGACACACAGAAGCATGACAGGCACACCCACATCCACTCTGGCCAGGCTCTGCTATGGCATGGATTCAGGCAGGGATGTTAGCTTCTCTCAGCCTTGAGGAATTTCAGGGGGGTGGGGATGGAGATGTGGGAGTAGGGAGGAAAGGAAACTTTATCCACCCAGAACCCCAACTCCTTTGCCATGAAGGCAAGTGGTCAGTAAGGCTAGACCTGGGGTTAGGGCCAGAGGCCAGGTACCACACTGGTCACTTCCTTACTCCCATGGATGTAGAGATGTCGGATCTGAAAGGCTCCCTCCACAGCCCTGCACCATAAACCCAGTGGGATCTGGGAGGAAAGCCCTTTGCCTACCACCCCCAGGCAATGACCTAGAGACATCAGAGCTCTTTGGGGGCTCTCTTGTGGGGACCGCCCATTCCACTTCCAGCTCTCTCCAAGAGAGTCGGCCATAGAACAACCATCCCAATTAGTGCTGCTGGTGGTGAATAAAGCCCACTGCTGCAACATTCCGCCACGTGTCAGGCCTGAGCCTGCATTGTGAACCCTAAGCACTATTCTTTGGTGGCTCCTGAGGACCGCTGATCTGCAGCCTCTTCTAACAATGACCACATCACTTCTCTCTGGCTTCTCTTCCCTAGAGAGGCATCCGTTCATTTACCCTTGTTCATCTGAACCTGCCCAGAAGCCTCCATTAAGAAGTCAATAAGATGAATGTAAACTCTGCATTTAGTTTTTTAAAAAAACACCTCATTGCATAAATACAAGAAGGGGAGGGGGGCGAGGATAGGCCTGGAGAGAAATTCACTGGGAGGTGAATTGACCATAAAGTTAATATGAGCCAACAGGGTGATGGCAGCTCCAAAGCCTAATGAAGCCTCATAAATCACAAGCTGACGGAGCTGGAAGGGCTCCTAGGACACGGCCTGGAGAAGGCTGGAGCCACGAAGGACCCTTGCCCCATTTCAGAGCTGGAGGGAGCCTCTCCTTTTCAGCCTCCCAGCCAAGGGGTCCTTCAGCCCCTGCCACCTGGGGCCACCCAGGCCACTCGGGATTGCCCGACTGTTCAGGAGGACGTTGTTCCCAACACGGAGTCTAAGGAGACCTTTTCAATTGCCATTCATTGGAAATCAGGTTGTGTCCTCTGGGGCCAGGCAGAACTAGTCTAGACCCCCTCTTCCAAATGACAGCTCCTGAGTCTTCTCTCCCAGCTAAACAGCCCTAGTGCCTTCAGTTGATATGCCCATGGCATGATGTGGAAACCTCTCATCCTCCTTCATGTGAGAACCCAGAACCGGGCATTTCAGAACGGGAAGGGACCTTAGGAACAAGGACACAGACTGGAAGAGATGAGAAGCTATTAGAACAGAGAACACAGAAGAGGGAGGAGCTGGAAGGAGACTTTGAGCTCATCTGATCCCACCCCCTCAGCTTGGACCTTGGGCTGCATTAAGAGTTATTCAATGAATCTTTGGTTTATAGGTGCTCAGAGCTAGAGGCCTCAGGGGTCATCTGGTCCAGCTTGTACTTGAAGCACGAAACCCCTCAATGTGGTTCTGCCCATGAAGCCATCATGTGTATGATGTCGGGCAGAGGGGTGTGTCTTGCACAAAAGCCCCCGGAGTTTCTGTTAGGGGAGTCTTAGGTCACAAGTTCCCCCAGGGCTCCACAGCTGCATGCAGCCAGCCTGGTTGCAGGGAAGGTGGAGAGCACCCCAGGAACTCCCTTGCCCTCGCATCCCCACCCCTTCCTCCCACCCCATTGGAGCTCTTACCTTCAGAATATGTCTTTCAGCCTCTGCCGATAGGGGGCCCTGAAGGGGAGACACAGACACAGGGGCTCAGGGCCAGGTTGGGGAGGGCGGGGGCGCCTGAGGAGCAGAGAGAGGGACTGAGAGAAGAATTGGAAACAAAAAGTGGTTCCCAGCTCTCTGCGCCTTCTTCCCGGGCACTTGATCAGATGGGACTGGGGGAATTAAAAATCAGAGACAGCCCCACATGGAGAGACAGAGAAAGAAAAAGAAACATGCCAATGACTCCAAGAGAGAGCAGATATGCAGCCCAGATCTACTGTGGGAGGAGAGATAGAGATGCACAGGGAGCCAGAAACATTAGTCTTATACCTACCAAGTCTCCGGCTGGCCCAGGCAGTCCTGGCAAACCATTGTGTCCAGGTATTCCCTAAAGTGGAGGATAAAAGGGGGACATTGAGCCCTAGAGTTGAAGTTAGAGGACCTGTTTGTATCAACTATTAGTTCTGTGACCTTGGATAAGTCAATTCCCCTCTCTGAGCCTGTAAAATGGGGGTAATTACCTCCTTTGCAGGTCTTTTATGAAGAACATACTTTGTACATCTTTAAAGTGCAATAGAACTGGGAATTAGATGTAATTTAAATAATACACGTTTCTCTTCCAGTGCCTGGTTACCCTACTTCCAGGTCCCTCCCTCCTTCTTTCCTCTCTTTCCCTTCCCTCCTTTCCCTTCTTCCTTCCCTTCCTCCTTTTTTCCATCCTTCCTTTCTCCCTTCTTCCTTCCCTCCCTCTCTTCCTTCTTTCCTTCTTCCCTCTTTCCCTCTTCTCTTTTCCTCCCCTCCCTCCCTGCCCAGTCTCCTCTATGTCTCTGTCTCCTTTTCCCTTCCCCTCATTATTTTTATTCCTAGGCAGAGCCCAGGGGAATTTCCATTTTCTTTACCACAGCCCAGGCCAACCTTGGGGACCATGGGAAGGGCTGCCACCGCTCATATTCATTCTTGGCATAGGCCTAGCTCCTGAGAACCTCCAAACACTTGGCAGGTGGACACATGGCGGCCCAGACAGACACTGGCAGAGCTGAGCTTGGTGTTTTTCCAGGCAAGACCACTTCATTCACTCAGCTCACTTACTCATCCATCCATTCATTCATTCAACAAACATTTATTAAGTGCTGATTATGTGCAGACACCGTGAGGTCCTGGAGGAAATATGCTTGTTTTGAAAAGACAGAGTCTTTGCCCTCGAGAAATTCACAATCTAGTAGAGGGAAAAAATTAACTCAAATAAATGCTTTCTTGATAGCACAACCCTGTGAGGGAAGAAGTACAAGTATTCTTCTCATTTGACAGATAAGGAAACTGAGGCTCCAAGAGCTGAGACAGTTCACCCATGATCACTCAGGCCATGAGAGGCAGAAGGGCAGGGATCCTGGACTCCCCAGTTCAGGGGCTGCATGCCACACTCTCACCTTTCTGGTCAGAGAAATTTAGATTTGGCAGAGATTCAACCCCTTCCTTTTACAAAGGAGGAAACTAAGGTCTAGAGAGGTGAGAAATGGCTTGCCAAAGGTCACACAGAAAGGGACCAGGATTCACACTCAGGTCTTGGGACCATCCACTAGGCAATGCTGCCTCTTGCACCTACTTTGCTACAGGGACTGGAAGCCCAACAAGGACCGGAGAAGGATGGACAGGCAGCCTTCTGTGCGCTGGAACATTCAGTGACATACAAAGGGAGCATTCAGGCTTCATTTTCCTTGGCCTCTCACAGTGTTTGACATTCTTGATCGTCTGATCCCGCACTTCCTTTTAACAACACTCTTCCCTTGGATTCCTGAGGCTGTGCTGGCCTGCTTTTCTCCTTTCTACCTCTTAGGCCAGTCCTTGGAGGGCCACCTTTCCTCTAACCCACATTCCCCAGGCTTCAGTCCTTTACCCTTTCATCTTATCTCTCTATCCTCTCTCCCTTGGAGATCCTGGCCTTTCCAACCTCTCTGACAATAATAATAGTTCATATTTATATAGCTTTCCAAGGCTTACAAAGCATTCTATGCACATTTGCTTCTCACAATTCTGTGAGATAGGTACTATTATTATGCCCAATTAACAGCTGAGAAAACTGAGGCTCAGGGAAGTTAGGTAACTTGAATCTCGATCCCATACCTATTACACCCTTGACCCCAAATCTATCATCTTTTCCAGTCAATTATCCCCACAATCATCTTCTTTCTCCTTTATTTTCAGTATCTCCCCATCTGCTGGCTCCTTCTCTACTGCCTACAAGTACAGCCATATCTCCCCCATCCTTTAAAAAAAATTACTAGACCAAACCATCCCTTTGAGTTCTCACCCTCTCTCCTCCCTTTTTTAGTCAAATGCTTCAAAATGCTGTCTCCCCCTCGCCCCCACTGCCTCCACATTCTTTCCTGGCTCTGTCTCTCCTGAGCACTGCAGTCTGGCTTCAGATAACATCACTAAGCTGAAGCAGCTTCCTCCAAAGTCACCAATGGCCAAAGCCAACAGCCTTTTCTCAGTCCTCTTTCTTCACTTCTCCATCCCCCGTGACACTGCTGATCAGCTTTTCCTCCTAGGCCCTTTTTCCTTCATGCTGCTGCTCTACCTTGTTCTCCTCCTATCTGTCCATGCCTTCTCAGTCTCGTTGGATGGATCATCCTTTCTATCATGGTCCCTTCTAATAGGCATACCTCTGGGCTCCAGGCCCTCTCCTCTCTGCACTCGCTTCCTCTTGGGGACCTCATCATCTCCCATGGGTTTCGTGATCACATCTATGCTAGGTAACTCTTGACTTTAAATGTCCAGTCTCAGTCTCTGCCCCATTATCTTTCCTCTCCAAACCCACCCGTCTCACATGTCCCTATCCCTGTCAATGGCTGGTGCCATTTTTCCAGTTGCTCAGGCTCACAGCCTTGATGTCACCCTCAACCTCTCTCTCTCCACCACACATAAAATCAGGTGCTAGATCTTGTCATGTGCGCTCCCACAACATTTCTCATCTCTGTCCTCACAGCTGGACTATTTCAAGAGCCTGCTGGTTGGTCTCCCCACCAAAAGTTCCTCCTTATTCCAGTCCATCCTCCATTAAGCTTTCAAAGTGATCATCGAGAAGCACAGGTCTGACTATGTCATCCCTTCACCAACTCAATAAACTCCAGTGGCTCCCTATTACCTCCAGGATCAAATAGAAAACTCTGTTTGGCGTCCAAAGCCCTTCATGATCCCCTCTCACCTTTCTACCCTCCCCCTCCCTGCCATAGTTGGCAGTCCAGTGACACTAGCCTCCTGATCATTCTTCAAATCAGACACTTCATCTCCAGATTCTAGCTATCCCCCCATATCTGCAATACTTCTCCCCCTTCTCTCTCTGCCTCTTGGCTTTCCTGGCTTCTGTCAAGTTCTAGCTAAAATCCTGGGCCATCTCCAGTTGTCCTGATCTGTATCTGACCACTGGACCCAGATGGCTCCAGAGGAGAAAGTGAGGCTGGTGACCTTGCACAGCCCTGCCTCACTGTAATCCAATTCACTTGCATGCCATGGCATCACCTCCTTAATGTCATGGACCTCTTTGAGAAGGAATCTCACAAGAAGCCTTTCCCAGCCCTCCCCCCTTCATGATTTCCAGTTCATCCTGTTTTTGCTTGTCTGTATATTTGTACAAGGTTGTTTGCATGTTGTCTCCCTCATTAGACTGGGCTCCCTGAGAGCAGGGACCACCTTTGGCCCTTCTTTGCATCCCCAGGGCATAGTACAGTACCTGGCAAACAGTAGGTACTCAATAAACGTTAACTGACTGACCTTCCACTTCCCTCCGCTCATATGAATATCCCTCTAGCCCAGGTCCTCATCACCTCTCACCTAGATTATTTCAGCATCCTCTTTCATGGTTTCCCTGACTCAAAAGTCTTTCCCTGCCCTAATCCATTCTCCACATAGCCCTCAAAGTTCTTTTCCTAGAGAAGTTTTTACCTATTTACCTGTAGGATCAAATGACTCCTCTGGTTGGCGTTAATGACCTGGCACTAACATGAACATTTCTGGCCTCATTCCCCATCACCCCCCTTTGTGTCCAATACTGTTTGGTCAGACGGGCCATCTTACTCATCCCCCTCACACATGCCATGCCACCTTTCAGATCTCCTCAGTCCAGGGGCCTGGGCTGGTTCTTCCACTGGCTATCTGTGTGACCATTGCTAAGTCATTCTTCCTCCTCGGTCCTCAGTTTCCTTGTCTGTAAAATGGCGGCTCTCATACCTCATGATTCCCCTGCAAACTCTGAGACACTACAGAGATATGAGCTTTGACACCACTGTCATATAAACTTGTATATGGTTGATGATTATTCTTGCATATTTCAAGTGTGGGACTGTGTGTCTCTCATTTCCCCGACTAGACCCCTCAGATGGTCTTGAGGTAAGGGCCTCAAGCATCATGGTTTATTTATATAGTACCAAGAGGGCATGGAATTAGGGAACCTTGGGGGAACAGGTCCAACATTTTCTAGCTATGTGACCCTGAATATGTCATTAAACTCCTGAGACTCAGTTTCCTCATATGTAAAATGGGGATGATGCTAGATACACCACCTATCTCACAGGATTACTGGGAAAATAGCACTTGGTAACCGTTAAAGTGCCATCTCAGGTTGTTGGATGGAAGAGGGGTCCTACCTGGGGCCCCAGAAGGAGCAGAGCTAAAGCAAGGTCTGGACTAGGGTTTCAGGAGCTCTGGGATGGGTCTCCACAGCTGCTATTGAGCATGTGGGGCTTGAACAATTCAGAAGGTGAGGAGCAGACCCTCAGTAATCTGAGTCACTGAATGGGCCTGAGGCCAGGAGCCAGAACACCAGGTTGTTGGTGAGATTTACAGAGGATGGAAGCTCTAGGGATTATGGGGTCATGGAATTCGGAGCCAGAAGAGCCCTTAGAGATCAAGGCCAATTTCTTTAAATTCAGATAAAGGAAACTGAGGCCTAGAGAGAAGTACCTCCCCCACTGCAGAAAGAGGAAGAGCTGGGCTCCTGAAGCCAAGCCTAGAGCTCTCTGCACAGCCTGCCTTGTTTGGTGTGACTGGGGAAGGGGTGGGCACTCAGGACAGGACCCCTGGCCCTTTAAGGAAAGCCTGGGCTTCTCTGAGGGTCAGTAGGCCATGTGGTGGAGGAGAAGGAATGCTGCATTTGGATAAGGCCCACCCTTAACACACTGACTGTCTGATCTTGGGCACACTCTGAGCCTGTTTCCTCATCTATACAGTGGGTATATGAGTAGCATTTGTATGGTCTTCCTCACAGAGATGCTGAGAAGAAAACACTTTGTGGACTCTAACATACCACTGCAAGCCGAGTTCTGATTCTTCTACATCTCCTGACAGCCTGGAAAGTGGTCTGACCTAGCTGTGGGCTCTCTTACATTTGACCAGCACAATCCATGGGGTACCTCAGAGGGTACCATTTTCAATCTCTTCTCTTGCCCAAAGGGCATGTCCCCCAGGGGACTTATCTTGTCCTTAGAGATGTCTAAACACTCAGGCTAACAGAGAAACTAGATCCTGGATGAGTTTGGCCAAGGGTCAAGAAGGAGGCAGTGGGGCCCAGAAACCAGGAGTCTTGTTGGCCAGCCTTCCTGTGTAACCCCTGCCCCATCATCCTTATTTTCTCTCCTTACCTGCCGTCCAGGCATTCCAGGGGGTCCTGGAGGTCCAGGGACTCCTGGGGGACCCTAAAAGAAAGAAGGAGACTCAGACACTGGGCAAGGTCCCACCCTGTCTTGGTAGGGGCCGAACAGGGGCGGGAAGCTAAGGGCATGGCGGGACAAGAGGCTGAGAAGCGGCACACACCTGAGGGCCCGGCTGCCAAGAGCTGCCGATCCAAAGTCCTGGAGCACCCTGGTTGGGGGAGGGGGTTGCAAAAGAAGGGGAGAGGTTATAGGAACATCTACACACCAAGCAGGAGGTTGGGGGGGGTGCGAATGGAGGCCACTGGCTTGAGCGCAAAGCCCCACTGACCCCTTGGCACAGCGGGCACAGCAGGGGTGAGGCGGGCAGCCGGGCTGCTCCCCCGGGCTAGGGGGGCAGCACTTACCGGCATGCCAGAGAAGATGGGTTCTCCTCGGGAACCGGGGGGGCAGGAGCACTCCCCTGGATCACCCTGAAAAGAGAAGAGAAGTTAGAGGGAGTAGGGGAAAAAGGAAGAGGGGGCATCCTCTGGAGCTTCAGGGAGGCTTCAGACCAGATGGTTTCTGGTCCTGTGACCCTCTGGACCTGACAGCTGCTGGTCCCAAACCCCCCTCCTTTGTCGTCCCCATTTAGCTGGGCCCTACCAGCCTCCTTCCTTCTTTTCCAGTACAACCCCCATTTCCCCAGCATCAACCCTCCCTCTGATCCTGGACCACTTAGCTCTCCCCGCCCCCACTCATCCCAATACAGCAGGCAGGTACTCTGTTTCAGTATCATGAGATGTCCCCACTCCGGGTTGCAGGGATGAGTATGAAGCTGTGTCTACTGTGAGGGATCCCCATACCTGTTATCAAACTGGCTGGGTCAGTCCTGGCCACCTCCTGGTGCTGGAAGGAACCCAGGAGAGGGATCCAACCAAACATCATAGGGGAAGAGGGGAAAAGGAAAATCTTGGGGAAGTCCCCTCCATGATCACTCTCATTACTGCCATTGTTAATGGCAATAATAGCTTGGATGTATCAGACCCCTAAAAGTTTACAAGGTGAGGCAGGCGGTACAAGGATTATTATGCCCATTTTACAGATGGGGAAACTAAGGATCCGAGTGGAGAAGAGACTTGTCCCCCAGTAGAAGATCAGGAACTCTATGAGCTTCAGCAGAGCCTATGGACACTCACCTTTTCACCATGGGCTCCCTTTTCCCCCTGGGGAAACAAACAGAGCATGGTAAGAGGCCCAGGTGGAGGAGGCAGCCAAACCCCAGCTCAGACCCTGGGTGAGTTACTCACCGGCATCCCGCTGGCTCCTGGAAGCCCTGGCTGCCCTCGAGGCCCATCTCGTCCCTGGAGGAGAAGGAAAGGAAGGCGAGTGAGGCTGGTACAGGCACCTCCATCCTCATGTGAGGAAAGGGGAAGGAGAAGGCGTGGGCACCATCGGGGAAGGGGGGAGACCCGAAGTTTGAGGGGGCAGCCCAAGGGATTCCCAGAACGGGAACATGTCGGAGGTGGGAGGGATGTCTCCCTGCCCTCTCAGATGAGAAGACAGAGGCTCAGAGAAGTAGAGAGAGGCCTGTGCCGAGGGTCCCAGGGCCAGGGCCATGCCAGTCCAATCTCCTCCTCAGGTCCTTCCAGGAAGCCTCCCCTCCAATCTCTTATCTTTATCTTTTTGATCCAAGGCATTTCACTCTTAATATCTTACAATCTTAATTATTATTAATTAATTAATTCTACATCTCCTGACAGCCTGGAAAGTGGTCTGGCCTAGCTGTGGGCTCTCTTACATTTGACCAGCACAATCCATGGGGTACCTCAGAGGTACCATTTTTAATCTCTTCTCTTGCCCAAAGGGCATGTCCCCACAGGGGACTTATTTTGTCCTTAGAGATGCCTAAACACTCTGGCTAACAGAGAAACTAGGTACTGGATGAGTTTGGGCTTCAGCAGAGCCTATGGACACTCACCTTTTCACCACGGGCTCCCTTTTATTAATTAATAACTTAATATCTGCTGAGTATGTCATGGTTCAATCAAACACAGTTTGATGTAGTGGATAGGGAGCTGGACCTGGAGTCAGGAAGACTTGAGTTCAAATCCAGCTTCAGACACTGGTTATATGACCCTGGAAAAGTCACTTAACTGTCTCATTTTTCCTCTTTTGCAAGATGAGGGGTTAGACTGCATGGCCTCCAAGGTCTCTTCCAGCTCTGAATCTATCATCCTACAAATATTTATAAAGCACCTACTACACGCCAAGCTCTGGGGACACCTACTATGTGCCAACCTCTGGGGACACACAGACCAAAGTTAAACAGTGCTTGCCTTCAAGGAGCTTCAATTCTTAACATGCACACAAACAAGTATATACAAAAGACAAGGTGACAGTAGGAAATAGTAGGAGGTGCCAGCAGCTGGGGGGAATCAGGAAAGGCCTCACAGAGAAAATGGAAATTGAACTGAGAACTGAAGGAAACTAGAGATTCTATGAGGTGACAGGAAGTCAAGGTGTCCAGCCTGGGCAGAGGCACAGAGGAAGCAGGGGGAGGGTCGTAGGATCACAGAAGCCTCCTTCATTCATAAAGAGGACCAATGATATCACAAGGGCAGGAAGAGATCTCACGCCATCTAGCCCAACCCCTTTCTTTTTTACAGATGAGGAAACTGAGGCCAGGGAAGTCAAGTGAGCTATTGCCAAATCTTGTCGGTTCCACCCTCAGAATCTCTCTCCTATCTGTCTCCTCTGCTCACAAAGACACCACTCTGAGTGTTCAAGCCCTTCTCATGTCCTACTTGGACTATTGCAACAAACATCCCCACTCTAATCCATCCTCCACTCAGCTGCTGAGGTGATTTTGCACCAGCTCAACAGTGTCTCTGTCCAGCAGCTCTCTATGACCTGTCCCTTCCTACCTTTCCAGGCTTCTTACCCCCTCACTGTTCTTCACAAACTCTATGAGCCAGACACTGGTGGTTTTGCTATTCCCTGAACACAGCCTTCATCTCCCACCTCTGCACCTTTGCCCTGACCATCATCCATCCCTGAAATGCTGGCTGGCTTCCTTTAGGACTCAGCTCCAGTCCTGCTTTCTTGCAGGACACCTGGCCCAGGCCCTCCAGCCATCAATGCAGGCCTCTCTGAGAGCCCCTTCAGTCTCCTCTGGATATAGATTGTATGAACCCAGTTACAGATGTGTCTCTCTCATCATGATGGGATTTTGCCTTTCTTTGTAACCCCAGAGCTTAGCACAGTGCCTGGGATATAGTAAGCATTTAATAAATTATTATTATTATTTTTTTGCTTTTTGGAAGGGGGAAGGTAGGGCAATTGAGGTTAAGTGACTTGCCCAAGGTCACATGGCTAGTTTTTGTGTTAAAGTGTCTGAGGTCAAATTTGAACTCAGGTCCTCCTGACTCCAGGGTTGGTGTTCTATTCACTGCACCACCTAGCCGCCCTCATTTAATAAATTCTTGATGACTAAGTGACTGTTGACTGACTCACTGACTTGCCCGAGGTCACTCAGGTTAAAGTCTAAGGCAGTATCTGAACCCATGTTTTCTGACTCCATAGTTGGTACCCAGACTGGCTGGACTCTAGAGTATGTGAAGGGGAATAAAGCACAATATGGGTGGTTGGAATCAGGCTGTGAAGGGCTTTAAATGGTATCTGACCCCAGAAGCAACAGGAAGCCTCTGGAGTTTAGGGTCATATTTGTGCTTAGAGAAAATCACTTTGACGGCTGTGTGGAAGAGGGCCAGAGAGGTAGGGGAACTGAGGCGAGGCTGGGGGGCAATCGGGTTGCTGCATGTGTGCCTGGCACTGGCACCTGGCCCAGCTCCACCATACAGGCCTTGGCTGGCCCCACAAGCATCCTGCCCCCAGCCCCAGCCCCCCACCTTGGGGCCTCCCAGCCCAGTCTCATCCCACCTTTCCCCAGCTGCAGGACAGCCCAGCGCCTGCTCAGGGAATGAGGGCTGTGCTCTTACTGGGGGGCCGGTGACGCTAAGGCCCATAGGTCCTGGGGGTCCAACAGCACCTTTCAGCCCAGCAGAACCCTAAAGGAAAAGAAGAAAAAAGTGTAAAGTTCATGTCTCAAGGATGAGATTGACAGCCCTGCAGCCTCCTCTGAGGCCTCCTTATAACAACTTCTGTGGACACAGCAAAGGCAGCACAGCACAGGAAAGAGAACAGCGGCCTAGGAGCTCTGGGTTCGGGTCCTCCCCTGACACACCTTGGCTGCTGGAACCCGAGCAAACGAGCCCCTCAGCATTCTGGGAAACTGGGAGCCCAAACTGCATAGAAGGGGAGTCAAGAGCTTTCTCCACAAGAAGCATGTGAGAAGGGCAGAAAGGAAGACTCGAAGGGACAAAGAGACTTGCTTAGGGTCTGGTAACTAACCATGAGCTGCCTGAGGCAGGATTCAAACTGGGAGTGTTAGCCTTGGCCCATGGGTGTAGCCCCTCCATTGGTCAGGCTATGCCAGCAGTGCCTCCTCAGACGGGGACCCCCAAGCCTAAGTCTGAGATTTCGACTTGGACCCAGATGGGGTCATGACTTCCTTTGAAGGGTGGCCATCCCAGAATGAGCTTTCTTTCTTTCTTTTCTTTCTTCCCTCCCTCCCTTCTTTCTTTCTTTCTTTCTTTCTTTCTTTCTT
>NW_027187338.1:8859446-8878807 GCF_028583685.1 Petaurus breviceps papuanus
TTTCTTTCTTTCTTTCTTTCTTTCTTTCTTTCTTTCTTTCTTTCTCTTTCTTTCTTTCTTTCTCTTTCTTTCCTTTCTTTCTTTCTCTCTTTCCTTTTTCTTTCCTTTCTCTCTTTCTCTTTCTTTTCTTTTCTTTCTTTTCTCTTTTTTCTTCTCTCCCTTTTTTCCACTTTTCCTCCTTCCGTCCTTCTTTTTTCCTTCCTTCCTCCCTTCCCTTTTTTCTCCCTCCCTCCCTTCCTTCCCTTCTCTGGCAGGGAGAGCCAAGCTGCAATCTGCTCCCACACCATTGAAGCGACATAAGTACGCAACATTCAATCAGGCATGTAATCCTGGACGCTATCCCCCCAGGCATCTGCCCCTCTCCCGGGAGCCAGTGTGCTCCCATGCCATCTGCCCTGGATGCTGCTGTCAGAGCCTGTGCACTGGTGACTGCCCCCAGGAGAATTTTCTATGAGGGACAAAGCTCACAGACTTCAATCAGTTGAGGATCTATGGATGTGTCCTAGCAGGCTTCCCCCTCCACCCATACCAATCACCCCATCTCTGCAATGGCCCAAAGAGCCCAGCCCCTGAACCCAAGCTGCTGAGGAGTCTCTCTGGTACTTTAACTAAAGACATTGAAAACCTGCCATGGAAGCCTGGGGTGAAAGTGGCCTTGTGAGGCCTGGCCAGGGAATCTGGGCTCTACTGGAACAATCGCTCCTGCAGATCCAAGATTACCTCTGCACTGAAACCAGAGAGGGAACTGCTATTGTTATTAACAATTAATCATTAATAACAATAACCTTTAATCATTATTTTTAACGAGTTTTTATTATTTTTAGTCCAGACCTCCTGTGATTAATGACATCAGTATAGGGTATTTCTAATGTGAAAACCAGAGCACCAACTCATCTGGAGTGGGCATCTCTGAGAGTTGCCTGGGGGGCACCAAGAGGTTACGCAATCTGCCCAGGGACACATGGAAAATGGGTGCCAGGAGGGAGGCTTGAACCCCTTTTCTCAATCCAAGGAAAACTCACAGTCCACTGTGCTCTGTGGTCTTTTCAAGTATCAGTAATATTAAAAACACATTTAGAAGGTGCTCTCCTTAAACAACACCAGGAGTTAGCAAGTTCGGACATTATTATCCCAATTAAGTGACTTGCCAACAAGGAGCTCTCAGGGCACAGGTCCTGTTAGAGCAGGAGGGGATCTTAGCGATAATTGAGTTCCCCTCTTCATTTTACAGATGAAGAGACTGAGGCAGGAGAAGGGAAATGCCTAGTCCGAGGCCTCCCAGACAGTAAGTACCTCACCTTGGCACCTTTCTCACCAGCAAAGCCAGGTGGTCCCCGAGGGCCTGAAGGTCCCTAGAGAAAGAAAGACTGTCACATTATACCTCTAAAAGGGGCCCCTCCCCTCCCAGTCACCCTCAAGGCCCAGGGGACAGACGTACCATGGTGCCAGGCAAACCCCGATCGCCGGTCTCTCCCTGCAGGCCAGAGTGCATGGATTACAGATATGAGAAGGCCCCAACCTCAACACAATATGTGGACTGCTCAGCCAGGATCAGCTTCAGAGTCGGAAGGAGCCTTAAAGGCCATTGAGTCCAGCCCCCTTTATTTTATAGATGATCAAAGATTTGGTGACTGGCCCAATTCACTCAGGTACTAAGTGGCATAAATGGGATTTGAACCCAGTTCTTTTGACCCTAAGTCCAGGCCGTTTTCCCATAGCACTAAAGCTGCCACTTGAGGTTATTACCTCCCCTAACCTTAATTCAAAAGAATTCCCAGAGGCCCAGACAGGGATGAGGGCTTACACAAAGACAGCCAGTAAGGCAGAGCCAAGACTGGAACCCAGGGCTCTGTCCCTGAGAAGCCATGGTGGTCAGGCCTCTGTCTGGGACTCTGGCAGGGGACCAAGGGCTAGGGGCTGGCAGGAAGTGGACTGGGGTGGGGGAGGAACTCACCGGAGGACCTTGGACTGACAGCCCTGGAGGCCCTGGCTCACCCTGAAGAGAAGGACAAGAAACTCTGGTCTCTGATGCTCCCCCCTGCCATACTTCTCCCCCTGGACCCCCTCCCCCTCTCCTTTCTTCCTTCTTCTCCAGCTCTCTCATCCCTCCATATTCCTGCTTGTCATTTTCCCCAGATCATTGCCCTCGGATCTCTTCCCTTGCTGCTTTCCTTGGCCTCCCTCATTTCATCCTGGGCCTTTTTTCCTCCTTACTCATTCTCCCTCTCTCTTTTCCCCATCTGTCCCCCTCCCCTCCCTATTACCTGCAAACCTTTCAGCCCGGGGGGGCCTTGCACACCAGGTAGGCCAGGCTGTCCCTGAAAGACACACATGGGAGGGTCATCACAGAGCTGGCAGGGACACTAGGAGTCAGCTAGCCCAGCCTATACAAGAACAGAAGCACCCTCCCCCCCAGTACAATATATCCAATAAGCAGCTGCCCAGTCCTGGCTTGAAGACCACCAGGAGGGAGTGATTTGCCTGGCCCGCATAGCTCAATGCACCAGGAGTCCAAGGTCAGTCCTATTCACTGGACCATGGGGCCTCACTCATTACTATTCATAACTAATAATGAATAATGAAACACATGCATAAAACACTTTCCTCGAGCCCTGGAGATAGATCAAGAGATACCAACCTGGTTTTGGAAGGAGCCCATCCCATTTGGGGACAATGTAAGCATCTACCGCCCCCAGCCATGCTCTTGGTTCTTCCTTCTAAAGCCAGGCTCTGCCCACACAATTGTTCTGCCTCTGACCACAGCAAACAAGCTCCTCCAAGTCTCCCCTTCTCCCAGCTAAATTCACTCAGTCCCATCCACCAGTCCTCTTCTCAGGTCCCCTCCTTATGTGGGTCCATATGCTGGACCAACACCCTCCAGACTGTCAATGTCCTCCCTAAAATGGGGGCTAGGCACTGAAGTTAATGCCCTAGATGTGTGTGGTCTGGTCGCTTTGATTAATGCACCCTGCCACGTCGTGCTGTAAGCTCAGGCTGCACTTGTGGTCCACTAAAACTCCCAGGTCTTTGTCAGATGAACTGCGGCCTAGCCATGCCTCTCCCATTCTGTACTTGTGAGGCTTATGTTTTGAACCAAAGAATAGGACTTTACATTTAGCCCTATTACATTTCATCTTATTAGCTGCAGATCATAATTCCAGCTTGGTCAGCCTGGCTTTCATCATCATCTATTGTGTTAACTTCTCCCCCCAGATCTGTAGTTTATCCAGGTCAATCGACGGACTACACATGTTTTCAAATGAGCACCTGATAAAAGTGGTAAATAGCTCAGGGCCAGGGACAGAAGCCACACTGGGCTATAGTGTGACTATACCCCGGGGAAGAGGACAAAAGGAAAAGAAGGGTTCACCGGTTTGCCAGGCCGGCCCACGCCCTCGGGACCCTGGTCTCCCTTGGCACCGGGCTTCCCAGGAATTCCAACGACGTCTGCAAACTCTCCCTGCAGTGTGGGGCAGGCATCGCAGGCATCTCCCTAGGCAGAGAGGGGGCAGATGAGTAGTCAGGCAGAGGTGGCTGGGCATCCGAGAAGGGGCACTATCTGGGCTCAGCTCATCTGCCCCTTTACCCCACGCCCAGGTGCCAGTGGTACCCGTAGGCCTGGGAGACTTACGATGGTCCTCCACCACACATTCAAGAGGACAGTAGCATTTAAAGCCACCCAGCACCTTTGCTCTCCAGTTCTGGAATTTTGCAGATGAGGAAATCCAGGTCCAGGAGTTAGGTGACGACCCACAGTCAACCAGCTGGTTCCAGAACCAAGATCCTCTCACCCCAAAGTCAGTGAGTGCACCCCTTCCTGTATTAATCTTCCCCCTCCTCACCAGCACCCACTACTGTCACTCCTAGGCAGGATCCCCAGGGCTCCAGTGCTTGTCGGCTTCCCAGGCTTCTCCCCACACCCACCCTGAGAAGCAGGCTATCTAAGCATCACCCTTCATTTGCAGAGAAGGAAGCTTAAGTTGGGGGCCAGTCACACACCAGCCTAGCCAAGAGCCATCGGAGCAAGGATTCCTAACTACTGGGGCCTCCTGGCCCCATGGTGCCCACCTCCCAATCCTGTTTCTGGCAGCTCTCCAAGAGCAAAGTCCCAGCAAGCTTTTCTCTTCTGACCCTCTGTCTCATTTAATTTACTTCCTGATTTTGCTTAGGCTCTGAGCTCTCTTAGGGCCCCTGGTCATAGGACAGTTTGCATGACTGAAGGTCACTGGCACCCAGACCGAATGCATGCACTTCAGGGAGGCAGCTGGCACCCCACAGAGGCCCTGGGTGGTGCCTGGTAGGAGAGCCAGGCCTTCCCACTTGTTGGGCAACTGGGAGGGTTGCTGTCCAGCACTTACCTTTTCTCCTTTGGGCCCTGGGCGACCCCTGATCCCAGGTTGTCCTGAAAGCCCTGGCTGTCCCTCGATGCCTGGCTTCCCAGGGTCTCCTGGGTTCCCTGCATCACCCTGTGTGAGATTAGTGTAGAGGGGGGTAGGGAGGGGAAGACAGCCATGTGGGGCTTGAAAGCATTCCCTATGGGTGTGGAGCAGGTCCCCCTTCAGGGGTGAGAGTAGGGCTGAACTTAGCACCTTCAGGGGCCAGAAACAGGGAGACAGGTGAGGGCAGAGAAGGTAAGAAAAAGAGGTGGATCCCCATGCCAAGGTGTGTGTGTGTGTGTGTGTGTGTAGGAACCCGACTTCCCAGAATCACTGGATTTAGAGTTAGAAGCAACCTTAGAATGAATGAATGAATGAAAGAGCACTCCTCATTTTACAAATAAGGAAACTAAAGCCCAGATGGGGGCAGTGGCTTCCCCCAAAGCATTGTGGTAATAAGTATCAGAGCCAGGATTCAAACCCATGTCCTCTGACTCCAAATCCAGTACCCTTTCTTCAACCAACTCTGTCTTACTAGAAACTCTCCGCTGCCCCTCCCTGCAACCAACACACCCACAAAGCCCCCCTTTTTACCTTCTGCCCCTTTAGTCCAGGTTCCCCTGCTTTACCCTAAAGAAGAAAAGAAGCACGGGAAAGAAGAAAGCCTGACATCAGTCCTTCCATCACTAGCCCCTGGCACGTCCTCAGGAACACTGATAGGGGTGCCATCCATGGCCCACCTCCCTCCCTCCCAGGGACAGAGCAGAGGGGACAGACTCACCGGCTTCCCAGGCAGGCCACTACCAGGTTGTCCTGGCTCCCCTCTCTCTCCGGGGGGACCAGGCAGGGCCCCATTATGAATCTCTGACACAGAAGGGCACTGCTCACATGGTTCTCCCTGGCAGCACAGGCACAGAATTAAGTGGGCATGGGGGAAGTCCCCCAAGGCCCACTCCAGCCCAATCCCACTTCCCCAGGCCACTCCATCCCAAGCTTGGCATGGACTGGACAGATGCTCTGGACAAGCCAGGACAAATTCTGTACTCTAGGGTTTGAAATCTGGAATTGGGGAAGGCTATAATAATATGTAATGTATACAGAACTTTAAAACATGCAAAGCCATACATACATACGTATATGTGTCTAGAATATGTGCGTATATTTAAAATCCTATCTGAGCCTCACAGCAAACCTGCGTGTGAAGTGGGGCCTACAGTTATTATTATCCCCATTTTACAGGGATAAAAAGGAGCTGAGAGGGTAGGTGAATTGTCCAAGGTCACATAGCAACTAAGCCTCAGAATCGGGATCGAGCTCTAGGTCTGACTGCAAGGCAGCATGGCAGCCCCTACACCAGCTGTGTCACATGACTGCCTACTGAGGAAGATTGGGGTGTGTGGGGGTCACAGGATAGAGAACTGGAAAGGAGCTTAGGGACCAACCCCCTCATTTTACAGATGAGGAAAATGAGGCCCAAAGAGGCTAAGGGGCTTGCCCAAAGTTACATAGATAACCATATGTCCCATACACAGATACCCTGTGTTAACTGTCCTGGGCTTTATCCTGCCCACCCCCACCCCTGCATCAGTAACTTCCAGTCTCACCTTCTCCCCTTTAATGCCAGCTGCTCCCATGGCCCCAGGAGCCCCCTATGAAGAGATAGACTGTAAGAGACCAACAGAAGTGCCGACAGGTATCCCAGACCCCAAACGTCAGGCCCTCTAGTCTACCATAGGGTTGTCAAGGTCCCCCTGTTCCCTTTTCTTCCCTCTTCCTTTCTCTCTGGCCCTTGCCTTCTCCCTCTCCCTTCTTCCCTCTCCTCCACTCCAGGAGAAGGCAGCTGGTTTTGGACTGTATAACACTGTCTATCCCACTCCAAGAGTTGAGACCCACTCACCGGTTGGCCAACAGGCCCCATCTCACCAAAATTACCCTGAGAAGGAAAGCAGAGTTAAAATGGGACTGAGGCATGGGTTCTGAGTTTCCTACTGAAATCACATATGACCTGTCATCTTCAGCTCTCCCTCTATCCCAAATCATACTTTCAGCCTCTTCCCAACATCTCCTCAGCACTTACCTTCTCTCCCTTAATTCCTGTTGGGCCTGGTGCCCCAGTTTCCCCCTGAAAATATGCCAAAGAAAGAAATTAGGATGCTCCTCACCCCAGTGAGAAACATTCCAGGACCCTGGAATGAGAAATGGCAGTCACCCCAACTCCTGTTCATGTGCCAGATGAGAAAACTGGGGCCCCAGGATGGGGTTGACTCAGCCAGGGTCATATATTAAGCCAGATGTAATACTGGGATGAAGACCAAGTAGTCTCAGGGCGGGGGCCTCCTATACTGGTTGAAGGAAGGAGTCTAAGATCATGGGAATCCCGAGTGGCCTAGATACCAAGCTCAATGGGGAATTCCATAGGCTCTGAGGGGGTAGGGTCACTCACCGGGGGTCCAGGAGGTCCAAAACCTGGGAAGGTCATGTCTCCCTTGGTTCCTATCAACTTCTGGGTATCTATGCCTAGGCTGCAGGACAGACATGGCTCCCCCTGGGGAAAAACAAGCCCAAGGAAAACAGAGGGTCATCCACTCTCCCCACGGGCCTTCTCTTGACCTTGCCCCTTCCTTAAGCTATCATCCTCATGAGGAAATCATAGAATCTCGAGCTGATGATGACACCGGGGAGCATCCAGCCTGATGGGTTCCTGAGCAGGGATTCATACTATATCCCCAACAAAAGGTCATTCAATCTCCCCTTAAAGACCTCAATGATGGAGATCTGCTGGCCTCCAGGGGCAGCTTGCTTCTCTTTTTGGGGCACTCTGGTTGGAAGGAAGATCTTTCTTACACCAATCTTAACTCTGCCTTTGTAATTCCTACCTCCAGCTCCCAGTTCTGTCCTGTGGAAATAAGCTTGGTAAAACTATTCCCTTCTCTTTGAGGTAGCCTTCAGAAACTAGAAGATAGTCACAAGGTCCCCTCAAAATCTCCCCTTCTCTAAACTAAACACCCTCAGTCTTTACAATTCATTTGTGTAGGGCATGGGCATTGACCACTTCCCGCCCCAAACCTGGCTGCCCATCAGAAGGTGAGCTGCAGCCAGTCAATGCCCTTCCAACGAGTCTGTAATTTAACCCAAGATTATGTTAACATTGTTTCAGCTGCTCTCACTCCTGACTCACCTGGTCTTCACAGCAGCCCAGATCTTCTGCATATGAACTGTTGTCTAGACAGGCCTCCCTTATCTAGTACCAGCAAATTGATTTTTTTAACCCAAGCATAGATCTTTATATTTATCCTGATAACATTCTGCATTATTAGATTTGTCCTGGCTCATCCAGATCCTTCTAGACACTGAATCTCCATCCACCGTCTTAGTTGTTTGTACTAGCACTTGGTCATCTGTGAACATGGTCTGTATGGCATCTATACCCTGATCTAAGTCATCAAAAAATGTTAAGCAGAACAGGACCCAAGGCAGGGAGAGGAGAGGAAAGGGATACATACAGCTGCGATGGGCCAGGCACTGTGCTAAAAGCTTTACATATCTCCGTGGGGTACTTCGAGACCACACCTCCTTCACTGTCAGAGCTTCCAAAGTATTGGAAAGGTTCATGGTTTCTACTTCCTGGCCCCCTGCCCCCCACTAATCCTCTCCTTTCTAAGCTCATCAGTGACCTACTAACCCAATCTATTAACCTTTTCTCAATCTTCGTTCTCCCTGGCCTTTCCGAAGCAGTTGACATTATGGATTACTCCTTCCTTTTTGATGCTCTTTCCACCTCTGACTTCTGTGACATTGATCATGGTTCTCTGGCATCATCTTCCCTCAGGGTCTGAACTTTCTTCATTCTCTCCCTGGCCAGTCTTATCCATGCCTATTGCTTTAATGAGCTCTCCTTTGGGGAATGCCTCCTAATTTCTCTCTCTCTGGCTCCAGCTCTGGTTTCCCATCTCTAAATGTCTACAGGATAGCTCCTCCTTGATGTCCCACTGGTACCCCCAACTCAACAAATCTAAAACAGAACATGACACCTTTCCTCCTATAACCAGCTTCCATATTTATGTACTTTGTCATTGGTTTTTGGTCATTTTTCGGTTGTTTCTGACTCTTCATGACCCCAGTTGGGGTTTCCTTCGCAAGGATACTGGAGTGGTTTGCCATTTTCTTCTCTAGCTTATTTTACAGGTGAGGAAACTGAGGCAAACACCGTTAAGTGACTTGCCCAGGGTCACACAGGCAATAAGTGTCTGAGGCCAGATCTGAACTCAGAAGATAAGTCTTTCTGACTCCAGATTGTATCAGTTTTACCACCCTTCTACCCTATTTATGCACAGGGCACCACTATCTTTCCAATCAGTCAGACTTAGGACACTGTCAATCATCTTTGATTCTTCCTTCTTCTTCACTTCACTGCCGCTTCCCCCAGTCAATCAGCTGCCAAGGCCTCTTGATTCTACCACCACAATATTTCTCCCCGCTGTCGTCTTCTTGCCACATACAAGGCCTCTGGCTGCCATTATTCCCTCCCACCTGGACGATTGCAATAGCCTTCCAGCGGGTCTTTCTGCCAACATCTCTAATGTATTCTGCACGTGTGACTTGAATGAACTCCCTAATGCCCTGCCCTGCCCATGTCACTCCCATCCAAAACTTTTAAGTGTCACATCTTTACTCCATATCCAGCCCTACCAAACCACTGTCATTTTTGTCCCATCTCTCTCAGCTCTGTGACTTTGTGGCTAAAATAAACTCTCTCCATTTCAGTCTGTCGATGTTCCCTCCCTTCTTCATAGTCCAATTCAGATGCCAGCTCCTCCAGGGAGCCCTGCCCAACTTTCCCTTCTAGCCCCACCCCACGGGAAAAAGTGATTTCTCCCTCCAGAAAGTTCCCAGAGTCCTTTGCCCTTACCAGAGCTCCTCTGCTTCTCCCTCTTGCTCCCCTGTATCATAGTTACTTGTAACATTTTATCAGAAGCATCTTGAATGCATAAACTATATCATATCTATCTTTCTAATGGCAAATATCTGTGATTTCATTAATCTCAGTGTGCAAATTCCACCTGCCCCCAGTGATATAACCACTCACCTAAGCCTTCATAGAGAAGTCCTAGCAATTAGTTGTTGGAGGCTCAAAATCGTTTAATGATCTACTCAAGGTCACCTGGTCACAGGCAGAATTTGAACTCAGGTCTTCCTAAGTCTAGAACTCTGTCCACAGGACCAGCTGCCTTGGTCTGGCATACAAGCACTTTGGCAAAGCCCCTACTAGATGCTGGTCAAAGTGTCAAGGAAGAGGCTGGCCTTGTAATTTTACTGGTATAAGGAATTCTTTTTTTTTTTTTGCTTTTTGGAGGGCAATTGGGGTTAAGTGACTTGCCCAAGGTCACATGGCTAATTTTTGTGTTAAGTGTCTGAGGCCAGATCCAAACCCAGATCCTTCTGACTCCAGGGCCGGTGCTCTATTCACTGTGCCACCTAGCTGGTATAAGGAATTCTGCCCCTCTTTTGCAACTAAGAGTCTCAGAAAGTTGGAAGCAGAGAGGCCGGGCAGTTTGCTCAGGGTCACATAATCAAGTGTCAGAAGCTGGGCTTGAACACAGATCTTCCTGGCTTTGAGGCCAGCTCTCTACCTGCTCTAAAATGTGCTAGGGATATGAAGACACAGTGCCTGCCCTCTGGTGGCTTACATTCTATTGGGGGGGGCAACATGTGCATAGTTAATAAAACATATAAAGAAATGCAAAGAAAGTGGGGGGTGGCAGAGTACCAACAAGGAAGAGTGTGGATGGGGGGGTCAGGAAGTCTCATGGAGAAGGTGGCTCTGAGTTGAGCCTTCAGAGTTAGGGAATCTCTAAGGTAGATATGATGGCAGGCATGGGCATGGAGATGGCCCGGGAGCCCAGTGAGATTGGAACACACAGCAGCTGGTATAGCCAAGGGAGTGAGACTGAAGAGTGTGTGAGGAGTAATGAGAAATCAGTTTAGAAAGCCAGGCTGGAGCCAGATTGGGATGGGCTTTATATAGAGCACTTTCAAATCTGCAGATGTGTAGGTGAGAGGTGGGATGGCCTCAGCTGAGATCATCTGTTTCACGGCATTGAAGTCCCACTTACCTTTTCACCTTTCATTCCACTGATGCCAGGTTCTCCCTGCCCAGAGACAAAAGGGGGCTTTGGTTGGGGAATGGGGCGGGGTTCAGGATCCCCAGAGCCCAGCCAAGGTGGGGGGAGGGGAGGGTCTCTGTCAACACCTCCCCTATGGTACTGCTGTGGGAGCAAGAGATCTGGTTCTCCCCCTTTTGGGGCTATTCAAAGGACGGACTGGGTCTTCGAGGCCAGCTGGTCCAACCCCCTTGTTTTTTTTTTTTCAGACGAGGAAACAGACGCCGGAGTTGAGGATGGGGAGAGTGGGGGTGATCTGCCCTGAATCTCCCAGTGACAGTGACAAGGCAGGATCTGAACCCAGACCCAGGCTCCCACACGGACAGAAGCTGGGGCCCTGCTTTGCCTGCCCCTGGCCCCCCAATACCTACCCGGTCGCCCTTCCGCCCCATAGCGTGGCCCAGGTAGTCCTGAAAAAGAGGCCGGGCTGGGGTGAGGGCAGGGAGGCCTGACCATCCCCCATCACCCCGGCCTCCCTCCCTCCCAGGTTCGCCCGGCCAGTCTGCCCAGGCTCACAATGAGAGCCGGCTCTACCCCGGCACTCCCGAAGGGCATCTTGCCCGCACGGTTGCAGCCGCCTCCCTGGCACAGGGGCCGTTGCCACGGAGACGCTGGAGGGCGGGGTCGTTGACATGGAGACGCCGGGAGTGGGGGGCGCCAATTCTATGGTCCCGCCTCTTGGGGGATACTCTAGTCCGCTCTGTAATCTATGGTTCTGCCCCTGGAGAGGGAGAGGATGTGGAGCTCCTAGGAGCCCCACCGTTGGTCTTGTTCGACTCTGTTATCCATGGTTCTGCCCATGGGGAATGAGGAGAGGTGGCCTTTGTGGGCCACTCTGCAGCAGTGGTCTTGCCTATTTTGAATAATGGAGGCACATTGTCCCACTTGGAGAAGGAAATGGCAAACCACTCCACCATCTCTGCTAAGAAAACCCCAAATGGGGTCAGGAAGGGACAGGACTGAAAAGGGACTGAATGACAGCAAATGGTCCCAGTAACCTACACTATAACATGTGATTATGGAAGAGAGAAAAGTATGTGGCCCCTCTAGTCTCATCTGTGGTCTTGTGCATTTGGAATAATGGTGCCTACTAGCCCACAGACAGTCTATAGCTCTGCTGTTGCAGATGGAGAGTACAGGGACCTTCTGGGATCACCTGCCCCACACTCCCCATCAGTGGTCTTGAAGAGGAAGAGAATAGGGCCTCTCTAGGCCATGCCCTAATACAAACCGCCAGCGGTGGTGCCCATAGGGAATAACCAGAGCATATAGCTCCATGATAGTATATGATTTTGCCATTGGACAGCAAGAGACCACGGGCCCTTCAGCTCATCCCTCATAGAAGTGCTGCCCATCAGGAATAACGGGACATCTGGCCTCTACTACACAGATTATGGTTTTGTTCAGGGAAGGGTTGTGGCTCCCCCAGATCAATGGTCTTAGAGAATGAGAGAATTTGGCCTTTCTAGACCTTAATACACACATCGGTGGGGGTACCCACGGGGAATAGGAGCATATGTTCCATTAGCCCATACTTTAATCTATAGTTATAACCATGGAAAGTGAGAGAGCATGGAGATAGTGGACATGTCCATGAGGAATAATGGGGGAACAGAGCACCCACTAATTTATACCATAATCTATTATTATACACTTGGGGACTAATGGAGGCACATGACCCTTCTAAGCCACCCAGAACTGTAACCAGGAAAGGCCATCAGAGCTTTGTCCCAGGGTGCAAAATTTAGAGGGTGCTAATTCATTATTCTGGGGTACACTTCTTCCTCTGCCCATCCCCACAGCAGTGATGATCATGCCTTGTTCAGGGACAAGGCAGGGGTAGGGGTTGGGGTGGGGTTCCTCACAGTTCAGCAGATTCAAACCCTCATGGTATCCTGAGGCTCACCTCCTCCCCCTAGTGGCCATACCTAGATAAACCTAACCCTAAATCCATTCTGTCCCAGACACAAAAATGTTAGCTTTCCAAAGACCACTCTGTGTAGATAGTCATGCCAATAAGTATTTGTGTGCTGTCCACTCTGCCCAAAAACTGCCAACCCACCTGGAGCTGGCCAGGTTCTCCTGGCTCCCCTTTGGGGCCTGGTTTTCCTGGCAGTCCCATGAAGTTCTGGAGCCCCTCAGGCAGGGTGGGACACACTTCACAGGGGTCACCCTATGGAAGGAAAGAAGCCATGAAGGGAATCCTGGATTCAGGCCAACCCTATTAATTCCCATAGTCACTAGCCCTGCCCAACCTTCTTCTCCACCAAGCCCAGGCTTAGCAACTCCCCCAAGGGAGGTGTGAGTACCCAGGAATCCTGGTCCCTGTGGTGGGCAGACACCACCCAGGGGTACCCTCAGCCCTGAGACCTTCCAATCAGACCTCACCTTTTCTCCTTTAAGCCCTGGTATCCCTGGTTTCCCCTATTGGAAAAAGAAACATCAGTGAACAGCAGACCCATAGGGAGGGAGGTGGGTATGGTTGGAAGAGGAGCCCGAGAGAGTACCATTAGCCACAGGTAGAGCTGGCCTCCCTTGACCCTTCAAGCCCTTCTGGGCAATACTCACAGGCTTTCCCCCTGGGCCTTCCTTCCCCGGAGACCCAGAACTTCCCTGAAGAGAAAAAGTCAGAGGCTTTGGTTAATGGTGCAAGAGGGATCTGAGAGGCACAGATCATCATGTCTAACCCTATTGTACAGATGGGAAAACTGAGGTCTGGAGAGGGTGGATGGTTTATCCAAGGATACATGGCCAGTGAAGGGCAGATCTGGGCCCCAAATCCAGGCCTCCTAATTCCTGGTCCAAGGTTCTTTCCACTGTACTGTATACTTGCCAGGGACCTGAACTGCCTGTTCCAGGCAGCCCTCCTTGATGCAATGACTCCAGGGAGAGTTCGCTTCCTCAGTCCCTTCCTGCTCCCTCACCAAACACCCCTCCCTTATGGCAACTTCTTCCCTCAATCTCTGCTGCAGCCTAAGGGATATTATATAATATTAATAGTAAGGGACATTATGTATACATGCATACACATACAATATATGTGTGTACACGTATGTACATATATATAAATATATACACAATGTACATATACATGCATGCATACACACATATATACAGACACACACATATATCTCTTCTTATGAACAACATGGACAGTTAGATGATGTGGTGTATAAAGAGCTCCAGACCTGGAGTCAGGAAGACTTGAGTTCAAATTCAGCCTCAGACACTTCCTAGCTGGGTGACCCTGGGCAAGTCACTTGACCCTGCTTGCCTCAGTTTCTTCATCTGCAAAATGAGCTGGAGAAGGAAATGGCAAACCACTCCAGTGTCTTTGCCAAGAAAACCCCAAATGGGGTCACAGAAAGTTGGACAAACTGAAAAACGACTGAACAACAAGAAGTCACATTTCTCTAACCTTTTAAAACAAACCCAGCTCTTTTCTCATAACAGCCCAGAGAGGTTCAGAGGGTAATTCAGCACTGAGCCTGTTTTACAGATAAGGGAAGTAAGGCTTGGTGAGGGCAAGTCTTAGGGTCGCATAGTTCAGAGAATCAGAGCTGGAAGGGACCTTAGGGGTCATCAAGTTCAATTCCTTTATTTTACAGGGGAGGAAACCATGCAGGGGAGAAGTGACTTGCCCAGGGTCACACCGCTAACTGAAGCAAGATCTGAAGTCAGGTCTTCCTGACTCTGAAGTCGGGCACTCTCATCCACTGCTCAGGTCTGCCTTGTCTTCTGGGGAATATGAGGGCAGGACTCGATTCCAGGGCTCCTGACTTTCCATCTAACTCTAGCCAAACACCCTTTATTCCTGCTCCATCCTTCCAGGGTCAACCCTTAATTCCCTTCCCAGCTGCTAGTTTCATCCACTCTTAAGCTACCTTCTAGCTACTGAATGTTCCCATTTAAACATGTCATCTCCCCCATTCAGATGTAAGCTACTAGAGGGCAGGGGCTATTTTTGCTTGTGTACCCCCAGTGCTTTGCTCAGGGCCTGGCATTTGGTAAATTCATGCTGATGGCTGATTGGTTGATGTGACTTGTGGTCTCCCCAACCCTGTGTCAGACTGGAAAGAGTGATGGACACACACTAGATGTGTGACCTTGGGAAGGTCATTTCCATTCCTTGGACCTCAGTTTCCACATCTGTAAAATGGGGAGAATAATCTCTGCCCCACTGACAAAAATTGTGTGATGTTTATATGAGGCAATGTTAGTAAAACTGTATTTCTAAAAGCCAGCTCTTATTAATCATAACAACCCCCATCATCATCTCTCTAACTCAAATTTCTCTCCTGTCCTTGCTTCTTTGAGCAGGATCAGAGGCTCTGGGGGAGTCCCACAGCTAGTCACTTGTCACAGGGTCTGACATCCTCTAGATATGAATGGAAAGACCCAGGAGGAGGAGCCTTCGCTATTGCATGAAGCGACTTGGGGTCAGGGCCCAGAATGAGCTGGTTGGGGCTAAATTGGCCTGTCTTGGGCCCTGGACCACGCCCCACCCCCAACAGTGCCCTGCATACTGGGCAAGGCTTTGTGACTGTGAAGGGAGCCAAGGGCCTGGGGGAGCTGAAAGGCGCCGGGAGCTGGGAGGAGAAGAAAAGGAAAAAAAATCCATTTTCTCCAGCTTATTACAGATTAATCTTCAGACTTCTGAGTCGGAGTCTGGCTGAGGTTTGGCCTCTTTCCTGAGAGGGAGACAGGGGCTGGGGGCGGTGACTGAGAGCCTGTCTGGGGTTTCCATAAAACCTCTTCAACCCTTTCCCTCCCATGTCCAGCTTAGCCCGAAGCTCCCTGAGTTTACCTTGTCTCCTTTTGGACCAGCTGGACCACCAGGGTCCCCCTGTAGGCAGAGGCAGAAATCAGGCTCAGCAACCTCCCTTCAAAAGCCCTTCTTCCTTTACTTTTGAACCTCTCCTCCTGAGGGGGCTGCAGCATCTCACCCAGACAGGAGGCCTCCTAAGTGCAGAGCTGTGTCTCCACCTCAGAATTGGAATCTCTCAGGTGCAAAATGGGGGTTCCTGAGGGAAGATCTGTGTCTCCCCCTTAGAACGGGGGTCCCTGAGATCAGGGGCATAGTTACATTTGGACTGGGAGTCCCTGAGACCAGAATCATGTCTGTCCCTTAGACTGGGGGTTCCTGAGGGCAGTCATGTCTACCCCTTAAACTGGGGGTTCCTGGGGGCTGAGCTGTGTCTCTTCAAATTGAAGGTCTGGAAATAAGGGGTATATCTACTCCTCAGAGTGGGGATGCCTGAGAGCAGAACTGTGTCTCCCCCTCAGAAATGGGGTCTCTGAAGTAAGAGCTATCTCCTCAAATTGAAGGACTTTGAAACCGGGGCTATGTCTATCCTTTAGACTAGGGATCCTTGAGAGCAAAGCTGTGTCTCCTTGTCAGAATTGGGGTCTCTGAGGTCAGTCATGCCTACCCCTCAGACTGGGGTTCCCTGAAGTTATGTCTCCTTCTCTTCCCTGTCTTACCCAGTCCTTTGTTCTTGGGGTCTCTCTGAGTAGGGTGATGGGAACAGATACATTTATGGGGCACAAAGAGGGACACTTGACATGGACTACTCCATGTGTGGGGGGAAGGGTTTGAGGGTACTCACAGGTGTTCCTGGCAGTCCAATCCCAGGGGGTCCTGGGAGTCCTGGGGGCCCTGGTTCTCCAGCCAGTCCCTCTGGTCCAACAAAGCCAGGATCACCCTGAAACAAACACAATCAATCAACAAACGTTTATTAAATGCCTACATTGTGCCAGGCCCTGCACCAGGTGCTGGGGACAAAAGTAAAGAACAAAAGTGAGATGTGCCCTGTCCTCAAGGAGCCTCCATTCTACTAGACATGGGTAATAGGAGGATTCTTCCCATCATGCCACTAGCCCACAGTGGGGAGCCCCGAGACCCCTTACCTTCTGGCCTTTGGGCCCAATGACACAGATCTCCCCAGGTCGGCCCTACAGAAGATGGGAGACAGGAACCAGCCTGAACCCTGGGCCTTGATGCCAGAGGCATCCCCAGCAGCAGAGGAGCCCAAGCGTCCCTCGGACCTCCCCTGCCCCACATCCCCATGTGCCTTACATCTCGGCCAGGCTTCCCCACTGAACCCTTGAAGCCTGCATCTCCTCTCTCTCCTTTCTGGCCCTAGAAAGGAAGACATAACATAATCTTAGGATGTAGACCTAGAATCCAGAGCTCATCTCATGAAGATTAAAAGAAGACACATTGTGTCATCATGGATAGACAGCTGGCCTCTGGGTCAGGAGGTCCTGGGTTCCAGTTCTGCCTGTGACACACACTGGCTTGATTGGCTTTGGGTAGGTCACTCAACCTCTAGGAACTTTAGGCAACTGTCTAATACTAAAAGGTGCCTGCTAGCATTGGTAGTAGGACCTTCCACATCTGGGAATTTTATATACGGATGAAATTGCAAGTCCAGTACCTGCCTCAATGATAGCATATGTAAAAAGTGAGAATATTGGTTAAAAAAAGACTTTGCAAACCTCCAAATGGTTCCTTAATGGCAGCTTTTACTACAACAGAAGGATCGGGGTAAGGACCATCAGGGAAGTAGGGGCATGGGTGACCAAACCTTCTGGGGGCCCTGACAGCTTGAGGTTTCTGGAACTCCCTCTCCTCCCCACCCCCCACCCCCATCCAACTGGCTGTTATTGCTGGAATCAGAGAGATCATTAAGTTCAGTCCCCTCATTTTACAGATGAGGAAACTGAGGCCCAGAGAAGGGAAGGACTTTGCTCAAGGTCACAGTGTCAGAGTCAGGACCTGACTGTAGGTCTCTTGGTTCCTCTGACTTCATTTTGAGTCTTCCATTCCCTAGAGAAGGTAAAGAAAACTTACCTTCTGCCCAGTTGATCCAGTAATTCCAGTGGGACCCTGGAGGAAGGACAAGAGGAGGAAAGAAGGTGAGTCTCCAGAGGTGAGCCCCTGTGCCCTGCAATGCCAGTCCCAGCTATCATACCCTGACTCCTTCCCCTCCCGCCCTAACCATACCCGAGAGGCTGCCCCACTCACCGAGTCTCCTCGATCTCCCTTTTCCCCTTTGGGACCTTCAGCACACTGGCAGGTAGGAGGAGAGAGAGGATGCGTGAGGGGGGCATGGGAACATATGCCTTACTTAGGCATCTGGCCTGAATAACCTCCCCTGTGTGGCCAAAGACTCTCCCCAGTGCCCTCCAATTCCACTGAACCTTACCTGGAGAGGGGCGTCCGGGGAGGTACGGACACAGTCAGAACCCTGTGGGCAAGAGGGAGTTCAGGAGAAGAGGGACAGGGCCAGAATTGTGGAAGAGGGGGAGGGAGACCAAAATTTGGGGGAAGAGAAGCCAAGGGTGGGAAGGGAGTTTGTAGGAAGTTAGAGATCTTTCTGGTTCTGTTGTTCAGTCATTTTCAGCTGTGTCCAACTCTTCGTGACTCCATTTGGGGTATTCTTGGCAAAGATACTGGACTGGTTTGCAATTTCCTTCTCCAGCTCATTTTACAGATGAGGAAACTGAGGCAAACAGGGCTAAGTGACTTGCCCAGAGTCACACAGCTAGTAAGACTGAGGTCAGATTTGAACTCAGGAGGATGTTTTCCTAACTCCAGACTTGGCACTCTATCCACCGTACACACCTACCTGCTTCATTCTACTAAAAGAGAATTACTGGGAAAAAAGACTCTCTGTTTCCTGGAAGATGGGGGATGTTCTGGGCATTCTGGGAACCCAGAGACACCCTTTTTCAGAGCAGGGAGCTTGGGACCAGCAACTCTAGGCTTCCATGTGCCTGTGTGTGCCTCTGGAATGACAGCTGCCTGGGCCATAGGAGGAGGTCCACGCTCCTCACTGCCTTGGGGAGCACTCACACATTCAACTGTGGGCACAGCCTTGGGGTGTCAGCCCCTCCCCCAGCAGTAGGCATGAGTCGAGGGAACAAATAGCAGGGGCAGATGGTCACTTACCCGAGCTCCTTTTTCTCCCTTGGGTCCTTCAGAGCCAGGTAGACCCCGCTCACCTTTTCCACCCTGTGTGTAAGGAACTCAGCTAAGGAACTCAACTGTGGAACTCAGCCTCTTAGCCCAAAGCTAACACAAGCAAGAAAGACCAGGAGAGGTGGCTAACCCATCTCACATGGCGGGTACAGGCATAGCCTTGCCCACCTCAGGTCCCAAGGTCCCATGTGTTTAGATTAGAGCAGCCATATTCAATCTCAGGGAAATTATTTTCTGCCCTGGCCCCACCCCATACCTCTAAGCACATAGACATGAAGGGACAGATGCACATGAAGAGACATATGTGGGACAAATAAGACAAAGTCACAGGTGGATTGCCTCCCTGCCCTCCCCCCCACGCACATTCTTGGGCACATGCAAACACATGTGCATGCACAAAACCCCACAGTCCACACATAGACACAAGTATGCATGTCATGGTCATGTATCGCCATGAATACACACATGCCATCATGCATAGAGCGAGTCCCACGAGAGAACATGCACACATCCTATGGACCCATAGTTGCATGGTTACCCAAAAGGTCATACTCACAACCATAATCGTGTGGGGCTGAGGACAGAGGCTTGGGGAGTGGGGATGGGGATGGGGTGGGGAAAGCAGGAGGAAAAGACTGGAAGACTGTCCTCTGGGGCTTAGGACTCACCTTGAGACCAGGAGGACCCAATGTGACCTGAGGAGACACAGAGGTGGATCACCAGGGAGACAAGGAGACAGAGGAGGGAAAGAAGTGGCCAGAGGCGAATATGGAGGATCAAAAATCACCAGTGAGTTTGCCAAGGCACACCAGCAACCCAACGAAAAAACCCCAACCA
>NW_027187338.1:8883807-8889637 GCF_028583685.1 Petaurus breviceps papuanus
GCTTTGTCCCCCCAACTCTCTGTTTCACCAGATGGAGAATGGGGCTAGGCTTTGTCCCCCCAACTTATCTCCTCCTTCCCAAGCTGCTCATTTGCCATGGCAGTCTTGCTGTTTCTATAGCAACTTCACACACATCTGGAAGCCATAGGCCTGCCAGATGTTACAGGCTGGTTTGGCTGGAAAAGGTATTGAGAATCTAGTGGGAAGATGATCGGACAGGGGAAGGATAGTGCAGTGCAGTCATGGGGGACAGAGACATGGAAAGTTGGGAATGGGGGGGAGTTGGGGTACTCCTCGTGTCTCCCAACCCTGAGTCCTAGCCTACACTGTTCCCAGTGTTCCTCCCCGCCTCCAATATCCTGCTAGGAGCCAAGCCAAGTCTTCTTGAGCTCCAGAAGGAGTCTGGGGGTAAATAGGAATCCAGGCAACCCCACCAGCCAACTCCTTCTACCGCTGTGGGGAAAGGGAAGATTCAGAGTAGAATGACCTGGATTTTGACTGAGGAGCCCTAGAAGAGAACACTCACTGAGAGGTTAGCTGGAGTGGGGATGGGGATGGTCTGTCCAGCCCTTCTGCTTGTGGGCTCCTTTAACCAAGGCAGAACAGGGGGACATTCTGGGCAGGCACATCAGAGCCGTGGGAGAGGGATGAGTCAGGCTGGTGGCATGGGGGGTACCGAGCCATATGTGGGCGTGGTGTGGGCGTGGTACGGACACAGTTGGACACCAGCTGCTTACTCCCACTGGGGTCCCTTTCTTCCTCTCAAACCCCAAGGGACTGCCCAGAGGAGGGGAGGCTAAGGTCCCTAACACTTCTTTGGGTCCTGCCCCTCCAAGGCCAGAACAGATCTCTGGGCAAGACCCTTGAGAACAAGAGGGACCTGTTGGGGTCAGAGCTGTGATTTGGGAAGAGGACTAATCTTTATCCAAGGTCCATAATATCTAGAGCCAAAATAGACTTCAATGATTGAAATCCCTTATTTTCCATATGAGGATGAAGACCAGATGGGGGAAGGGATTCTCCAGGTTTTCTGGCTACACAGCAGGCCAGCAGCAGAAACCAGATTCAAGCCCCTATCTTTGATTTCTGGCCCTGTTCTCTAAGGGGGAATGTTAAGGGGACCAAAGAGGTGGTCCTAGCTGCTCCTCTCCATCAAAGATCCCCAAACACAACACCTAACAAAACAGGATCTAGCTGGCCGTAGCTGGGGTGAACACAGCAGAGCTTGGGGCATTGAAGCCCAAGGGAGGGGAGGAGGCAGAGCAAGCCATGGACAGTCCCATTCTCAGCCAAGAAGCAGGAATCTCAGTAGGGACCAAAGATTAGAAAGATCCTCAGAGGCCCATCTAGTCACCCCTCATTCCACAGGTGAGGAAAATGAAGCCTAGGGAGGATGCCCTGGCCAAATGGGGAGCCTATCAGCCAGCCCACATCCAGAAAGGGTCCACAGAGGTGACTCTGGGCTCTTCCCATCTAGTCCTGAGAGCCCCTTCTATTTCCTCCCTTACATACTTTTGAGATCCTTCCCTCCCACTTGGTGCCCTGGCCTCTGTGGGCTCACTCACGTTCTCCGTGGCATGACTGGCACAGGGTGGGCACTGGAGGAAGAAAGCCTAGTCACTAATCAAGTCAGCCTTGGGGATCCCACATGAAAACCTTCCCCCAGCCCCCCAACTCTCAATGTCCTGAACATTCATCAGCTTCCTGGGAGCAGCTGCCCTGACAGATCTAAGCTAGGCTTCTCCCACCTATGTGAATTCCTTTTTTAGAGAAAATCATAAGCTAATATAGCATGTTTGGGGGGCAAGGGATCCTAGAAGTCCTAAGCATGCATGCACACACACATCGCCCAGTTAGAACCCGAGAGCTCACCCTAAGTGCTCACATGTGCATCGCCCAGTTAGCACCAGGAACTTATTCCACGATAGGGCATAGGGCATAGAGATGGATGGATCTCAGAAACCATCTAGTCTGACCTTCTCATTTTCCAGATGAGGAAACTGAGGCCCAGAGAGGAGCAGGGATTTGTCCAAGATTATAGGATCACAGAATTTAAAGCCAAAAGAATCTCTGCAGGTCATATGCCAATTCACTCATTTTACATGTGGGGAAACTGAGTCATAAAGCAACCACCCGATTTTCCCACAGTCATGTAGCTAGTACATAATAGAGTCAGCATCCAGATCTCCAGACTCCTAATTTAGAATGCTTTCCACTATGCCAACACTGGGTTGCAAGGGCATAGACAAGAAAGGGAGCCTGTGACCCCCCCATGCTCCTTGGCCTCAATGGCCCCCAGATGTGATTTCCCCTCTTGGTCTGGACATTGCACATGCAGGCTCACAGAGGTCTGTCATATTCCCACAGTGGCTGTCTCAGAGCCAAGGTGGTAACTTCTTCACAGACCTCCAGGCTAAGTCAGTAATCCCTGTGTGATAGGGCAGAGTGCCCAGGGCCTCTCCAGGAATGCAGGGAGACGGGCAGGCATCCGGCTGCCCCCGCTCCCCTTTTACTTCCCCCAGGCATCCTTACAGACTTATTTCAGGGGCTGGTTCAGTTTGCCTTCACAATAGGCTTCTCTCTGTCCTCCCCAGCCAGCCTTACCTCATCTGCTGGCATGGTCTTCTCTAACCAGGAGTCCTAGAGGGAGGAGAGGCAAAGGGATGTGAAGATGGAGGGAAAAGAAGGTATAGGAACAGAAAATAGGGGAGTCCTAGCCCCCGGAGCTATCTAGCTTAACTAAAACTTGGGGTTCAGGGGCCCCAACATTACAAACCAGGCCAGTGTGGCATCATATTTTAGTTCCCTGGTGAGGACAAGAACCTCAGGGGGCATCCCTGTGGTGCCCAGCAAGCCTTTCAGCTTTGTAGACCCGGCACCTCTGTCCATTGACCATGGAGCTTTTACAGGAGACAAATTGGATGAGACTTCAGAGCCCAGATACTCCAACCTTCTCATCTTACAAATGAGGAAATCGAGGCCATAGAGAGGAAGGGACTTGCTAAAAGTCAGAAGGCTAGTAAATGGCAGTGTCAGGATTTGAACCCAGGTCTCAACTCCAAATCTTCCTCTTGCCACTACGCTGCTCCTGCCCTCTATAAGATGTGTTACTTCCCAGAATGCTCCCCAAGGCCTGAGGGGTTGTGGGGACTGGGACAGGGGAAAGGCTAGGAAAGGGTGGCCTGGGCACAGAGGAAAGACCTGGAGGTTGGACCTCACCTCCTCAGCTCCTACCTTCTCTTTCTTTACTCCAGTATTTCCAGAGAGCTGAGCATTCACCTAGACAAAGAGAAAAGTGGGCTCAGAGGCTGGAGGATCATAGCATGTCAAACTTGAAAGAGAAGGTGTCCGGGGGTGGGGAACCTATGGCCTCGAGGCCCCCAGATTTGTTCTGTAAAACTTGGACTCAGTTGAAAGGCCACATTTGAGGACCTAGAGAGTCACATGTGGCCTCAAGGCCTCAATTTCCCTACCCCCAGGCTAGTCCAACCTTGTCATCTGACAGATTAGGAAACTGAGGCCTGAAGAGGGGAAGGGTCTTTTCCAAGGTCACACAGGTAATAAATGGCAGAACCATCCCTCTGATTCCCATCTCAAGGAGAGGTCTTCTCCACGATGACACATGGTTGGGCTCTGGAGGCTGATGTCCCTCTGAGACTTGATCAAATCTACTAGGGTTGTCTTAGCCTTCCCCTAGAAATGGGAGACTTTGATACTGAAATGAGCCCCTTGGATCAGGGTCAGGAATGTGGGAGGGAGCGGTTCATCAGGAGGCAGAATTATGACCACTACTAGGTGTTCCCCCTCCCACTCAGAGCCTCTCTCCCTAAAGAAGGGATCTTTCTCTGTCCCCACCCCAACCATATGAATAACCCATTCCTCTCCCCATCTTTCCTCTCCTTCCCAATTTCACTCCCTGTGGCCCCCCTCTCCCTTTTTTGCATTCCTAATGCACCTTCCTCTATTCCCCCCTACTCTTTCCTCTCCCTCCCCAAATCCCTCTCTTTGCCCCTAGGATGCTGGAAAAGCTGAGCCAGCTAATGAATGGGGCCATGTGTTCTCCAGAGTCAGTGCCTGGGCTGGCTGCCCGATGTGGGTGAGGGGGGCATGGGCCTCCCCCCAGCCCCTTTGGTCCCTGAATCCTTCTGATCAATGTTGTAGGGGTGGAGGAGCCTCGGAGTCTGATGAGGCCCAGGAAGGGGCATAAGGGAAGTAACTTCCTGCTTTTACTCCCAAGTACCCCCCCCCCCAGGTCCCACCCACAGGATGGGGACACACATGTCCTGGCATTATTTGGGCAGGAAATCAGAGGATCGTAGTCTGTCAGAGCAGGGAAGGGACTTAAGTACATCAAATGTCAGAGCTGAGGAGGAGCTTAGAACAGTCTCAGAGCAGGGAGAGACTTTAGAATACAGAACATGAGAACTGGAAGGAAGGACAGAACATAGAGCGTCATATATGGAAGACATTTAAAGATCTAATCCAAGCCTCTGGGGGGGTGGGGTGGAGGGGGTGAGGGCACACACAGAAGGGGGAAGGGACTTGCCAATAGTCCTACAGACTGTAGGTGCTAGATCTGGGATTCAACACGAATTCTGCAGACCCCAAATCTAGCGACCAAGTAGAAGTCAACTTGATGTTTTTCCTAGGCTGAACAAGCAAGTCCACTAATGCTGGGTGAATTGGGGGCTTAGGGAAGCAATGGGTCCTCCTGATATTCAATGAGTGAGTCTTTGTTAGAGGTAGGACCCCGCCCCACCACATCCCTTCCTGGGTTCTGGGAGGTATCAGCAGGGTGTTTGTGGAATCACCAAGACAGATGGGCATCCCCTTTCTTTGTATAGGCAAGGGTGCATGTTCAAGCAGCTTGGCAAACCCAGGGGGTATGGCTCACCACCTCCCTGCTCCCTAAGGGGCTGCGAGAACTGACAAGACCCCAAGTTATTGGAGACATAGGAAAGGCTGACTGGGAAAAGAGAGAGGAGAAGGAAGGAAGGGGGAGAGTGCAGAGGCAAATCGAGTGAGTGTAGCCTCTGGCTGTCTGCCTTCCCGGGGCAAGAGGGTGCAGAAATCAACTCCCTGCAGTTACCCCTTCTTCCTGTTTTGGGAGGCAAGCCCCATGCATCCCCCAAGCCATGCCATGAATCACTCACATCGAGGAGGGGGTTGGAGAGGGGAACTGATTGTTATGGCCCCAGAGGCCCTGAGGATTTGAACCCCTGGAACTCATCTTTGCTTCCAGAACTCCCCCTCTAGCATCATCCCTCCTCTACTCCTTGGTTCATCTTGTTTCCAGTCCCTGAAACGTCCTCCTTCCCTTTTGCTGGCAAATTCTTACCTATTCTTAAAGCTCTTCTCAAATGCTTCCTCCTCCAAGAAGACTTCCTGATTCCTCAGCTGGTAAAGGACTGCCCTCCCCACCTTAGCATTAGGTTAGGTTTCCCTCTCCTTCTCCTCCTCCCAGCACTTTGAATGTTTCTAATGCACGGATTGTGTGATATTGCATATACTCTGTTAGTGTCTTATCCGTACTGGAGTATGTGAGTTCCATGATAGAAGACACTGCGCCTTAAGTGAATTTTGCATCTTGCTAAAGAATCCAAGAATCCAAAGGTACAAAGTCTAATGCTGCGAAAAGGGCTTCTTATTTAGGAGATGCTTATGGAACATTTGAATGGATGGACGGATGGATGGATGGATGGGTGGATGGATGGATGGGTGGGTGGATGGATGGATGGGTGGATCGATGGACGGATGGATGGATGGACAGATGGATGGGCAGGTGGATGGATGGATGGATGGATGGATGGGTGGATGGATGGATGGATGG